>NC_091301.1:46582822-46655322 GCF_038502225.1 Cherax quadricarinatus
ATTGTAGATCATTGTTTCAGCTGTTGTTTTGTTGCTTTATATGTTTAATGTAATGAGTGATATAAAGCTGATGTACAGTGTTTGGACCTCCAGTACTGTACTTGATGGATTCTTAATATTACCTTCTAGCTCATCACTGAAGACACAACTCCTCTTTTCCTCTTTAATATTTTACTTACCACATGGACTTCAACTTATATAAATTTAACTTTCGGTGAATATTATAAAAATGGCTTGAGGCTAGAAGAGTTGATCCTTCAGTGATGTGTAAGCAATAAAGTTAATGCTCTGCTTGGTATAAACTCACACATACTAACAACAGTAATCCCAGAATGGTTGAAGAGCAGGACAAAGGTAATGTGTTGTGCCAAGTTTATACTCTGCCACAAGTATCATTCAACACAAATTTATTTAAGTGGGTATTTGTTCATTAATAGACAATTAGTTTTATTAATACATAACCCAATGGCTTTAAATGGCTGGTCTGATAAAATTATTTGACTCCTTAATCTATATGGATAAAATATAGGTGAAATGGTTCGTGATGGTCATTCAGACATGTTGCCACCTTCATAATTCAGACTGGAGGACCCATATTAAATTGTAATTTCATAATTTCATTAACTGACACATGAGTAACTAACACTGTTTAGTGTCTTTTAATAAAGTTTAAATTATAACTTACTGATGTTCAAAACTCATGAAACATTCTCAGTGTTACGTACAGTAAGTGAGTGTAACGTACAGTCAGTGAGTGTTACGTACAGTGAGTGTAACGTACAGTCAGTGAGTGTTACGTACAGTCAGTCAATGTTACAGTCAGTGAATGTTATGTACAGTCAGTGAATGTTATGTACAGTCAGTGAATGTTACAGTCATTGAGTGTTATGTACAGTCAGTGAATGTTACAGTGAGTGTTACATACAGTCACTGAATGTTACAGTCACTGAGTGTTATGTACAGTCAATGAGTGTTAGGTATAGTCATTAAGTGTTACAGTCATTGAGTGTTATGTACAGTCAGTGTTAGTGTTACATACAGTCAGCAAGTGTTATGTATAGTCAGTGAGTGTTACAGTGTTACATACAGTCAGCAAGTGTTATGTACAGTCGGTGATTGTTGGATACAGTCAGTGAGTGTTTCAGAGAGTGAGTGTGATATACAGTGTTAGTGTTACATACAGTGAGTGAAAGTTATGCACAGTTAGCAAGTGTTATGTACAGTGTTACATACAGTGAGTATTATGCACAGTCAGTGAGTGTTGCATGCAGTCAATGAGTGTATTACATACAGTCAGTGAGTGTATTATATACTGTCAATGTTACATACAATCAATGTTACAATCAGTGAGTGTAATGTACAATCAGTGAGTGGCACAATCAGTGAGTGTTACATTCAGTGAGTGTTACATAAAGTCAGTGAGAGCTACATACAGTCAGAGGGTGTTAAGTAGTCAGGGAGTATTACAATGTTATGTACAGTCATTGAGTGTTATGTACAGTCATTGAGTATTATGTACAGTCATTGAGTATTATGTACAGTCAGTGAGTGTTATGTGCAGTCAGTGAGTGTTATGTGAAGTCAGTGAATGAGTGTTATGTACAGTCAGTGAGTGAGTGTTATGTACAGTGAGTGAGTGTTATGTACAGTCATTGAGTATTATGTACAGTCAGTGAGTGTTATGTGAAGTCAGTAAGTGTTATGTGCAGTCAGTGAGTGTTATGCACAGTCAGTGAGTGAGTGCTATGTACAGTCAGTGAGTGAGTGCTATGTACAGTCAGCCAGTCAGTGTTATGTACAGTCAGTGAGTGTTATGTACAGTCAATGAGTGTTATGTACAGTCAATGAGTGTTATGTACAGTCAGTGAGTGTTATGTACAGTGAGTGAGTGTTATGTACAGGGAGTGTTACAGTCAGTGAGTGTTGCAGTGTTACAGTGAGTGTTACAATGAATGAATGTTACATACAGTGAGTGATTGTTACAGTGGATGAATGTTACATACAGTGAGTGATTGTTACAGTGAATGAGTGCTATATACAGTGAGTGTTACAATGAGTGTTGCAGTCAGTGAGTGTTACAGTCAGTGAGTGTTACATACAGTCAGTGAGTGTTACATACAGTCGGTGAGTGTTCTAGTCAGTGTTACATACAGTCATTGAATGTTACAAGATGATGATCCACTCCTTCTTACTAGTTTTTCTCACGTTGTTTCTTCGTATTTAAACTACGTACAGTATTACCATTCCTATTTCTATATTATCTTTGTTAAACATATGACTTGTGTTACAATGTGCAAATTGTAACTGTGTACAAAAATGTAATGGAATATCTTTATAAGTAGTCACTTACTTGAAGAAATTGTAACATAATGCAGCTGTTTTTGTTATTGTTTTGTTTCTGCTGAGTTAACATCATGAATATTATATTGCTTCTAGCATACTATCCAATTCTCTTAGCTAAATTGATTTTTTTTTTTCAAATTTGCAGCATTCAGTTGGACTTAGTTTACCATTGATATTGCTGTGTCATCATAAAATATATTTGTAAGATTTTTACAGATTTAATTGTTCTAAATGTGTATGAATGGAGTATGAATATTTTACTTACACACACACACACACACACACACACACATGGAGCGGGGAGAGAGAGGGCCTAGTAGCAACCGGTGAAGAGGCGGGGCCAGGAGCTAGGACTCGACCCCTGCAACCACAAATAGGTGAGTACAAATAGGTGCGTACACACACACACACACACACACACGTGCACACACACAGGCAGGGCCAGGAGCTAAGACTCGACCCCTGCAACCACAAATAGGTGAGTACACACACACACACACACACACACACACACACACACACACACACACACACACACACACACACACACACACACACACACACACACACACACACACACAGGGAGAGTGACCTAGTAGTGATCAGTGAAGAGGCGGGGCCAGGAGCTCGGACTCGACCCCTGCAACCTCAACTAGGTGAGTACACACACACACACACATGTATGCATGCATGCACGCACATACATGTACACATGCATATATACATATATTCCTGTTTGATGATGTGAAACTAGTGAGGAGAATAAAAATCAGATGAGAACATGGAAAGGCTTCAAATGGATATAGATAAACTGCAAGACTGGTCAGATAAGTGGTTGCTCATGTTCAACCCTAGCAAATCCAAAGTTATGAAGACTATAGAAGAGGCTAAAAGACTGAAAGTGGAGTATATGTTTGAGGGACAGTGGCTGCACACCTCAGTCAAATACAACAATTTAAAGGGTGAGCATAGTGCCTGGTGTACTGCCAAAGACTTACCTCTACCAAATAACCTCTGCAGTCAATTCTCATCTGACAAATCTAGGAGTAGGCTTCAGGACTCTTAACAAAGAGTCATTCTGGAGCTCTTTACAGGCCCATCTTGGTGAAAGTGCAAGAGTAATATATGCAACAAAGCTTGTTGCAGAGTAAAAGATAAGGGAAGAATTAAATTTAACACCAATGGAGGATAGAAAAACCATGAGAAACATGTTAAACTACAAAATAATTGGAGGAATTGATTGGGTAGACATGGACCAGCTGGGATAAAGTTGGTGTGCCATAGGAATGTTAGAAAGTATTTCTTTAGTCTGAGTGGTGCATATTAGGCTAAAGGCAGTGCCTGCACTCTGAGTGTGGTAAGGGCACAGGAATGGAGACCCCAGAAGAAAACAAGTGTCATTAGCCATAGAGCAGCATTCATCAAGAAGCAGTCAGTGGAACATGGGGCTCCAGCCCTGAACTTACCTATGCTCTCAGCAACATGTTGTACATGTATTAGACTAGAGAGAAGCAGAAGCATTAGAATATGGGCTGCCAGGTGTGAACCCCCCACCAGGTAGCATGTGCAGTAAGAACCTTCCCCATGTGTCACATGGGGAAGGTCCAAGAATGCTACATTCTCTTACTGTAGTCATAACAATACCAAAAAAAAAAAAGAGTAAATTTACAACATCTGAACACCAAGCTCTCTAAGAGGATCTTGAGGGCACAGGAGCTGCCAACATTAAGAATCCTAGGCAAAGGGACAGTCAAAAGACCAGCCCAAAGCTGCAGCAAACCAGGACCAAGAAATCCTCACAGTTTCCAGGCATGGAGAGTGAAGGAAAAGTGATCTGGAGTCAGTGGGCTGAGAGAGTATAAGGTCATGTTTTAGATGTAAGAGGGCATACAGTGACAGGAACCAGGATTTCAATAGAATTTCTGGAACAACTGGGATGCAGGGAAATCCAAGCTGAATCAGATTAGAGATAACATTCTTAAGGAGAGTAAGCAGGAAGATTTAAGAAAACCTTTATGCCCAAAAAGTGAAGGTGAAAATACCTGTTAAATAATGAAGCGTAAAGGCCACAGTTTACCTGTACACTAACATTTAAGACTGATCACAGAACAGGCAGCCAAGTCTTAAAGTTTGTCAAAATCAGGCTGATTAATGATGGCAGCTTTAAGGGAACCTGAGCTAGAGCATGCCACAGCTATGCTGATGTGGGATACATCTAATAATCTGCATTTGTGGTCACATGAGCACTCATGCCAACATTCCTGTGATGTGTGGAAATATACCTATACCGAGTTGGATGAATCTTGTTATGTCAGCAAGGACCAATGGTTTAGCACACTAGCCTGCCAGTTTTAGGACTTGTCTGCCATGAGTTCTATCCCCACATGTTCTATGATTTGTTTGCAATCATGTTATTACAGTTTCACTATTCATTCAAGAGTACAGGTGCTCCTCAACTTACAATGGGGTTACATTCTGATGAACCCACCATAAGTTAAAAATATCATAAGTCGAATGTGGATATGATATGCTGCATAAATAAGTGAATAAATAAGTAATGTCGCTGGATAAGTAAATAAGCAATTACTGTAACTAATTAAATACCAGTATTGAAAAGTAAATAAATGAATACAGGTTATGGATTGCCACCTTCATGCTGGGTAATTCTCTTTAGTTTCATCTTCAAAGTAATTGCTTTTTCACCATCTTAAAGTTGAAATATCATAAGTGAAACCATCGTAAGTGATGGAGCGCCTTTATACCCTTTCTCAGCCACAACAGTACAAGTGATGCACAGTTTGAGAGAAGACAGGTGGAACCAGGTTAAACAACTTTATTCTTTTGGAGATTTAAGTTAAGATCTCATTTGCTTCCTTTCAATTCTGAATGTAATGTATATACAATGTTCAAAGCATTTTGTGGTAAGAAGAGAGAGAGAGAGAGAGAGAGAGAGAGAGAGAGAGAGAGAGAGAGAGAGAGAGAGATAGAGAGAGAAATATTCTTGTGAATTCATGAACATTCAGTGAAATCACTACACATTATATGCCTAATGTTATAGGCCAATATGAACATTGTATAAATTTCTGAAATGTTGAGAAAATGACAATGCTACAACATTGTCCTGTACATGTGATTAAAATTTAACATGTACATGATTAGGGTACATTAAGGTTTAGGTAATCATTTTGAGATATAATATGATGCCTTTGCTATTGTATTCAACAATTCAGAAAATGCATTAGATGGATAAAGAACAAAAAAGGCACAATACCATGATTGGAACAGTACACAAAATAACCCACACATAGGAGACCGAAACTTATGTCAACATTTTGGTCTGACTTCTAGCATTAACTTGTGACAAGTTAATGGTCCAAGTCGAACCAAAATTTTGTCTTTAGTTTCAGAATTCTGTGCACAGGTTATTTGTCTGCAGGTTAGACTAACACCTAAGTGGGACTCTGTGTGTGAGACTAGACCTGCCTAGTATGGTCTACTCTCATGCTTCACAATAATTGTAATTACAGTGTTCTAACAACTGTACTTGTAGTTACATGAATGTGCAAAGAACTCACTACTTATATCCTTCATGTCAGATGTAAACTTCTGAACAATGTTCACCTCTGTGTAATAATCATAGATGCTAAAATTCCTGCAGCTTGTTCGTACTTCATGCAGAATTGGATTGTCCTTAATCGGATCACTGCTGCAAGTAGTGGGCACATACAATAATGTACACATCGACATTCATTTTAAATGTCCATTTGTTTAACCCTTTCAGGGTCCATCCCGTAGATCTATGGCTTCACGTTCAGTGTCCAAACCATAGATCTACGCCAAAATTCTAGCGCCGTCAAATTTAGCGCAAAAACACTCATAGGCCTACATGTGAGAGAACAGGTCTGCGTGGTGGGTGTGCACCATAAACAAAAATTCTAGGTGCCCACATAGCATTGTGGGAACGCCGGCTCAGTTACCTTTGTTCACCATACCTCGTCGCAAGGCAGCTCTCACTCCAAGGAAAATTGGGACTCTCCTCTTCCTATCTGATAGTTCTGACACTGATGGAAGTGGAAATGAAGTTGAATTCTTTGGCTTTGATCAGTTAGTGACTGAAAGGAACGACCAGGATATCGATAATAGCGCAGAAAACCCTGATGATCCTCAACCTTCTACCTCTGGTGTGGGCACTCCTCAGTCATGGTCAGTTGTGCCTCATTGCAAGAGAAAACTATTATTTTCTCGTGGCCAGGCCTCTGACTTCAGTAATGATGATGGTAGTGACGTGGTGTGTGATTTTATTGCTCTTGACGATAATTCGAGTAGTGATAGTGAGGAATCATATTCACCAGTAAAGCGTTGGTATGTACGCCACTGCATGCGCTCGGGTAGTGTACCCTATGCAGTGCCCAGGGGACAGAGTACATCCCGGAGTACATCCCGTGGCCCTACACCAGGAATAGACAGTGAAAGTGAGGATGATGTGGCTACACTTGGCATGGATAGACCACAGGCATCAGTAGATGGTGGTAGTGGTGATGGTAGTGCCACGACCATGCGTGACTCACCAGCCCAGGCTTGGACCCACACTGCTGACTCCTCAGTTCAAGGACAAAGCGGAGCGTCAGCCGCCAGCCCACCACAACCACAACTACCCTCACAACCAGCCTATGATGTCCAGTATCCACCAGCAAACTGTATCTGGGATTGGCAGCAAAATCCCAATTTTGTTCCCAAGCCCCACCACTTTGATGACTCTCAAAATGGAATTCTACCTACTTGTTCCCTTGGAACCACGGCCAATGAACTGGAATTTTTTGAAATATTCTTTGACCAGCCCTTGATGGAAATTATTGTCAGGGAAAGTAACAAGTAGTATTTTGAGTACACCATGGCAAATATGATCATATCACCACAGTCAAGACTACACCGGTGGAAAGAGACGACTGTTGCAGAAATGTACTTGCTTTTTGTAACAATAATGCTTATGCTTCATGTCTACAAGCATAATATAAAAGCATACTTGTCCACAGATCGGCTAATTTCTACTCCGGTCTTCAGTGAAATCATCCCAGTGAACAGGTTTATCTTACTGTTACGTATGTTGTACTTCTCTGACAAAACCAGGCCTGACAGATGTGACAGGTTACACAAGATTAGAAATGTTTTTATGCATCTCAAACAAAAGTTCAACATGTACTTTTATCCATTCAAGAATCTTGTAATTGACGAGTCTTTGATTTTGTTCAAAGGTAGGCTGTCATTCAAGCAGTATATACCGAGCAAGAGGAAACGCTTTGGTATAAAACTGTTTGTACTCTGTGACTGTGACAGTGGTCTGGTATTGGATATTGTTGTATACACTGGATGGAAAATATTGAAAGATACCAGTATGTTATTGGGTATCTCAGGTGATGCAGTGAGAAGCATGATGGCACCTTATCTTGGTAAGGGGCATACATTATATACCGATAACTGGTACACAAGCCCTTTATTCAGTGATTTCTTGCTAGTGAACAAGACAGATGTGTGTGGCACAGTGCGTTCTAATCGTAAACATATGCCCAGGTTCAATGCAGGTGCTCGTGGTGATGATGTGCAGGTGTTTACTGCCAATGACATCATGGCATTATGGTGGCATGACAAACGAGATGTCACATTGTTGACAACCATTCACCATAACAAAATGCAAGACAGTGGCAAAGTTGATCGAGTGACTAATGAACATATTCAAAAACCAGTGACAGTGATTGATTATACACAAAACATGCGCTTGGTTGACAAATGTGACATGCAGATTGGCTTTGTTGATTGTGTTTGTAAGAGTTACAAGTGGTACATGAAACCTTTCTTCCATCTCATGGACATTTCAATGCTCAATGCATATAATATGTACCAAATAAAGACTGGCAACAGACCACCGTATGGTGAATTTTGTCTGTCTGTTGTCAGACAACTCATAATGAAGTACCAGGTAACAACACCTGCTATACAACAAGGTCCTCAAACTCCTCAGAATATACCCAAGCATTTGAGGAGGGAAGGTGATCATTTCATAATACAGCTTCCTTCAACTCAGAAGAAATTTGCTCAGAAGAGATGCATTGTCTGTGCACAAAGAAAACGACTGCAACAAAGACGCAAAGACACTCGGTCTATGTGCGAGGAATGTAAGGTACCTCTGTGCATGGTGCCTTGTTTCAAGGAGTTTCACAAGCTCCAGCAGTTCTAAAACCATGTCCAGTGATTGTAAATATGTAAATATATGATAGAACATTAGTATTATACAAAATTTGTGCATGTTTATTGTAATAAACAAAAGTGGTAAACAATATGATAATAACTTTAGTGCGGTTATTGTGTTCAATACAGTGAGTTTATATATATACATTATATACAGTATTGGTCTCTCAGGCCCCAAATGTTAGTAGGACAAGAAAAAAATTAGAAAAGAAAAGAAAAAACTACAAAAAACATTAAATAAAGTAATGCACGTATGTGGAAATCGTTGATGTTGTCGCCACCCGGTCATTTTGGGTAAACTTTTCGGCACTGTATCTTGGTAAGTACTGATCAGAATTTTTTTTTTTTTGTCTTATTACCTTCACAAAAATATACTCTTTAATTCTGTAAGGAAAATAATTTTTTTTTTTTTTTCAAAATTTCTTGGACACTGGAGCACCACTTCAAATTTTGGCCTTGGACCCTGAAAGGGTTAAATTTTATATTTGCGAAAAATGCAGTGTGTTCAGAAATTTACTTTTTTTGTAAATATGTTACTATCACTATATATTTTCTCTAAATGATCACATGTTTCTGACATGCTGTACTATTAGCAGTCCTCATGGATATTATGGGTAATGTGTGGCGATGAGGGAGCGATGTAGAAATGCAAGATAAATTCATAAAAAAAAAAATAGTAGTAAGATTAACAATAGTGATATTAGCTGTAGTGCGATTAACAGCAGCAAGATTAGCAGTAGTATGGATAACAGTAGTGAGTTTTAGCAGTAGTATGGTTAACAGTAGTGAGTTTAAAAATGGTTTAGTTAACAGTAGTGAGTTTAGCAGGCACAAATTACCGGTTGTGTAGCTTGAGTATTTTATTGAGATTTTATGATTTTCTTTTTTCATTTTTGTTTTTGAGATTACAGTAGGGCCCCACTTATACAGCAGGTTAGGTTCCAGGCTACCGCCATGAAGTGGAACATCCTTTTTTTCCACTTATAAGTGCACATAAATACTAGATAACAAATTTACACTAACATATATTAAGTTAGCAACAGAATTAGGCATTAAAAAACAATAAAAAAGTAAAATATACATATAGTACACTCATTACTTTCCTTTTATTTATTTATTTATTTACTATTAATTTGGACATGATACATAGATGTACAAAGAAATAGTGGTTAAGTGTAACATCCCAAAAGCCCCTTGTATGCAGAGCATTATGGGGAGGCTTAAAATTAACTTAAGATTAACTAAGCAATGATACATTTGTAATCTTAATGTAGGTTGAGATGAGTAGTACAGTGAAACCTCAGTTTTCGTTTGCCCTGGTTTTCGTCAAATTCAGTTTTCAATGATGTTTTTCATCAAAATATTGTCCCAGTTTTCCTTCATCACTTCTGTTTTCATCCTTACGAAACATTTCATAATAATCCATTGTTTTTTGTGCTTGTTTGTTGAGTGTGACTGCTAAATAAGCCACCATGGGGCAAAAGTTCTGAGTGCCAGCCCTTTGTTAAAGAAGGCGAGAAACATGATAGAATTCCAGAAAGGACTCGGAGCAAGTATGAAAGTGGAATGAGTTGCAAAGTTTTGTGGATAAATATCACTACCACCCTCTACAAAGGTAGAGGGTGGTAGTGATTGTGGTAGAGGGTGGTAGTGATTGTGGTAGTGATGGTGGTAGAGGGTGGTGGTGGCAGGGGGTGGTAGTGATGGTGGTAGGGGGTGGTAGTGATGGTGGTAGAGGGTAGTAGTGATGGTGATAGAGGGTGGTAGTGATGGTGGTAGTGATTGTGGTAGTGATTGTGGTAGTGATTGTGGTAGTGATTGTGGTAGTGATGGTGGTAGAGGGTGATAGTGATTGTGGTAGAGGATGGTAGTGATGGTGGTAGAGTTAACCCCTCCTCCCTCTCCCTCCTCGCCGTCTTCCATACGCCAACAAGAGTCTTCAATAAAGGTAAAAGTGATATTAAATGTTTATTTATCCACTTCATTAGTGCTTTATATTTATTTCTCATTTTTTTTTTGTATGTAAAACTAGAATTATTCTCTGTAAAATGTATTTTTTGTTAATATTTATTGGGTGTTTGGAATGGATTAATTTGATTTACATTATTTCTTGGGGAAAATATTGCTTCTGGAACGAATTAAAGATGAAAACCGAGGTTCCACTGTATTTATTATAAGAAATAAAGTGTGGTATGTATGGTAGCCAGCAAGGCTACCATACCAGGCCACCCCACCCCCACACAACATTCTTTGACAATTAAAGCGTCCCAGAGCAATAAAATGCATATAAGTTCACTCATTACTTACCTTAAAATATTTGTAGTCTTAATGTAGGGTCAGAGGTGAGCAAACAAGATAAAACAAATAAATAAGAGAGAGAGAAAGACTGAGTATATAAGAGGGGACAGGCGCGGAGTTAGGTAAACAAACGAGGCGGACACGAGTTTTGTAAACAAACCAGGCGAACGTGTCTGGTTTGTGTACAAATTACATTGTGTACAAGTTGTCTCCATATTGATACAGTAGAATAAATAAAGAGCAACACTCCCATTCTCATGTAACACATTTTTAGAAGAAATGACACTCTGAGTGAAAGCATACGAAGGATTAATTTTCTACAGTTACCCCCAGTAACACATTTTCTCTGATGTTGGACTAGAGAAAACGTTATTCTTGCCATCACTCCTACAAGTTGTCTGCCTACCACATCTCATATTTATGTTAATTTATTCTACTGTAGAGTGTATTCCGTTTATATATTACTTTTTTTTTTTTTAGCGAGTTGGCTGTCTCCCACCGAGGCAGGGCAACCCAAAAAGAAAGAAAATCCCCAAAAAGAAAATACTTTAATCATCGTTCAACACTTTCACCTCACTCATACATAATCACTGTTTTTGCAGAGGTGCCCAGAACACAACAGTTTAGAAGCATATACGTATAAAGATACAGAACGTATCCTTCCAAACTGCCAATATCCCAAACCCCTCCTTTAAAGTGCAGGCATTGTACTTCCCATTTCCAGTACTCAAGTCCGGCTATATATATAGATGGATTAATGAAGATGTGCATATTATTGTAATATACAACATTTAATGAGATTCGGTGATTATCATTGAGTATTATTATTATCATTAATATGGCATCTCAAGACATAAGACACTCCTGGTGATTTTAATGTGTACATGCATGCCAGCACAGCAGTGTGTAAGTTTATTTAGGTAAAGGTATACATAAGTATAATTGTCAGAGTATATATAAAATATGAAATAACTTTAAAAAACACTTGAAATTTTGGAAAGTTGCCGGACATAATGGAGAGAGACAGTGCTCACGGAGCTCCCGGAGAATGTAAACAAACTGGGTGGGGTGCATTGACCGTATTAGAAAGTCAGGT
This sequence comes from Cherax quadricarinatus, assembly GCF_038502225.1. NCBI lineage: Eukaryota > Metazoa > Arthropoda > Malacostraca > Decapoda > Parastacidae > Cherax > Cherax quadricarinatus. Next base: position 46,594,803 of record NC_091301.1, read on the forward strand.
GGGGAAGCCGTATGATGAGTTTTGGTCGTAATTTGAAATGTCCATATTAGCGGAACACCGTAAAGTGAAATGCTGTAAAGCGGGGGCCTACTGTATTATAATGCAAATATACTAACCAAACTGAGGCTAAATGAGGACCTACTGTATATAAGTATTAATGTTACTTTAACAAGAAAAATGTCTGTGACAAAATTGGTGTCAAAATTAGTTGAATAATATAAATGACAAACCTGCATATTTGATGCATTGGATGCTAGCTTGTTAATATAGAACTGCTGTATGAAACAAGGATGAATATAGAACATTAAATAATGTAAATGATGCATGGACCACCCAGCCTTATGAGGAAGAAAGACATTGAATACTAGTTTGTTTGGAGATTTATTATTATTATTATTTTTTATTTTTATTATTTTCAAAGGAAAGGGTCAGACAAACTCATAAGGACTATCATTCTGTAAACACTTGTTGGACACCAGTGGTTAGCCAACAAATATTGTAATGGGTACTGTTTGATTATATACTTTTGTGTGTGTGATATAATATGAATAGAGCAGACTTTGAAATGAAACACAAGGTTAGACAACCAAAGTATTTACAAACTTGGCAACAAAAGGTCAGCAACCTCAACTGAGTCCTTGAAGGCTTCCTGCCTTGCATGCCTGGGTCATATGATCACCATATGTTCATTTAAATAAACAGAATGGTGTTAACATTCTGTTTATAAGAAGCTTAATAATAATAGTAATAAATAATAGCCATAATAATCATCATCATGATACTGACAAAAATTCTAGTAAATGTACAATTTTTAGGTGTCTACCCAACAGTGGCCATACATGACATGTGAATGTGGGAGGGGTTGGGGTAATAAGGTTTGATCTGAGGAAGATAGTATTAGTTTCACTTCCTTCACCAGTATCAAGACACCCTGCTTCAGTAGGTTTATATGCAGCAAACTATATATTTAAAAGCTTAAGTGTGTGTGGAAGATTACCTTAGTGTTTTTAGTACAAATGATACACAATGTGTAGTAGAATTGTTTTCTCTTGTATGTACAGTGTATGATCTCTTAAATGTACAGTATATGATATGGTGACTAAGTCCGACTGGTGTACATGATATCTTTCATATGTGACAGTTTGCTCTTAATATGCACTTTTGTTAAACTACATTGATATTAAGTGACAAAGAACATAAAGTAAAATATTGTGTTTTCCTATTCATTGTTAAGAGTATTTGTGGAAAGGTTATTGAATGTATGATACACTACTCAAGTGCAGTCTACTGTTAGGTTAATGACATTTAACCCATTCTGGGCTACCCAAACTTACAATTCATGGGTGTGTACAGTCTAAAATAATGTGAATTTTAAGTTTGGGTAATAAATATACGAATAAATAAGCACTTAACCTATTAGTTGACTGTGAGGAACAAGTGTACTTACAACAAATATCATGGATTTGAATTAGTTAAGGGTGACCTGTGCTATTATTAAAGCCAGAGTTTAATTTTTGAAGTGTTCTAAGTTGATGTGAACAGGTTCAGATATTCAAACATTTCACTAAAATAGCTTTGCATGGTATGCTAGAATGTTATACAAGCAGGTACAAGATGGTTGATCAGTTTTTATTGCTGCATTCAAAGTTGATGGTTGAAGAGCAGAATTAGAAAGGATATTCTTATTAAAAGTAAAGTATTTTACAGTGGTTTGTGTATTTATTGATATGATAAATTTATTACAAAGTATAGATAATATAGCCTAATATTCAAATGTTCATTTAGTCACTTACAGGGATATTTCTCAGGACTTTTAGAATTTGTATAGTCTAATTTATAAGGCATGGTTAGCTACTGAATTTTTGTCTTTATCTACATGCTGTGTATAAAGTTTACACATATTTTAGAATTGATGAAACTTCAGAGATGGTTAAATATTGTTTAGACATACAGCTGTGGATAGCAACTTTTAACTGAGGGGCATCTTGTACTGCTGTTGTAGGCCCCAGGGCAGTTACCTTTTGTGTGCTCCCATACATTCTTCCTTGGAATCCTTATTACATAATCTATTCTCTTTGTACATAATTAATAAATTTGTTCCATGATTCCATTCATCCTCTGTATCATAACTAGTTATTTATAGTATGCCATTGCATTTAGATCCTTTGCACAAAGCAACACTGCACTTTAGACATTTGGAATGCTGTAGTTTTCCTCAAAAGTTTTTCATAAATTCTCGAGAATTTATTTTATTATATAATAATGACATAGTGGTAATATGTACATACTTGACCTGTCCGCAGTCATCTGGGAACTGAATATTGCAACAGTTTCGTACAGTGGCATATGGCAGTCAGTAATATTTTTGTGTGCAAGAAAATATTTAGATAAGTTAAATATTTTGTCTTGTACAATTGTAAATGAATATTTTGTTTTAGTCTTTATTGAAAAAACAGACATTGTCAATGATGTGAACTCACATACCTAATAAGTCTAGATTACCATATAATTTTTAAGAAATTATTAATGCAGATATTAATTGCTCATATTAATAGGAAAAATATGTTGAATGATAATATTCCTTCTCATAGAGCTTGAGTGCATGACCATTATAGTGCTGCTCTCTGTGGACTCATCTAACTCTTTGGAATACAGTTGTCAAAAACACTGGATAAGAAACTCAGTTACAGAGATTAGCAGCTGAAAAGTGCGGTGATGTTGCAGAAGGTTCCAGCATCTGCAACAACAAGATAAGCAGCAACACTGTTATTGATGATGGTGGTGATGAGAGTGGTGGTAGGAGACCTGTGGGTGCAGGACTCTGTGGGCTAATGGGTCGTAAAGTTTCCTCTCTACCCCGACTGGCTAGTCTACCCATCTTCCACCGAACTCCTGGCCCTGCTGCGACCAATGCCACCACCCATAGCAGCATCAGCACTACTAGCTTCCACCACCACCATCACACTACCAACAGCACTATGGGTATCATTACAAATCTCATAGTCTCCTCTACATGACAGTCTTGTGTACCAACACCACCACCACCATCATCACTACCTGCCACCATCACTAGCAGTGACCGTGTGTTCCACAACTCCCCAAGCTTACCAACACACTTATTCCACTTGATTCTCACTTCTTGGAGACAAATGAGATGTGGAAAGCTTGCAGATTTGATGTCTCAATGAACCTCAATACTTTGCATGGTCTGGTGTGTGATGAAGCACGACAGCTGCTACATATATTGAGCTGCAGGAATAACTGATGAACTTTCTTTTACTACTTATTGTAATAAGCTCTTGCAAGTTTTCTTTTTAAAATATCAGACTTTTTATATCTATTAGAGCCAATACAGTATATATATGTTTAGTAACAGTACATGCATAATAGGCCTGTGAAAGGGCGGTAATATTGTGTATACTGTATAAGTGTTGATAAGTTAATAGTATCAGAAGTTTCTGAAGCTTTATGAATCATATGTTCAGTATATCAATATATAAGTGAAGAACGCGGCATCAAGTCTCCGAGCCAAGCTATGCACGCACAAACTCCTTGAAGCTTACTTTTCATAATGCATTTATTAAGGCAAATTCTTATTTTGAAATATATAATTTTTTTAAGCATTTTTGACTCAAGTTTACTTAAGCTGCCAGCATTAAGCATCCTGCTGCTATTGCTACACTTATGGTGAATGATAACTTATGGTTTTGCTCAAAATTTCTATTTGAAACATTTTGCATCATAAACTAAATGCTTATCACATTTTTGTTTATGCCTCGTAATATTTACTTCAGTATTAGAATTTTATTCATATTACAGAATTACTATCTTTAACATACTTTAATAACCTTTAAGGCTTCCATTTGGTTTATATATATATATATATATATATATATATATATATATATATATATATATATAATATGTGTGTGTGTGTGTGTGTGTGCAACAGGATCACAGTAAACAGGTAATATCACAATATGCAGAACAACCACTGTGAAAAATTATGTAATTCCAAGCACTTTCATGATTTCTCACATTGTCAAGGAGCAGTTCCTTGATAATGTGAGAAATCACAAAAGTGCTTGGAATTTTACTATTTTTCAGTGGTTGGTGTGTGTGTGTGTGTGTGTGTGTGTGTGTGTGTGTGTGTGTGTGTGTGTGTGTGTGTGTGTGTGTGTGTGTATATATATATATATATATATATATATATATATACATATATATATATATATATATATACATATATATATATATATATATATATATACATATACACACACACATACATACATACACACACCACACACACACACACACACACACACACACACACACACACACACACACACACACACACACACACACACACACACACACCCACCCACCCACACATACATACAGACATATACACACATACATATATATACACACGTGCACATATTACGTCCATCTCACACATATCCAGAGACAAGATTAAGCACTATCGTAAAAGTAAGAAATTAATAATATAATAATTTATAGCAAGGTTTGCATCAAAACTGTGTCTGCAATATGAATGCGATTTTCTCACAGAAAGTGGCACTGAAAAGGCCGGAGGATGATGCAGGCAATCATTGGAATGGGTTTTCCTGTCTCATTTTCCCTTCTATATTCATTAGTACGTGTGTGTGCAAGGATTCCAACTTGTAATACAATACATATTTTAATGCAAATATGATGCTGTCTGACTCTGATATGCAGGGTGGCAGCATGTTTTCTGTAAGAACGTGGTTTAGTTAAGATGTAGTGCCGTGTTTTTGAAAGATATTTCAAAAGGTGATATATTTTTCTATAATGCATTTTCTCTACAGTATGGTGTACTCAGAAATAATTAATAAAGATTTACCATTGTAGAGAGCCTATGCCTGTAGAAGTTACAGTGAAATTAGATCTTAATATTTGTTCAGAGTCTGGAGAAGCTGAAGCCATTGAAAAAGGTACTATGAGATTAAACTCCCTTTAGGACTTGAGTAGTTGAAAATGTTCTATTCTACACTTGATGTAGAATCTTTCTAGAGATTGTGAATCTTCTCAAGCAAGATGAGCTATCCTTCAGCGTGTATAGTATACAGTGGTTCATCTGTGTACAAGGTATGTCATCTCTTGACATTATAGTTGATGTATTGTTACCTTCCACTTGACACAGTAGTAGCATCCACACATTGTGTACAAATGCTACATTGTGAATAGTGGTTTTTTTTTCTTTTCTTCTTGTCCGTCCCCTCTTCTCCTAATTTGCCGTGGACGTTGCTTCACCCCGCGTATGGTGCTGCTCTTCCCCCACGCCGGTAACAGACAAGTGCAAGTCTCAAGTTGATAGAAGTACCACAGTGATCGCCAGGGATGTTGAAGGTAGGCGCCTCCTTATGCACCGTCTCCCTATTCACTCAAAAAGGACCATTGAGAAACAAATGAAGTATTGTTTTCATTATTATCGTAGTCACGATTTTTATGTAAACCAAATCTCTGAATATTTTTCTCTTTCCTAAAACTATAATCCTGATCACGTGGCACATATATATGGGAAAGATTTTCAGTCTTTTCATTAATTCTTTATGCATGGGGTCAAAATTTACTTCACTCTTTTCAGTTTTTTTTAAAGATTATTTTGCAGCCTCAGCATAATCATTGTTTTATCAAAACAACACTGAAACTTCTTTGATCAATTTTATATTAAAATCACCGATGAGCTTGAGAAAATTGGACATGCACTCTAAAAATGATCTCAAATAATTATTCTTGAAGATAACTTTCCTGAGAATTTAGTTAATATAATCAAATTTGCCTTAATGGCTTCTGAGACTGCTGGAGATCAGTCAGTAAGCGATTTTATCCGTTATTAATGTAAGGAATAATTTGTAAGCACAGTTGGTAACCACTGTATTTACACTCACTCTACCACTCAGAATCCATACTCAAGAAATATTATCATTATAAACTGAACATTATGTTCAGTTCATAAAAAAAAAATTATTTTGCTGCTTATGATATAAATATTTTTGAGTATCCACAAATGATACAAGAAAAGTGTGTATGAATCTAAAATTTTTGTTTTAAAATATTTAATGTTTAAGTACCAGGTAATTATTTTGTTAGTTTTTTGAGTGTGCAAATCTTGGGTGGACTTGTATATTATATATTCTTTGATTTAGAAGAATTTGAATATGAATCTGTCAAAGTACTAAATGTTTTTACTCTTGATTAACTAAGATACAGAATTTTTAGGGTTTGGTTGTAAAATAATATACATAAATATATTTTATTTGCAGTTTTTCCTAGTCTCTGCCACAACATTAAAGTCTCAGATGATACATTAATATTTCAAGGGCTTAATATACAAATAATGATGAATTTTGTGATCTGAGTTAAATAATCTTCTACGTTATTGCATTAATTTTTATAACACAATATTTTTTTTATTTATTTTGGCTAAATTTAATTATAATCCTTAATCACATTTTGTGTTCAAGAATTTTATGTACTAAGTTAAAAAAAAACTTTAGAAATGGTGGTGTAGATTACCATAAATGTAACTACTGTTACTGAAGTATAACACATCTCAGTGTAACTACTGTTACTGAAGTATAACACATCTCAGTGTAACTACTGTTACTGAAGTATAACACATCTCAGTGTAACTACTGTTACTGAAATATAACACATCTCAGTGTAACTACTGTTACTGAAGTATAACACATCTCAGTGTAACTACTGTTACTGAAATATAACACATCTCAGTGTAACTACTGTTACTGAAGTATAACACATCTCAGTGTAACTACTGTTACTGAAATATAACACATCTCAGTGTAACTACTGTTACTGAAGTATAACACATCTCAGTGTAACTACTGTTACTGAAATATAACACATCTCAGTGTAACTACTGTTACTGAAGTATAACACATCTCAGTGTAACTACTGTTACTGAAATATAACACATCTCAGTGTAACTACTGTTACTGAAGTATAACACATCTCAGTGTAACTACTGTTACTGAAATATAACACATCTCAGTGTAACTACTGTTACTGAAGTATAACACATCTCAGTGTAACTACTGTTACTGAAATATAACACATCTCAGTGTAACTACTGTTACTGAAGTATAACACATCTCGGTGTAACTACTGTTACTGAAATATAACACATCTCAGTGAAATTACTACATTACTGAAGTATAATACATCTCAATGTAATTACTGTGTTACTGAAATATAGCACATCTCAATGTAATTACTGTGTTACTGAAGTATAACACATCTCAATGTAATTACTGTGTTACTGAAGTAGAACTCATCTCAATGTAATTACTGTGTTACTGAAGTATAACACATCTCAATGTAATTACTGTGTTACTGAAGTATAACACATCTCAATGTAATTACTGTGTTACTGAAGTAGAACACATCTCAATGTAACTACTGTGTTACTGAAGTAGAACACATCTCAATGTAACTACTGTGTTACTGAAGTAGAACTCATCTCAATGTAATTACTGTGTTACTGAAGTAGAACACATCTCAATGTAACTACTGTGTTACTGAAGTATAACACATCTCAATGTAACTACTGTGTTACTGAAGTAGAACTCATCTCAATGTAATTACTGTGTTACTGAAGTAGAACACATCTCAATGTAACTACTGTGTTACTGAAGTAGAACACATCTCAATGTAACTACTGTGTTACTGAAGTATAACACATCTCAATGTAACTACTGTGTTAGATATAGTACACATCTCAGTGTGTCTACTGTTTTACGGATGTAGTGCACAGCTCAGTTTTACAGATGCAGTACACATCTCAACATAACTACTGTGTTACTGATGCAGTACACATCTCAACATAACTACTGTGTTACTGATGCAGTACACATCTCAACATAACTACTGTGTTACAGATGTAGTACACATCTCGACATAACTACTGTGTTACTGATGTAGTACACATCTCGACATAACTACTGTGTTACAGATGCAGTACACATCTCAACATAACTACTGTGTTACTGATGCAGTACACATCTTGACATAACTACTGTTACAGATGTAGTACACATGTCAACATAACTACTGTGTTACAGATGTAGTACACATCTCAACATAACTACTGTGTTACTGATGCAGTACACATCTCGACATAACTACTGTGTTACAGATGTAGTACACATCTCAACATAACTACTGTGTTACTGATGCAGTACACATCTCAACATAACTACTGTGTTACTGATGTAGTACACATCTCGACATAACTACTGTGTTACTGATGTAGTACACATCTCGACATAACTACTGTGTTACAGATGCAGTACACATCTCGACATAACTACTGTGTTACAGATGCAGTACACATCTCAACATAACTACTGTGTTACTGATGCAGTACACATCTTGACATAACTACTGTTACAGATGTAGTACACATGTCAACATAACTACTGTGTTACAGATGTAGTACACATCTCAACATAACTACTGTGTTACTGATGCAGTACACATCTCGACATAACTACTGTGTTACAGATGTAGTACACATCTCAACATAACTACTGTGTTACTGATGCAGTACACATCTCAACATAACTACTGTGTTACTGATGTAGTACACATCTCGACATAACTACTGTGTTACTGATGTAGTACACATCTCGACATAACTACTGTGTTACAGATGCAGTACACATCTCGACATAACTACTGTGTTACAGATGCAGTACACATCTCAACATAACTACTGTGTTACAGATGTAGTACACATCTCGACATAACTACTGTGTTACTGATGCAGTACACATCTCAACATAACTACTGTGTTACAGATGTAGTACACATCTCAACATAACTACTGTGTTACAGATGTAGTACACATCTCAACATAACTACTGTTACAGATGTAGTACACATCTCAACATAACTACTGTTACAGATGTAGTACACATCTCAACATAACTACTGTTACAGATGTAGTACACATCTCAACATAACTACTGTGTTACAGATGTAGTACACATCTCAACATAACTACTGTGTTACAGATGCAGTACACATCTCAACATAACTACTGTGTTACAGATGCAGTACACATCTCAACATAACTACTGTGTTACAGATGCAGTACACATCTCAACATAACTACTGTGTTACAGATGCAGTACACATCTCAACATAACTACTGTGTTACAGATGCAGTACACATCTCAACATAACTACTGTGTTACTGATGCAGTACACATCTCAACATAACTACTGTGTTACAGATGCAGTACACATCTCGACATAACTACTGTTTTACAGATGCAGTACACATCTCGACATAACTACTGTGTTACAGATGCAGTACACATCTCAACATAACTACTGTGTTACAGATGCAGTACACATCTCAACATAACTACTGTGTTACAGATGCAGTACACATCTCATTGAAAATGTTTGTCAGTATCACTGCGAAAAAAAAGAAAAAAAATACAAACTTTATTATGCATATTTCAAATATCATATATAATATCACTTTTGATACTTGAGTTACAGTACTGTATATGAAATGTTACTTCATGGATCTATTTGATTTTAAATGAATTTAAACATTTTAACAAAACAAAATGTGATAAGACTTATTTACATAATGTATGTTCATATTAAAAAATGGGGCACTTTAAATGTATATTCTCTATATGTTCTCAACTGGGTTTCTTTAAAAGCTTCCCAGATTAAGGCCTTATCTTTCTCATCTATGTTTCTATATTTTTTATTGTTTTTCAAAGCTAAGCGTGGCTATTTCTCATATACAGTATTATTCTTGGATCACCCTATGACAGTTTCACAGTATCACCATATTTTCTCCGTTGTACTGTAGTTCATCTTGAAAGTAGTGTGTGATGTTGTACGCGGCAGCCAGCACACACAATGTTGTACGCTGCGGCCAGCACACACAATGTTGTACGCAGCGGCCAGCACACACAATGTTGTACGCGGCGGCCAGCACGCACAATGTTGTACGCGGCGGCCAGCACACACAATGCTTCCCTCACTTAGCACTGCCACCACTTACACACATTAAGCTACTGCACTTAGCACAGCACTGCAACAACATCATGTTCTCATATTTTATTTCTTTTTCAGTTCAGTATTCTCCATAACACTTGTGACACAAATTACAAATACAGTCAACTCTCTTATAAATCTTCCCTATGTAGTGCAGTTTTCACAAATGTGGTTGAGCAAGTACATACAAAATTCAGTAATGTATGAAAAGGCCTCCACATTCCGTATTATTAAATTTTTAATGCATTTATTTCAGTTGCATTTACAAAAACTTTCACTAAGTAGAAGAGTTTTATAAGACAGCTGACCATTCATCATTTGTGAAGCATTTAACTGTGACACATTTGTGAGTGTGTAAACCAACAAGTGACTCTATAATAACTTAGGATAAAGAGTATTCAATGTCCTTGCTATCTACACATGACAGAGGGTTTTGTTGTCTTATGCAAATTCAGTGCATTCCCATAATTGACTTAGAATTATGAAAATGGAAAGATTACTGTTTTATATCCTTCGTATACCAGTGGTGAAGTTAATATCCCTCATATACCTCTGGTGATGCTAGGAGTATTCCTTGTATAACTGTGATGCTAAGAGTATCCCTTATATACCTGTGATGATGGTAGTATCCCTCAAATACCTCCGGTGATGCTAGGAGTGTTCCTTGTATGCACATGGTGATGTTAGAGGTATTCCTTATATACCTATGGTGATGTTAGGAGTATCCTTTGTATACTTGTGGTGCTGAGAGTATCCCTCATATACCTATGGTGATGCTAGGAGTATACCTCGTATACCTATGGTGATGTTAAGAGTATCCCTTGTATACACATGATGTTAGGAGTAGCCCTCATATACCTGAGGTGATATTAGGAATATTCCTTATATGCCTATGGTGGTGTTAGGAGTATCCCTCATGTACCTATGATGTTAGGAATATCCGTTATATACCTGTGGCGATGTTAGGAGTATCCATTGTATGCACTTGGTGCAAGGAGTATCCCTCATATGCACTTGGTGCAAGGAGTATCCCTCGTATACACGTAGTGCTGGGAGTATCCCTCGTGTACCTCTGATGTTAGGAGTATTCCTCATATACACATGGTGATGTTAGATGTATCCCTCATATACCCATGGTAATGTTGAAAATTATGCATATAAACAGTAATATATAAGAGTATCCCTGGTATACACACAGTGATGTTTAGTCTTAAGTCTGTGTAGCGGTCGCAGCATTGTAGTGTATGTATTAACACTGGGAACCTCAAATAACACTAGATAATATTTATCTCGCTGCGTTTAGAATTCTCAGTTCTTTAACTTAGATCAAATTTAGTATAGAATTGTCAGAACAGTGTTGTATTATACTGACAATATGAACAATGCTATGAGTCATCAAGTGGCAGTAATATTGTTTCATGTATCTATCATATTTTTAATATGATTTGAAAACTAATACTACTCTGATATTAAAAGTATATATTTTCTGATAAATTATAATTTCTTGATGCATTCTCTAATACACTAGTCTGCATTTGTTTTCAGTTATTAATTACTCCAACTTCTTGTCATATATGTTTGAGAAGAACAGACAAATTTCCAAATGTCAACAGTAACAAAAGTTATGATTCGCAGTTTCTGTTAGCTGATATATAATATCCATAAATCGTTAGGAAATTATTTGTAACAGTTTGCAAGAATTACCAACACAGAGTAGAAAAGTAAAAAAAAATTTACCATATAAAACAGCCATAAGTCATGGTGGGTCTTTAGACTGGGGAGGGGGGGTTAGGCACTGGAACTACAATAATGAGATTCATGCACAACCCTGGGTATATGTCATGCATAATCCCAGGTATATGTCATGCATAACCCTGGGTATATGTCATGCATAACCCCAAGTATATGTCATGCATAACTCCAGGTATGTGTCATGCCTAACCCTGGGTATATGTCATGCATAACCCCAGATATGTGTTATTCATAACACTGGGTAAGTGTCATGCATAACCTGGGATATATGTCATGCATAACCCTGGGTATATGTCATGCATAACCCCGGGTATATGTCATGTTTATACTTTGTCTTCATTGATGAAAGTAAATCAGATGTGTTGTACATGAGCAGTCAACATATGCAGTGTTACATATGCTCTATCGGTGCTGTATTTCCAAAAAAGTACACAAATGTTACAAAATCAGGTGGTATTTATTTCATATAATATAGTACGCTTTTGATTATGCAGAACTTTTTGTGCAGACTAAAACTAGACCAAAAAACTACTTGACATTATATAGCTGAATTAGGATTATTGGTACGCTAAGTCTAGGTTATTTGAATGCTAAGTTTAACCCCTAAACGGTCCAAGCGTATATATACATTCTCTCCCCCAGTACCCCAAATATTTTGAAAAACAATTTTTTTTTTATTGAAATAAAGAGAAAAATTTTCTAAGTGTTATAGGATTAATATTAAAAAATTATGGTCAGTACTTACTGAGATACGAGGCTGCAAAGCTGGCACATAATGCTCACCTGACGGCAACATCGAGTCCTGCCGCTTGCAGAAGTGTTGCCGATATACCATTTTTTCTCATTTTTATATTATTTTATATAATTTTTATGTTCTGATAATTACAATTTATTGTAGTTCTTGTCATTTCATAACCAATCTTTGTTCTGACACTAATATTAGGTACTGAAATTGTACTCAAATTGTCACAAACACACTGACAGGTGGACATTTACACCTGTCTTGGTCATTTACTATTGTCTAGGAATATATACAAAGTATTTATAGGTCCCAGCAATGTTTTGGATACACAGGAGTATAGAAGAAGAAGAAGGAAGGAGGAGGAAGAAGAAGGAAGAAGTTCCCTTGAAGCAACGGTAAGACAAGTGTCACTGACAAGCATCCAGGAGGGCAGTGATAAGATGAGATAAGCGATGACATTTGATGGGCATTTGATGGGCAGAGATAAGATGAGATAGTTCAGAGATAAGATGAGATAAGGGATGACGTTTGATGGGCGCCAGCGAGGGTGCAGAGGTAAGGGGTGACATTTGATGAGCTGGTATCTCTGTCTCTGATTATCTGTCACTCTGTCTTGTCTCTCTCTTTCTGTCTCTCTGCTTGTCTCTCTCTCTCTCTCTGTCTCAGAGAGAGCCACTGTGAACCAACAGGTATTCTTATGCATTATATCTACAAGCACAGTATAGCACTTCAGATTTTTTGGTTATCCTAGGTAATTTACACTATGTATAATTGAGACAGATGAAAAGAGATAGTCAGATAGACAGAGACTGATAGACAAAGACAGACAGAGATAGACACAGATATACAGACAGAGATACAGAGAGACAGACAGACCCTAAACTTGGGGTTAACATCACTTTCCTCTTAAAAGGGGAGTGTTAATATGACATGACATCAGTGAATTTCTGTTGTTTGCTGCACTGTTTGCTCTAGCTGATGCTCAGTTTAACTGGCACTCACACAAGGTACTTAGTGCTCCCAGATTTTTTTTAATATGGTGCACACTTAGTGTTAAGGCCCATTCTATGCTGACCAGGCATCTCAGGCCAATCATGCCAAATTTGGAGGCAGGAAAAATAAAACATATATATACATTTGGGGCACTAGCAGTAAGAATGTATATATGTATATGTTTGGACCGTTTAGAGGTTAATATAGTTATCTAGAGAAAATATTAATAATTGTAATGAAGAGATGCAAATAGAGATAATGATACAAGACTGTAATGACAAAATTAGTTATAATAATTTTTGGTGGGCGTGAATACAGTGATGATGATAGCTACAGTATGAGCTGTATAATCCTTATGGGTCATAATACAGGGTGACCCAAAAGTCTGGACACAGGCAAAATTGCATTTTTGTAATAATTATACAGTAATTATCTCATAAATATGCTAGATAACAGGGATATCTTGCTACTCCTACTTACACTTTGGTCACACTTCACAGACACGCACATGCATATATATATACATACATCTAGGTTTTTCTCCTTTTTCTAAATAGCTCTTGTTCTTCTTTATTTCTTCTATTGTCCATGGGGAAGTGGAAAAGAATCTTTCCTCCGTAAGCCATGCGTGTCGTATGAGGCGACTAAAATGCCGGGAGCAATGGGCTAGTAACCCCTTCTCCTGTAGACATTTACTAAAAAAGAGAAGAAGAAAAACTTTATAAAACTGGGATGCTTAAATGTGCGTGGATGTAGTGCGGATGACAAGAAACAGATGATTGCTGATGTTATGAATGAAAAGAAGTTGGATGTCCTGGCCCTAAGCGAAACAAAGCTGAAGGGGGTAGGAGAGTTTCAGTGGGGGGAAATAAATGGGATTAAATCTGGAGTATCTGAGAGAGTTAGAGCAAAGGAAGGGGTAGCAGTAATGTTAAATGATCAGTTATGGAAGGAGAAAAGAGAATATGAATGTGTAAATTCAAGAATTATGTGGATTAAAGTAAAGGTTGGATGCGAGAAGTGGGTCATAATAAGCGTGTATGCACCTGGAGAAGAGAGGAATGCAGAGGAGAGAGAGAGATTTTGGGAGATGTTAAGTGAATGTATAGGAGCCTTTGAACCAAGTGAGAGAGTAATTGTGGTAGGGGACCTGAATGCTAAAGCAGGAGAAACTTTTAGAGAGGGTGTGGTAGGTAAGTTTGGGGTGCCAGGTGTAAATGATAATGGGAGCCCTTTGATTGAACTTTGTATATAAAGGGGTTTAGTTATAGGTAATACATATTTTAAGAAAAAGAGGATAAATAAGTATACAAGATATGATGTAGGGCGAAATGACAGTAGTTTGTTGGATTATCTATTGGTAGATAAAAGACTGTTGAGTAGACTTCAGGATGTACATGTTTATAGAGGGGCCACAGATATATCAGATCACTTTCTAGTTGTAGCTACACTGAGAGAAAAAGGTAGATGGGATACAAGGAGAATAGAAGCATCAGGGAAGAGAGAGGTGAAGGTTTATAAACTAAAAGAGGAGGCAGTTAGGGTAAGATATAAACAGCTATTGGAGGATAGATGGGCTAATGAGAGCATAGGCAATGGGGTCGAAGAGGTATGGGGTAGGTTTAAAAATGTAGTGTTCAGCAGAAGTTTGTGGTTACAGGAAAGTGGGTGCAGGAGGGAAGAGGAGCGATTGGTGGAATAATGATGTAAAGAGAGTAGTAAGGGAGAAAAAGTTAGCATATGAGAAGTTTTTACAAAGTAGAAGTGATGCAAGGAGGGAAGAGTATATGGAGAAAAAGAGAGAGGTTAAGAGAGTGGTGAAGCAATGTAAAAAGAGAGCAAATGAGAGAGTGGGTGAGATGTTATCAACAAATTTTGTTGAAAATAAGAAAAAGTTTTGGAGTGAGATTAACAAGTTAAGAAAGCCTAGAGAACAAATGGATTTGTCAGTTAGAAATAGGAGAGGAGAGTTATTAAATGGAGAGTTAGAGGTATTGGGAAGATGGAGGGAATATTTTGAGGAATTGTTAAATGTTGATGAAGATAGGGAAGCTGTGATTTCGTGTATAGGGCAAGGAGGAATAACATCTTGTAGGAGTGAGGAAGAGCCAGTTGTGAGTGTGGGGGAAGTTCGTGAGGCAGTAGGTAAAATGAAAGGGGGTAAGGCAGCCGGGATTGATGGGATAAAGATAGAAATGTTAAAAGCAGGTGGGGATATAGTTTTGGAGTGGTTGGTGCAATTATTTAATAAATGTATGGAAGAGGGTAAGGTACCTAGGGATTGGCAGAGAGCATGCATAGTGCCTTTGTATAACGGCAAAGGGGATAAAAGAGAGTGCAAAAATTATAGGGGGATAAGTCTGTTGAGTATACCTGGTAAAGTGTATGGTAGAGTTATAATTGAAAGAATTAAGAGTAAGACGGAGAATAGGATAGCAGATGAACAAGGAGGCTTTAGGAAAGGTAGGGGGTGTGTGGACCAGGTGTTTACAGTGAAACATGTAAGTGAACAGTATTTGGATAAGGCTAAAGAGGTCTTTGTGGCATTTATGGATTTGGAAAAGGCGTATGACAGGGTGGATAGGGGGGCAATGTGGCAGATGTTGCAAGTGTATGGTGTAGGAGGTAGGTTACTGAAAGTAGTGAAGAGTTTTTACGAGGATAGTGAGGCTCAAGTTAGAGTATGTAGGAAAGAGGGAAATTTTTTCCCAGTAAAAGTAGGCCTTAGACAAGGATGTGTGATGTCACCATGGTTGTTTAATATATTTATAGATGGGGTTGTAAGAGAAGTAAATGCGAGGGTCTTGGCAAGAGGCGTGGAGTTAAAAGATAAAGAATCACACACAAAGTGGGAGTTGTCACAGCTGCTCTTTGCTGATGACACTGTGCTCTTGGGAGATTCTGAAGAGAAGTTGCAGAGATTGGTGGATGAATTTGGTAGGGTGTGCAAAAGAAGAAAATTAAAGGTGAATACAGGAAAGAGTAAGGTTATGAGGATAACAAAAAGATTAGGTGATGAAAGATTGGATATCAGATTGGAGGGAGAGAGTATGGAGGAGGTGAACGTATTCAGATATTTGGGAGTGGACGTGTCAGCGGATGGGTCTATGAAAGATGAGGTGAATCATAGAATTGGTGAGGGAAAAAGAGTGAGTGGTGCACTTAGGAGTCTGTGGAGACAAAGAACTTTGTCCTTGGAGGCAAAGAGGGGAATGTATGAGAGTATAGTTTTACCAACGCTCTTATATGGGTGTGAAGCATGGGTGATGAATGTTGCAGCGAGAAGAAGGCTGGAGGCAGTGGAGATGTCATGTCTGAGGGCAATGTGTGGTGTGAATATAATGCAGAGAATTCGTAGTTTGGAAGTTAGGAGGAGGTGCGGGATTACCAAAACTGTTGTCCAGAGGGCTGAGGAAGGGTTGTTGAGGTGGTTCGGACATGTAGAGAGAATGGAGCGAAACAGAATGACTTCAAGAGTGTATCAGTCTGTAGTGGAAGGAAGGCGGGGTAGGGGTCGGCCTAGGAAAGGTTGGAGGGAGGGGGTAAAGGAGGTTTTGTGTGCGAGGGGCTTGGACTTCCAGCAGGCATGCGTGAGCGTGTTTGATAGGAGTGAATGGAGACAAATGGTTTTTAATACTTGACGTGCTGTTGGAGTGTGAGCAAAGTAACATTTATGAAGGGGTTCAGGGAAACCGGCAGGCCGGACTTGAGTCCTGGAGATGGGAAGTACAGTGCCTGCACTCTGAAGGAGGGGTGTTAATGTTGCAGTTTAAAAACTGTAGTGTAAAGCACCCTTCTGGCAAGACAGTGATGGAGTGAATGATGGTGAAAGTTTTTCTTTTTCGGGCCACCCTGCCTTGGTGGGAATCGGCCAGTGTGATGATAAAAAAAAAAAAAGTATATATATTATATATATATATATATATATATATATATATACATATATATATATATATATATATATATATATATATATATATATATACACACACATGAATAAAAGCAGCTTTCTAGTAACATATTATTCCTGTAAATCGAGGGGTTATTGTACAGTGCTATTTTAATGCAGTAGACCATTATATTGCACAGATTTTTTTGCCATGTTTTGGTTATTGCACTATTGAAAAATTGCGGCACAATTTCATACAACACTTCATAAAATTAACTTAACACGGTTCCATTTGCGGGTACGAAAAAAAATTCCCCAGCTCAAGCTGCCGCCTTGTTGTGGGTCAGTGGGGGAGACCTACTCCCATCCCCTGCCACCCCCAACACATCCACCACCCCTATCCCAGCCTTTGTGAATACGTATCCAGTATGAATGCTCCCTAGGAGCTAGCTGTGTTTGTGAATTGTGTTTTGATCTTTCAGTTGCCATATCTTGTATCTGCCAAGCAATCATGGCACCCAGTAGGCATATGAGTGTTGCTGAAAGTGACAAGAAAAGGTATAAGCATTTAAGTCTTAGAGTTACAAAGAAAATAGTGACATTAGACAAGAGAGAGCCTATGGCCTTAATGAAGCATCAGTTTGTACAATTAAAAATTACGAGGTAAATATATGAGTTTGTGTGATGAATAACTGATTGACTTGACTGACTGACTTGACTGATTTACTGGCTTGACTGATTTACTGACTTTACTGATTTACTGACTTGACTGACTGACTTGACTGACTGACTTGCTTGACAGACTTGCTTGACAGACTTGCTTGACAGACTGACTTGCTTGACAGACTGACTTGCTTGACAGACTGACTTGCTTGACAGACTGACTTGCTTGACAGACTGACTTGCTTGACAGACTGACTTGCTTGACAGACTGACTTGCTTGACAGACTGACTTGCTTGACTGACTTGCTTGACAGACTGACTTGCTTGACTGACTTGCTTGACTGACTTGCTTGACTGACTTGCTTGACTGACTTGCTTGACTGACTTGCTTGACTGACTTGCTTGACTGACTTGCTTGACTGACTTGCTTGACTGACTTGCTTGACTGACTTGCTTGACCGACTTGCTTGACCGACTTGCTTGACCGACTTGCTTGACCAACTTGCTTGACCGACTTGCTTGACTGACTTGCTTGACTGACTTGCTTGACTTTACTGACTGACTTGGCTGACTGACTTACTTGACTGACTTACTAACTTACTTGACTAACTGATGACTGATTGACTGACTTTAAGTTAGACTTTTTCACTGAAGAGGACCCAGACAAATCTAGAAGCAGTTATCTGAAATGGTGTCTAGAGTAGCTGATGCTTTACCGTCAGTTGTGTAATGTACTGCAGGGTAAAATAGAACAAAAAAAAAAAATTACAGAATTTATGCACACTCCAATACAACTATCAACTTCAGTACCAGAACCTCTACCATCCACCTCAGCCCAGTAGGGCCACAACATAACTCTCCACTCTCTACACAATCATCCACAAACACCAGCGCCCACAATTTAAGGTAAGAAATACTATTATTTCTGTTATATTTGTAGCCTTAAGCAGTAAAAACAACATAATACATCACAACAGTGAACAACAATTACATATTCACTTTTATTTTTGTAAGATCTGGAGGTCTAAAAAAAAGTTGTTTGGCTTTTTTGGGGCTCCCAGACATGCAACCCTATTTTTCCCATAAGTTCTTCAGTTTTTCTAACATGGATTTACCTAACACAGCATTTTCAGGAACGTAACTGCCGTGCAATATAACAGTCTACTGTAATTATTAAATGAATTTATTTTTTTCATCAAATTTTTGTGATTAGTAATTGTTGGAAAATGAATGAAGGTAATATTAAGCACAGTATGCTGTAGTACTGGGTATAGAGCCTTGGGATTTCTGTGGTATCAGAAAAAAATATTACTTTTAATTTTTTCATTGTCCAGCCAACTGCTTTGGTTCAACACTTGAAGACTCTTTGCACTGTTGCTTTATTAGCAAAGATGTAGTAAACTTTAGTCTCTTAAAAATATCTACATAGTAAACAGTGAAACATTACATGACCAAATTCAGTTTTTAGTATTACTTTTTTTAGTCATTTAAATTTCAGTGTTAAGAAGTCAGATCATAAAATAAAATTAGTGTGCGTGTCTTGGTTGTAAACTAGAGCACATCCTCCACATTAATAGTGTGTGAGGAACACATTGTTGGAAGAAATATGCTCCCAGTGGACTAGCATGTGTAACAATAATAATGAAATGGTATTATTAGTGCATGACTGCACTGCCTTCATGAAAACTTGAGAACATTTACTATTACTATAGTAAATATAAGCCAATGATATTTGGTATCTCAGGCTTGGAGGAGAAAACCAAAGCTACTGCAGCATCAGTGGTGGGCACCATGGCTGGCCTTAAGAACAGTTTATTATCTGGAGGCGGTGGTGGCGGTGGAGGTAGCAGTGGGGGAAAGATGGCAACAGCTGCAGGTGGTGGTGCAGGGGGTGTGATGGCAGCTGTGGCTGCTGCTGCTGCAGCTGCAGCTACTTCTGCTGCCCCTGCTGCACCACCTGCAACAACAAACCCTCCCACTTCTAACAAAGAGCATAGAACTGAGAGTAGTGCAGACTCTGTGCGTCCTGACCGCAAGTCCAGTAGCAGCCAGCTGAGCAGTACCCAGCTGTGCAGCAATCAACTAATTAGCGGTAAGTGGGTGTGATGCCGGCGTGATCCCGCACGCCCACACTACCCACAAGGGGCCACCACCCAACACGGTCATGCCCCATAACAGTCCATTAAAACTAACAGATCATGAGTGAAACATATCTACTACATAAAAGTTTTTGCCTGCTTGATGCTCACACAAGACTAGTCATTTCATATTCTGTAGTTACATAAACACGATTATCGCCTGTTATTTTCTATACAGTATTAGACAATGAGTGGTTTTTGACAGGGTAATTGCAGGTATTCTACTAACATGCGTGATTTTATTTTATTTAGTTATTGATTTTGACTAACTGAAAAGCATGTGTGTTATACAAGTTATTTATTATTGCACTGAACTAATGAATATCCTTGACAAATTTGAGATGGAGTTACAGTTTTATAAGCATGTAAAACATTCATTGACTTGAAAGTTTGTATGCATACATATTTCTACAGTGATTGTTTTTAATTATTATTTATCACGCATATTTAATCAGTTTTGATAAGAATTCGTATATGGATCATTATACATTATAAAGTTACTGCATGATCCAGCTGGCAAAAGAATGAACATTTCTTACAGTATTATTAAGTTGATTCTACAAAGAGACATAGTAGAAATGTGATCTATATATTATATCCAAAATTATTTAATTGCATGTTTTGCTATCGTTCATTGCAGTTATTTATTCTGAACTGCATAATTATTATCTGGTTTTGAATTCCATTGTTTATTTTATATCCAATATTGGAAAAGCTTAACTGTACTTTGAATTTCTGATAGCATTTGAAATGTAATGAACTCTGAAGATTTAAAACTTGCAAATAAAAACTGTTGATTCATATTAACACACATTATAAAAAATAGTGACTTAATGGTACAACTTGTTCAACATAATATACATCTGTCACTATTGAGATCTGTTTTTCGTCATACAGAAAAGAAAAAAAGTGTTCATACTAAATCACTCAGTCTGTCTATGGGATTCGAGGCATACAGCATCAAGAAACACCCCTTGAGGAGTGTGCCTTGATGCTGTTCAAGGGCTCTTGATCCAAAGAATCGGAATTGCCCTCTTCAGATTACCTCCTATTCGACAGGCACTATATTTACTCCTTAGATTCAGTGCTACCCTATCAATATAATTAAAATAATATATTTTTATAAGTTTGAAAAATAATGCAGAGTAGTGTATTCCAAGGTCACATACAGTAAGTAATTTAGCACATGTATAATATTCAGAAAAAATACTAAGAAGTAGGAATTTTTTAGCTTGTGAAAAATTAAAATCATTGCTATAGTTGGTTCTCAGTGCAGTGCTCTCAGCAAAGAAAGAAAAATAGAAAAGTTTGAGAATAACTTAAGGGAATATATTATAAGCTGGTGATAGTATTGTGAGTATTATGAATAATAGTGCTTCAAGAAGATGAGTGCAGTGGCAGTCAGAGTATCTCCACACTCATAGCATTAACCCTTTCGCTGTCAGTCCCGTAATATTACAGCTTGCAGGCCAGTGTCGGTCCTGTAATAGTACGCCAAAATTCTAGTGGCTTCAAATCTTGCGGGAGAAAGCTAATAGGCCTACATATGAGAGAATGAGTCTGAGTGGTCAGTGTGCACAGTATAAAAAAAAATCCTGCAGCATTCAGTGCATAATGGGAAAAAAACTCCGACCGTGTTTTTTGTTTAAAGCCGACTTTGCGGTGTATTTTCATGTAGTATTTATGGTTGTATTCTCGTTTTCTTGGCCTCATTTGATAGAATGGATGATATACTACCGAACTAGGATGATTTTGAATGGTTTACAGACTAAAAGTACCTTGAAATTGAGCTCAAATTAACAGAAATGTTCGATTTTTGCCAATGTTCAAGAGTAAACAAATCACGTCATGTATCCAATACACGTCAACTGGTGGGTCTGATATGCATTCATGAATGCGCTGATATTATTTATACCATTTTTACAATAATGCAGTAGTCTGAATGACAGTAAATCTTCTATGTTTTGTGTGAATAAAGGTTCAAAATGGAAAGCTAGTGTAATATAAGAGGGGCCTGGAGACATGACTGTTGAAGAGAGAAAATGTTATAGTAGTGCTAGGAATGTTTGCATTGTTAATTCTGGACCCTATTTTGAAATTGACCTTCCTTGAATTGTGTACAAAATTGGCCAAATTACCAATTTCTGATCACTTTATTGGGTAGTTGAAATAGGTAAATGGGCAGTTTCTTGTACTCAATCAATAGAACAAAAGGAGTTCTAGTGAAATAGCTATGAGTTTCATCGACTGGAATGATGTAATTGGCCGAAAATAGGTCTCGAAGTGGGCAAAATCACCAATGCATAAATATTACCAAGACCACTAACTTCACGAGAGCATAATTTCATAAGTTTTCCATCAAATTTTGTACTTTTGGTGTCATTACCATCGGGAAAAGATTATCCATCTTTTTTTTTTCCCCCGATCATAATGACAGCAAAAGTATGAAATTTGATGGAAAACTTACTGAATTGTGCTCTCGCGAAGTTAGCGGTCTCAGCGATGTTTACACATCGGCGATTTTCGCCCACTTTGAGCCCCATTTTCACCCAATTCCATTGTACTAGTCGACAAAAAACATGAATATTTCGCTAGAACTCCATTTTTTCTATCGAATGAGTGCAAGAAACCACCCATTTACCAATTTCAACTATCCAGTACAGTGGTCAGAATTTAGCAATTTTGCCAATTTCACACAAACTTCAAAAGATGCCAATTTCCGAATAGGGTCCAGAATAAACAAGAAAGACATTCCTGGCACTAAAATGACATTTCCTTTGTTCATTAGTCACGTCTCAAGGCCCTCTTACATTCTTTTGCTTTCCACTTTGAATTTTTATTCTCACAAAAAATAGAAGATTTACTGTTATGCAGACTACTGCATTAGTGTAAAAAAATGGTATAAATAATATTGGCATATTTGCGAAAGAATATTAGACTCACCAGTTGACGTGTATTGGACGCTTGGCATGATTTGTTTACTTTTGAACTTTGGTAAAAATCGAACATTTCTGCTACTTTGAGCTCAATTTCAAGGTACTTTTCTTTGTAAAACCAGTCAAAATCATCTCAATTTCTGTAATATGTCTTTGCAAAGTTGCTGCTTTATTCCAAAAAAACGGTCAAAGATTTTTTTTTCTTGTTATGCACTGTGTGATGCAGGATTTTTTTTATACTGTGCACACTGACCACATAGACCCATTCTTTCATATGTAGACCTACCAGCTTTCTCCCACTAGATTTGAGGGCACTAGAATTTAGGCATACTAGTACGTCAAAAACCCTGGGTCGTAAGCCGTACTAGTGCGGCCGAAACCCTCAAAGGGTTAAACAGTTTGAACATTGACAGTCCAGCTGTTTGATGAATGAGTTTCCAAAATCCGCTAATACCTTCAAAATTTCAGACATATCCTTAAGAAGGGGTGTACGTTGTTGCTGATTGTCCTTGCATTCCAAATTATAAAATTTATTTTTCACAATGGTAACCTAAACAAAGCGCCATCACTGGCTTTTGAGTTTTAGTACTCGCTGTTGGTTTGAGCCCCATCACTTCTGTGAAAAATGGACAAAATTTGAAATCAGTGGAATTGGCCTATTGATTCAGAAAACCACCAGACACTAAAAATATTATAAACTGTAAAACAGTACCATAATATACAGAAATTGTAAATAAAATGAAGTTGAAGGTACAGTAGACAACCACCTTTTGAGATACAAGGTGTTATCAAAAAGTTGCTGTACTCGAATCTTCATGTGCTTCCTGAGTGATACGTGGTGGTATAGATCACACTGCAGGGCACACCTTGGTGAAGTAACATGGCAAGTTTCAGTGTGGTCAGTCATTCTGTTGAAATTAGATGTACATTTTTTGTAGTGTTGTCAGTGTGTTGTGATTTTTTTCTGTAACAGAATAGAATCTTTGAAAGAATAATGTGAGTGTGAAATTCTGTTTCAAGCTTGGTAAAATGGCTAGTTAAACTCACAAATGCTTCAGCAAGCAATAGGCAGTGAAGCAGTAGGTCAGAGCACAGTGTTTTGAATGGTTTTCTCAATCCAAAGCAAGATGAACGAGGGTTTTAGGATGATGCTTGCTCTGGTCATCCATCAGTGTCAAAAACGGACACCAACATTGAAAAAGTGGGGCAGACTATTCATGAAGATCATTATTAGAGTATCTAGGACATTGCAAGTGTTCTGAGAATTTCTTGTGGATTGTGTCAAAGCATTTTGACTCAAAATTTGAACATGAGGTGAGTGACTGTGAAATTTGTGTCCTGCTTGCTGACTCAAGACCAAAAAGACCATCACTTGGATGTTTGTCAGAACCTCAAAAGACAGTTCAAGTATGGCCCAAAGATGACTGGCAATGAAACTTCAGTCTACAGCTATGCCCCAGTGGAAAAGTCCTAACTCACCCAGACCAAGGAAGGCATGCCAAGTCAAGAGCATGCTCATTTTTTTTTTTTTTTTTTTTTTTTTTGACTAAGTGGGAATTGTTCATCAGGAATTTGTTCCAGCAGGGCAGACAGTTAATCAAAAATTTCACATTGAGGTTCTGAAACATTTGAGGGAAGACATGAGAAGGAAATGTCTGATGTTGTGGGCTTCCCACAGTTGGTTCATTCACTATGCAGCACCACCAGCTGTCCAGCATTTTCTAGCCCAAGACAATATGGAAGTTATCCCCCACCTTCCCTACTCAAGGGACAGCACTTTAACAACATGGAGGAGAGTCAAGAGAATCATAGGCCTTGCTAGAGGCTGTTAGGAAAGAAGAGTTCCTGAAATGTTTCAAGAAGTGGCAGTGGTGCTGGGATCAGTGTGTAGAGTATTTTGTGGGAGACAACTTCTACTAGGTGATTAGGGAAGCATATATATATTCTTGTAGCAGTTTGGGAACTCACTGATAGCACCTCATAAGTTCCAGAGAAATGGAGCTGTATGTGAAAACACTAAAATTTGAGTCACATTTCATGCTGCCTCCAAAAATGCCAAACAACTTTTCTCATAAATATGCAGTTCACCAAAAATAATAAAGGAACGAAGATTTTATGGGCGCATTCAAGCATGTCATTATAGTATGATGCAGGGTAATTTAACCTAACATAATCTAAGAAAGTCAAGTATTGTGAATACACTTACCTGAAATTCTGGTTGTTGTTGCGTAAGTGACTTGACATCAGTGGAGAAGCTTGGTGTGGCACTACTGGGTCATAAATAAGAGGGATGAAGTGGATGGCTAGGGTTTGTGCACTGAAGTAGATAGCTGGGGTTTGTGGTCTGAGGCTGACACAGAGCTGTTACTTGTAGGAACCCTGAAGTATTCTGTCATGCTTCTCTACTGTGTGTTACCCAGCATTACTTCATACAGCGTATGGTAGAGCATCATCAGCTGCTCTAGACCCCTCCACAGAGTAGAGCTTCTGGATGTATCAGGGTCATTTTCAGTGATAAAGTCTGCAAGTTTAGCAGCAACATGGAACTGCTTATATAACTATAGAAGTGTTAACTGTTTCTCTGCAGGCTCTTCTTCCTCATCCTTTTCTTCTCTCTGAGTCCCTTCTATCTGGGAATTCAGCTTTGCTAACATTTCCTCTGGACTTCATTTTTCCTCATCATCTTCTAATACTTCATTGATGGATGTCTTCAAAGCCCTCACCTGGCAGTCCTCTTGCCAGCTGAACAATTCCTTCGACTTGATCCTCAACTAAGGGAAATCTTGTGAAATTATTCTCCACAGCCTGCATTTATTGTTAATTGGAGCACATTATCACATGCAGCTTTGACATGGGGTAAGGCATCTGCAATGTTGAATTTATGCCAGAACTCTGACACTTTGAGTTGTGAGTACTCACATAATTGTGGTTGCAGGGGTCGAGACTCAGCTCCTGGCCCCGCCTTTTCACCGACCGCTACTAGGTCTTCTCCCCCCCTGCTCCATGAGCTTTATCATACCTTGTCTTAAAACTATGTATAGTTCCTGCCTCCACTACATCGCTTGCCAGACTATTATACTTCCTAACATCCCTTTGGCTCATCTGAGTCTTCAGCTTCTAATTGTGGCCCCTTGTTTCTGTGTCCCATCTCTGGAACATCCTGTCTCTGTCCACCTTGTCTATTCCACGCAGTATTTTGTATGTCGTTATCATGTCTCCCCTGACCCTCCTGTCCTCCAGTGTTGTCAGACTGATTTCCCTTAACTTTTCTTCATAGGACATTCCCCTTAGCTCTGGAACTAGCCTTGTTGCAAACCTTTGCACTTTCTCTAATTTCTTGATGTGTTTGACCAGGTGTGGGTTCCAAACTGGTGCTGCATACTCCAGTATGGGCCTGACATACACGGTGTATAAAGTCTTGAACGATTCCTTACTGAGGTTCCGGAATGCTATTCTCGTCTGTTGGTGCAAGCAATCTGTGTGTGTGGATAAAGACACTTATGTACAGCTCAGGACATTTATTAAAGGAAACTTTTTGCCACGAGTGGCTTCTTCAGTCCTAATACAGAGAAAACTAAGAAAATGAGTATATATATAGTGGCAGGAGTCAGGTGGAGTGTCGTGTGGGTAGAGGTAGTAGTGGTGGTGGTGGTAGTAGTAGTGGAACTAATGTGGTGAGATGGGTGAGTTAGAGTGGGACTTGTTGACATCATGTTACAGCAGTCTCCAGAATGGGTAATATCTTGTTGATGAGCAATTTTGAGATACTGTAACTACCAGACTTTTGATGGATACTGTTACTAACAGCAATTAGGGTAGCTGCTATGCACATTTGCACACCCCACATAGTATAGTGTAAATTTCTGCACTTGTGCTGGGTTTTTACCAGGTTCCTAATAATAGTTGATGAGCTGGTAGATATTTTAGCCAGTTTTCTGTCAAGCATTTTTGAAATGTTAGTAGCAATATTGCTGACTGGTAAAATGATGTAACTTGGAGGCCTTTCCTCAACTTGATTAGTGTTGGTCTTGTTGAGGATGTGTCACACATTTCCTGCAGTCACATATGAAGTGTAGGGGAAAGTGTAGTGAACTAAAAGAATGGGTGATGTATGTGCTTTCTTCTTCAAGGAACTGTGGACTGGAAATTCTGTAGGCTCTTAGAAAGAAGCCTATAACTACCCCTCTTTAAGTTCGGGTGTCATGGTAACCTACCTAGAAGAACAATCTTCTATATTTCTTCTCTCACCGTGACACCAGAACTAAAAGAGGAGTAGTTATAGGCTTCTTTCTGAGAGCCTACAGAATTTCCAGTCCACAGTTCCTTGAAGAAGAATGCACATACATCACCTATTCTTTTTGTTAACTACACTTTCCCCTTCACTTCATATGTGACTGCAGAAAATGAGCGACACGTATCCTCAACAAAACCAATGGCAATCAAGTTGAAGAAAGGCCTCCAAGTTACATCGTTTTACCAATCAGCAACGTTGCTACTAACATTTCAAAAATGTTTGACAGGAAACTGGCTAAATATCTACCAGCTCATCAACTACTATTTGGAACCTGGCACAAAACCCCAAGCATGATTCCAGCGCAAGTGCAGGAATTCACACTATACTATGTGGGGTGTGTGACAAAGTATATGTGGAGGAAACAGCCAGGTCTTTGGACATTAGGATCACAGAGCACAAAAATGCTTGCAGAAATGATGACCGTAAAAACACGTGTGCTCAACATAGGGATGATGTTGGATACCTCATGATATTCATTGAGGCTAAACTAGTGATTAAAGAAGACGATTTAAGATGGTGAAAGCACATAGAAGCTGCCCTAATTGCTGTCAGAAGTCTGGCAGTTACAGTATCTCAAAATTGTTAATCAACAGGATAATGCCCATTCTAGAGACTGCTGTGACATTACATCAACAGGTCGCTCTCTAACCCACCCATCTCACTACATCAGTAGTAGTAGTAGTAGTAGTAGTAGTAGTAGTAGTAGTAGCAGTAGCAGTAGCAGTAGCAGTAGTAGTAGTAGTAGTAGTCGTAGTCGTAGTCATAGTAGTCGTAGTAGTAGTAGTAGTAGTCGTAGTCATAGTAGTCGTAGTAGTAGTCGTCGTCGTCGTCGTCGTCGTCGTCGTCCCTCCTCCCCCCAACCCCCAAGCAACACTCCACCTGACTTCTTCCACTATATATATACTCCTTTTGTCTGTACTAGGACTCATGAAGCCACTTGTAGCAAAATGTTTCCTTTAATAAATGTCCTGAACTGTACATAAGTGTCTTTTTCCACATCGTTCGTATCACCATATCATTTCTTCAATCTCTGTATGACTCTACGAGTACAGATACGCTGAAATGACATAATTATGCCTTGATCCAGTGGTTGTATCAGTGACATATTTGGTAGTAAAAAAAGCAACTTTAACATTCAGGTCAAATCCTGCAAGAGATCAGGATGAGCACAGCAACTGTCAAGTCAGGAGAATCTGTAGTGTGAGGTTCTTGGTGGGCAGATGAAACATGTCTTCAGGAATAAAATAATGCTTGAACCAGTAAACAAATAATTCCTATACCATCCATGCTGACTGGTTTGACTACCAGAAAACAAGCAAAGTCTTGTCTTTTTGTTTTAAAGCACAGTGATTCTTTGAGCATTAAATAAGCATGGGTCTTTACTTTTGATCACTTGTTGCATTTGTGCAGAGCAGCAAACTGAAACTGTCCTTTACTGCTCCAGGAGCACTTTTCTTCTTGCTTGCTGATGTAAGTTCTAGAAGGCATCTTCCAGAACAATCCTGTCTCATCAGCATTAAACACTTACTCAGGTGCATAACCACCCTCAGAAATCATTTCTAGCAACTCAGCAGGAAAATTCTCAGCTGCTGTGTGGGCCACAAAGGCACTCTCACCACTTAACTTTGTTATGATTCTTATTGTGTGCACTAAACCAATTAACCCCATCCATGGCTTAAGGTATACTCATTTGCAGGGTTTCCCTCCTGCTTACACTGTTATATAGGAAGATGGCTTTCTCACAGATCACAAGGAAATTAAGTTGTGGATATTTTTGTGTTTTCAGGATTTTTTAAAAAAAATTTATATATTGATCGCTTTCCTATTTTTCAACATGTCACAATTTGAGTTATTCATCACACAACCTCTTTTTTTTCTTATTGTCTTGAATCAAACAAATTGTTGATTCTCTCACTCCATTGGCCTTGGCTACATCAACTACATGTGCACTACCTCTAAGCATATCAATTACTTCTTATTTTCTTCACCAGAGGCAAAGTTTGATGCTTAAACTTCTTGGCACCTTCGGCTACACTAGATTGTTTTTGTAATGCCATGATTAATATCCATGCTTGGCATGGGGCTATAAAAAGATCAGAAATGGAGCAGTAGCATGAGAGAGAAATTGTACAGTACTTGTACATGATGCAACTGGTGGTGGCATGGATGGGAGGTGAGGGTGGGTGGGTGTACAAGCTAGGTTCTACCATGAAACAAAAGGGACCTGAGGTGCATGGGAGAGACACTGGCCTGCCTGTACCATAGTGATGGCCAGCCATGTTGGAGCACATAGCAGAAACGAATGAGCCACCACAAAAGGGGTGATATTCAGGGTGAAAAGTGGAAATGGATACAAAAAATTAATTGCAAACAGATGGAAATTCAGTAGGTGGAGGTGTGAAAGGTGGTGTTCTACTGTACTGTACAATAGTACTGTAATGTATGTACAGTAGAGGACAGTATAATAATTTTACAGTAATTTTACTTTTGTGAGGAAAGGTGAGGTGTAAAGTGCCAAGATCAGTAGAGGCGGCACAGAATAACTTTTATTCTGAGTCCGAGGAGCTGTGAAGCTCCACTAGTGAAATCGTAGATGGCTGAGAAGTTAGATATGAATTACTGTTTCTTAACGCTATATTCTTCACATACCTGGGTCACTGAGACACCATGCTCAACTTTCCTTATTAATTCAAGTTTCTGCAAACACTAAAACAAATGTACTATTTCTTTGTGCAGTGTACAAAAATGTGCCATAGTACTACATCATGAGCTCAGCTCACTCAGATAAGCTGTGAGCGGTAAATCTGGTTTTAGATATAAGAGAATGCATTTATGTGGTAAGTGTGCACCATATAAAACAAATCCTGCAACATGCAGTGCATAATGAGAAAGAAAACTACGACCGTGTTTTTTAATTAAAACAGCAACTCTGTGGTGTATTGTCGTATGGCTTTTACGGTTGTATTTCAGGTTTCTTGGTCTCATTTAATAGAATATAAGATGTATTACAGAAATAGAGATGATGATTTTGATTTGTTTTCATACTGACAGTAGCTTGAAATTGACTTCAAAGCAGCAGAAATGTTCGATATTTGCCAATGTTCAAGCGTAAATAAATCAAATCACACATTCAGTACACGTCAGCTGGTGGGTCTGATGTGCATTAATGAATGCACTGATATTATTTATACAGTTATTACAATATTGCATAACAGTAAATCTTCTGTGTTTTGGTGAGAAAAATTCTTTATGTGAATAAAAAATCAAAATGTAATTCATCTATTAAGCCTGGAAACATAACTAATAACAGAGGAAACATTATTTTTAGTGCCAGGAATGCCTGCATTGTTTATTCTGGACGCTATTTTGAAATTAGAATATTTTGAACGTTGTGTGAAATTGGCCAAATTACCAATTTCCAATCACTTTATTAGGTAGCTTTAATAGTTGATTGGGCAATTTCTCTTGCTCAGTAGATACAATGGAACACACACTAACGAAATAGCTAAGAATTTGGTCTAATGGAACAATGTAATTGGCCGAAAATAGGACTCAAAGTGAGCAAAATCGCCAATGCGTAAATATTGCTTACACAACAAAATTCGCGGGAACTTAATTTCATCAGTTCTTGATAAAATTTCATATTTTTGTCCTCTTCAAGGGGGGCTCCTTGGCGTGGTGAAGAGGCTCTTGGTCTGAGGAATTAGCCCTGTCGGTCTTCTTCCTCAGACTGAACCTAATTACCCCCCATTCTCCCCTCCCCTATCCCATCCTCCCCATCCTCCCCTTTTTCCATTCCTCCTCCTCCTCCTCACCCCTCCCTTTTGCCCTTCCTCTTTTTAGCCTTCGTGATTTCTCCCACAGGCGCGCTAGTTCCTAGGTAGGGGAAAGGACACCGGGGTCGATCCCATTCCGTTGAGGTTTCTTGGCGGTGGCGTAGTTTGCCGTGGAATCTGGATTGCCTAGGGATGTCCCGATCCCTCTCCGGTATCCCGGAGTAGCTTTGGGTGTCTTTTGGGCGACGGGTGTATCTCTGGAAGCCACCTTTCGGATTCCGGGGGTGGTGGCTGAAGGAGGTATGCTTTGTGGCGGATATCCGGCCGCCCTCTCTTTTGTCCACCGAGGTAGCTCGGCAGATGTGAGGTTGCTATCCCGGATTGCTGGTTTACTGGCATGAAGGGTAGGGTATGGCACGGGTTCCATGCTGCATCTGCGCTACTAGCGGTGTCGAGTCCTCTTGGGCGCGGAGGGAGATTTCCGGCCCTTTCATTCCTCCTGGGAACTATTCCTCCCCGCTCCCCCCTTTTTTTATTCTTTTTTTTGTTTTTATTTTCTTTTCTTCTTTCTTTTTTTTTCTTAAAAACAAAAAGCAAAGGAGTAACCTAACCATGGCAGCCCTAGTCCATGAAACCACTACCCCCGGGCCCCTTCTTGATACCGCACCCCATTCTGACCCTGCCTTGTGTTTAGACCACTCTTCGGACACTCCTGATGCCCCTGTACCTCTTGCTGGTGCTGTTTCCTCACCCGCTTCAGGTACCGGGGCTTTGACTGACTCCTTCGATTTGTCTGAACTCCGCTCTCCTTTGACTATGCTTCCGGCTTCTCCCTCTACGGTACGGCAATTTTCGAATCGCCCACCCATTTCATGCCGGACCAACTCCGGTCCTACTCCTAAACGCCAACGTCAATCTCCTGATGATGCTCCGTCGTTACCTTCCCATTCTACTCGGAAACGACCGACACGTCAAGCACTCCCTCTCCACGCTCAGTTTCGGACCACACAATGGACTAAATTCTTTACTTTAAGACCAACTTCTTCTTCTGCCTACCTTTCTGACCATAGTATTGCCAAAGCGCTCCTGCGTCATGTTGGCAGAGATATTTCATTTCACGCTCTCAAGAGCGGTACGCGCATCGTCACTGTCCAGAATGCTACCCAAGCTCATGATCTTTCTCTCCTTTCGAATATCGATACTACTCCTATCACTATTGAAAAACATCTTTCTCTCAATTCTTGTAGTGGTACTGTCATTCTGCCCCATACCATAGTCCAACAGAATTTCCAGTCATGTGGCAATGACATTTTTGAACAGCTGGAACTCCAGGATCTCCCAATCCTCAAAGTAGACACTTATGTCCTTCCTGCCCGGGGGCGGAGACGTTACCCTTGCAATGTGGCTCGTTTAACTTTTGACAGCCGAGAACTCCCGTCCTCTGTATATGTCGCGGGACATCGGTTACAAGTTCGAAAGGTGATACCTACACCGCAACAATGTAGAAATTGCTGGCGTTTTGGTCACCCAGCGAAATATTGCAGATCTATGGCCGAATGCCCAGTCTGTGGTGCCGACAACCATTCTAATACATCTTGCAGTCAACCTCCATCTTGCCTCAATTGTAATGAAGCTCACCCTTCGTACTCCCGCCGTTGCCAGGTCTACTTAAATGAACGTGAAATCCGTTGCCTCAAAGAGGCAGAAGGTCTCCCTTATGCTATGGCAGTTACTCATCTCCGCCTCCAAGGGAGACTACCCCGTGTTTCTTATTCTCGTGTTTCCAAACATCCCCCCACTTCTGGGGTCCCATCTTCTGCAGCCTCCTCTGTTGTTACCCCTCCCATAGCCATTACGGCATCTAATCCTTTTGCTGTCCTTGGCTCTGACGTCCCGACTACAACTCAGTCTGTTCTCACATCTTCGCGTCCTTCCTCACAAGCCCCAGTATCGACAAGACCTCGTACGACACCTAATACCAATCGCCCCTCTACTCAGAAGTCCAAAAAATCCACATTGCTCAAATCTTCTTTGCCCCTTCCTTCCCTTCTTCCACCTCCACACGTTACCTTTCCAGTCTCTGTACCTAGTTCTTCCCCTCTCTCTGGCTCTATTACAAGTGTGGAGATTCACCCTCCTCCTCGTACTATGCCTTCCACCCCCGTCCCCTCCCAAGTTTCTCCCTCTTCTGTCACCTCCCAGGTTTCTACCTCTTCTGTCCCCCCCCACACTTCATCTCCAGTCCCTTACACTTTTCCCTCCCCCTCTACTTTGGTACAGTCCATTACTGTCCCAATCTTTACTCACCCTCCTCCTCCTATCTCCAATATGGTTTCCCATACATCTTTGAATTCAGAAACACTTGAAGCCATTTCAGAATATATTGCAGAGACTAAACCTTCAATGGACACTGATTCACTTCCTGTTCCTTCTCTTCCCTCTCCTCCATCTTCACAACCCCATTCTTCGCAACGCTCCGTTCCTTCGCTACTTGAACATCTTCCAATGCCACCACACGTTGACTTTTCTAACCCCTCTAGTCCGTAGGTGCCTTTACCTACAGATTCCTGATATTTTCTTCATCGCCAATCATGGCCTATTTACAGTGGAATATCCGCGGCCTCAGGGGTAATCGGGGTGAGCTTCAGATGTTGCTTTCCAGGTTTTCCCCTGTTGGTGCTTGCTTACAAGAACCAAAATTACACTCGGCTGTTTTCCAACCTATCTCAGGCTATAATTTATTGTATTCTTCGGATCCTTTCTCAGATGGGACCTTTAATGAAAGTGCCCTTCTTCTACGCAATGATATTCCGTACTGTCAACTATTTGTCCATACCTCGCTGCATTACACTGCAGCCCGTATCCACTTGAATAAGTGGTTTACAATATGTTCTTTATATCTCTCTCCTTCTCGAGCATTTTCTATCCCAGACTTTGCCTTTCTTGTTTCATCCTTACCACCACCACTTCTGTTACTTGGTGATTTTAATGCCCACCATTTCCTCTGGGGGGGGTCTCATTGTGACTCACGTGGCATTCAGTTGGAGGCTTTTCTTGCCTCTCACCCCCTCCATGTTTTAAATACGGGTACTCCCACCCATTTTGATCCTCGTACTCATACTCTCTCTTGCATCGATCTATCAGTCTGCTCTTCCTCCACTGCACTAGACTTCACCTGGTCTGTTCTACCAGACTTACATGACAGCGATCATTTTCCGATCATTCTTACTTCTCCTTCCTATTCACCACCTTCCCGTAGCCCTCGCTGGCAATTTGATCGGGCAAATTGGGATCTTTACTCACACCTCACTGCTTTTAGTGAGGTTCCTTCTTCATCCTCCATTGATGAGCTCCTACACATCTTCTCGACATCAGTTTATACCGCAGCTTCTCATTCTATACCCCAAACCTCAGGCAGGCATTCTCAGAAGTGCGTGCCTTGGTGGTCTCCTGCTTGTGCTCGTGCAGTACGTTTGAAACGTGCTGCATGGGGCAGGTACCGGTACAATAGAACTGCTGAGAGACTTGTTGATTTTAAGCAGAAGCGTGCGATCGCTCGCCGTGTCATCCGTGAAGCTAAACGCACTTGTTGGCGAGACTATGTTTCCACCATCACCTCTGCTTCTTCTATGAGTGCAGTCTGGAAAAAAGTGAGGAAATTGAGTGGTAAATACTCTCCTGACCCGGCTCCTGTTCTACGGGTCACTGGTGTTGATATAGCAAACCCTCTCGACGTTGCCATTGAACTTGGCACACATCTGGTCCGTATTTCCCGAGGGCTCCATCTATGCCCCTCGTTTCTTTCCTCAAAGTCTGCCAGAGAGTTAGTACCCTTGGACTTTTCTTCTCTCGGAGAAGAACAGTATAATGTGCCTTTTACACTTCAAGAACTGGAGGCAACGCTCTCAGCTTGCCGATCATCGGCAGCTGGGCCTGATGACATTCATATTCGTATGTTACAACATTTACATCGGTCAGCCCTTGTAGTCCTCTTACACCTCTTCAATCTTATTTGGGCACAAGGAGTTCTTCCCCAGCTGTGGAAATCTGCCATTGTTCTCCCTTTCCGCAAACCGGGTACTACAGGACATGATGCCTCCCACTATCGCCCCATCGCTCTTACAAGTGCAGTTTGCAAAGTGATGGAACGCCTCGTAAATCGACGTTTAATGTGGTATTTAGAGACTCACAACAGTCTCTCCGCTAGTCAATATGGCTTTCGTAAGGGTCGTTCTACCATAGACCCCTTACTACGCTTGGATACATATGTTCGTAATGCCTTTGCGAATAAT
This sequence comes from Cherax quadricarinatus, assembly GCF_038502225.1. Taxonomy (NCBI): domain Eukaryota; kingdom Metazoa; phylum Arthropoda; class Malacostraca; order Decapoda; family Parastacidae; genus Cherax; species Cherax quadricarinatus. The sequence continues at coordinate 46,630,370 of NC_091301.1, forward strand.
CACTCAGTTATTGCCATATTTTTTGACCTTGAGAAGGCATATGACACAACTTGGAGGTATAATATTTTGGCCCAGGCCCATTCCTTAGGCCTCCGAGGCAATCTACCATCCTTCCTTAAGAACTTTTTAACTGACAGACATTTCCGTGTTCGAGTCAATAATGTTCTTTCCCCGGACTTCGTCCAAGCTGAAGGTGTCCCTCAGGGATGTGTTCTAAGCACAACACTTTTTCTCCTTGCTATAAATGATTTGGCCTCTGTTCTTCCACCCAATATTTGGTCATCACTCTATGTTGATGACTTCGCTATTGCTTGTGCAGGCGCTGACTGTCACCTTATTGCAGTTTCTCTCCAGCATGCGGTCGACCGTGTTTCCACTTGGGCCACCACACATGGGTTTAAATTTTCAAGTACCAAAACTCACCAAATTACTTTCACTAGACGCTCTGTTATCTCCGATCATCCTTTGTATCTCTATGGCTCCCCTATCCCCGAACGTGATACAGTCAGGTTTCTAGGCCTTCTCTTTGACCGTCGGTTAACCTGGAAACCTCACATTACCTCTCTGAAGGCAACTTGTCACAGCCGGCTAAACCTTCTTAAAACCCTTGCTCATCTTTCCTGGGGAGCTGATCGTCGAACTCTGCTTCGCCTACATTCAGCCCTCGTTTTATCGAAACTCGATTATGGTGACCAGATTTATTCCGCGGCCTCTCCTGCTACTCTCTCTAGCCTTAACTCTATCCATCACCAAGGCTTACGTTTGTGCCTTGGTGCTTTTCGCTCTTCCCCTGTTGAGAGCCTCTATACAGAAGCAAATGTTCCATCCTTGTCTGATCGCCGTGATGCCCATTGCCTTCGTTACTATGTACGCTCTCACGATCTACACAATCCTTCCATTTATAGAATGGTCACCGATATTAGTAGACATTCTTTATTCGTTCGCCGCCCCTGTTTGCTCCGTCCCTTTTCTCTTCGCCTACTTTCACTCTTGTCTTCCCTTCAGTTACCACCTTTATATGTTCATGTAGCATCTCACTTTTCCCTACCCCCCTGGGAAGTTCCAGCTGTTCGGGTCTGTTCTTTCTCACTCCCTTGCTCGAAAGCTCAACTGCCTACGGTGGCTTCCCGCTCTCTTTTTCTTGATCACTTCCACTCTCATTCTCATGCCACCGCTGTGTACACAGATGGCTCTAAGTCTTCAGACGGCATCGGATTCGCAGCAGTGTTTCCGGACAGCGTCGTACGAGGGCATTTACTATCTTCAGCTAGCATTTTTACTGCTGAACTGTATGCCATTCTTGCAGCACTTATTCGTATCGCATCTATGCCTGTGTCATCATTTGTAGTAGTCTCAGACTCCCTTAGTGCTCTACAGGCTATATGAAAATTTGGTACATCTCATCCCCTAGTTCTCCGTATCCAACTTTGGCTACGCCGTATCTCTACCAAACATAAAGATATTGTTTTTTGTTGGGTCCCTGGTCATGTCGACGTACAGGGCAATGAACAGGCAGACACTGCTGCGCGGTCAGCAGTATATGACCTACCAATTTCCTATCGAGGTGTTCCATTTCTGGACTATTTTGCTGCAATAGCTACCCACCTTCGCACCCGTTGGCAACAACGTTGGTCAACTCTGCTCGGTAACAAACTTCATTCTATTAAACCGAGCATAGGTTACTGGCCGTCTTCTTGTCATCAGTGCCGAGGTTGGGAGACCACTCTCTCCCGCCTTCGCATTGGCCACACTCGTCTTACTCATGGGTATCTCATGGAGAGGCACCCTGTTCCTCTCTGTGAGCAGTGTCAAGTTCCAGTATCGATTAGCCACATTCTGTTAGACTGCCCTCTCTATCAACGAGCACGCAGAATTTACCTCCAACGTCGTCTTCGTTCTCCTACTCTCTCTTTACCTTCCCTTCTTGCTGATGGACCCTCCTTTAATCCTGACTCTCTCATTGACTTCTTGACAACGACTGATTTACTCCACAAACTCTGATGATACTTTTCGCACTCCCCTCAGCCCTTTCTGGTTCAGTCTCTTGCTGCCCTTTACCCTTTCACCATCCACTGCCCCGCTGTTATCCGTATCCTGTTGCTCATCCATCTCCCTTTTGCCACCTGATGCCCTCGCTTCCTTCCTGCCCTGCAGCGCTGTATAGTCCTTGTGGCTTAGCGCTTCTTTTTGATTATAATAATAATAATCATACTTTTTGTTTTATTACCTTCAGAAAAATATTCCCTACCATTTCATAAGATTTTTTTTTTTTTTTTTTTTTTTAAATCTTGGACCATGTGGGGAATTTTCAAATTGGGAGTCTGGACCCTCAAAGGGTTTAATAAAGTTAACCAACTTGATTTACACAAGAAAGTTCATCACTACTGCTTCCAAAGTGAAGAGCTGAAATTTAGAACTAAGAACATTTGCATGTCTTGAGGTGAAGGGCTGTCAGGATTCCCATCTTCTTCATCTTGGAAGGTGACTGAGATATCAGGTACTGATGATGATGGTGGCAGCATATCTGCCACCAAACAGTAGCGGCAGGTTGGTGAAATGACCTGGGAAATTTGAAATTACACTAGCCAAAAATTAGTACCAGATTAGTGATTGCAGGATCAGTGATGGCTGACCTGTATTGGTAAACTGTAAAATAGCCTTCATAGGGTGATGCTGAAAATGATGCTTAAAATAAACCATGCAAAGAAGCTTGCATGGTTAAAAATAATGTGTTATGGACTTCAAGCTTATTTGAAAACCACTAACTATGCAGAGCATTTTTGGCATTCAGTAGGACTTGAAACCAGAAAACAAAATTATGTTTAAATTTTGTGAATGCTACATTAATAGAACATGTTAATCCTTTCACTGTCTAGACCCCTGATCTGAAAATTGTCCACATTATCCAAGACATAAAAAAAAAATTTTTTATTTTTTCTTATGAAATGGTAGAGAATCTTTTTCAGAAGGTAATAAAACAAAAAGTACGATGGAAAAATTTGATGGGAAATTGATGAAATTACGATTTTGTGAATTTTGTTGCATCAATGATATTTACGCATTGGCAATTTTGCCCACTTTGAAACCTATTTTAGGCCAATTACATTGTTACAGTCGACCAAATTTTTAGCTATTTTGCTAATATGTCTTCCATTTTATCGACTGAGCACAAGAAATTGGCTAGTGAACTATTTCAACTACCCAATAAAGTGATCAGAACTTGGTAATTAAGCCAATTTCACACAAATTTCAAAATATTCCAGTTTCAAAATAGGGTTTAGAATAAACCATGCAGGCATTCCTAGCACTAAAATAACATTTCCTCTGTTCATTAGTTATGATCCGAGGCTTTACACATGAATCCCATTTTGATTTTTTATTCACATAAAGAATTATTATTCACACCAAAAAACAGAAGATTCATTGTTTTGCAAGATTGTAATAATTTTATAAATAATATCAGCATATTCATGAATGCATATTAGACCCACTGGTTGGACATGTATTGGATAAGTGATGCGATTTGTTTACTCTTTAATATCGGCAAAAGTCGATTGTTTCCACTAATTTGAGCTTAATTTCAAGCCATATTCTCTTCTGAAACAAATCAAAATCATCTCTCTTTCTGTAATGTATCTTCCATTCTATTAAATGAAACCTAGAAACTGAGAATACAACCATAAAAGCCACATAAAAATACACTGCAAATTCACTGTTTTAAACCAAAAACATCGTTGCAGTTTTTTTCTCATGCACTGCATGCTGCAGGATATTTTTTATATGGTGCACACTTATTACATAGACCCATTCTCATTTCTAGGCCCAAATTTACTGCTCACAGCTTATCTGAGTGAGCTAAGCTCATGGTGTATTACTATGGCACTGACAGTGACCTCAAAGCTGTAGTATTATGGCATAGTCAGCAAAAAGGTTAAATACCTACACATTACAAATACAAAACCTTTACTAGCCAGAATTCACTGCTAAGATGTTAAACATATTAAAATCTTTGTGATGAATTTGCAATAGCCACAAATGAATTCTCTGGTTGGGAAAACATGGGTTAATATGTCTGAACCTTGAAAATTGATATTTGAAGTGAATTTATTGCCATCTTGGATTTCCTCTAATTTTGCAAAATGCTCACTCCGGCCATAGTGACATTTATCAGATCCTGTAGTGGGGTCCCCTAACTAGAGCCAGATTAAGATTTTGAAGGCTGCAAGTACTGTCAGGTCCCCAGTGATATTTTTAAAAGGAAAAAATTAATCACAACAGTTCATCATATATGTGATGTAATAACATAATTATAAATTTACAGCAGTAACTGTGAACACTTTTCACTTAATCTCTGGAGGCCTTCCAGCTGGTAGAGGACCCTGGGCTGCAGTCCCTAAAGCCATGCCTTAATTCGACCCAGCTCCTAAGGAAAACAAATTTACAAAAAAAATGGGCAATAAATAATTCCGGGTTCCAATAAACTGATAAGGTGTTTGCCAGAGTGTGTTGTAAGTGTGACAAAATACAAAAAAAAAAAAATGAATGACTGTAAAATCATAAAATTGAAGAAAGAATAATACAAAAATTTTAACAAAGTGATGGAACTCTGGGAACCATTATCACAGGTAATAGGTGCTATAGTCATTAAAAATTAAGTAAAAATGTTTGATAAATTAATATCTCAAGATGGCACACCATGACTACCCTTGTTGTTTTATCTATAAACAAGTCCAGTAATAAGGTCAGCAAAATAATAATTCACATAATGAGTCTCAGTCATATAGAACATTGTGCTAAAGTAATATCTTGTGTTTCATACACTTGTTTGAAGAGCATGAACCTCTCATTGATAATCACATACTAATATGCATAAAAATATTTGAATTTTTCCTTCACATTCATAAGCACTTTGTAATTTATACAATATGAAATTTCTATGTGATACACCTCCATAAGAAAAATTAAGCATATGTAAATTGTGTATGAAATATAAAACGACATAGTGTGATGGCAACATTAGAGATCTCCAGTATCTTTCCACTTTCAGGGCTCAGATCTCAAAGTTATATATGATGTGTTGTGTACTTTTAATTGTTATTTGTTTAATGATTAAGGAAATCCATGACTTAAAATAAAATGATTGAAAATTGTCCAGCTTGTTGAGTCACCAGTTATGCAGTTACTTTGCTTAACCCTTTCAGGGTCTATCCCATAGATCTACGGCTTCACATTCAGTGTCCAAACCATAGATCTACGCCATAATTCTAGCGCCGTCAAATTTAGCGCAAAAACGCTCCTAGGCCTAAATGTGAGAGAACAGGTCTGCGTGGTGGGTGTGCGCCATAAACAAAAAATCTAGGCGCCCGCATAGCATTGTGGGAACGCCGGCTCAGTTACCTTTGTTCACCATGCCTTGTCTCAAGGCAGCTCTCACTCCAAGGAAAATTGGGACTCTCCTGTTCCTATCTGATAGTTCTGACAGTGATGGAAGTGGAAATTAAGACAAATTCTTTGGCTTTGATCAGTAAGTGACCGAAAGGAATGACCAGGATATCAATAATAGTGCAGAAAACCCTGATGATCCTCAACCTTCTACCTCTGGTGTGGGCACTCCTCAGTCACGGTCAGTTGTACCTCAATGCAAGAGAAAATTATTATTTTTGCGTGGCCAGGCCTCTGACTTCAGTAATGATGATGATAGTAATGTGGATTGTGATTTTATTGCTCTTGATGATCATTCGAGTAGTGATAGTGAGGAAACATATTCACCAGTGATGTGTCGGTATGTGCGACACCGCATGCGCTCAGTGCCCAGGGGACGGAGTACATCCCAGAGTACATCCCGTGGCCCTACAACAGGAATAGACAGTGAAAGTGAGGATGATGTGGCTACACTTGGCATGGATAGACCACAGGCATCAGTAGATGGTGGTAGTGGTGATGGTAGTGCCACGACCATGCGTGACTCACCAGCCCAGGCTGGGACCCACGCTGCTGACTCCGCAGTTCAAGGACAAAGTGGAGCGTCAGCCACCAGCCCACCACAACCACAACTACCCACACAACCAGCCTATGATGTCCAGTATCCACCAGCAAACCGTATCTGGGATTGGCAGCAAAATCCCTATTTTGTTCCCAAGCCCCACCACTTTGATGACTCTCAAAGTGGAATTCTACCTACTTGTCCCCTTGAAACCACGGCCAATGAACTGGAATTTTTTGAAATATACTTTGACCAGCCCTTGATGGAAATTATTGTCAGGGAAACTAACAAGTATTTTGAGTACACCATGGCAAATACAATGATATCATCACAGTCAAGACTACACCGGTGGAAAGAGATGACTGTTGCAGAAATGTATTTGCTTTTTGTAACAATAATGCTTATGCCTCATGTCTATAAGCATAATATAAAAGCATACTTGTCCACAGATCGGCTGATTTCTACCCCGGTCTTCAGTGAAATCATCCCAGTGAACAGGTTTATCTTACTGTTACATATGTTGCACTTCTCTGACAAAACCAGGCCTGACAGAAGTGACAAGTTATACAAGATTAGAAATGTTTTTATGTATCTCAAACAAAAGTTCAGCATGTACTTTTATCCATTCAAGAATCTTGTAATTGACGAGTCTTTGATTTTGTTCAAAGGTAGGCTGTCATTCAAGCAGTACATGTATATACCGAGCAAGAGGAAACACTTTGGTATAAAACTGTTTGTACTCTGTGACTGTGACAGTGGCCTGGTATTGAATACTGTTGTATACACGGGAAGTAAAACATTGAAAGATACCAAGATGTTTTTGGGTATCTCAGGTGACATAGTGAGAAGCATGATGGCACCTTATCTTGGTAAGGGGCATACATTATATACCGATAACTGGTACACAAGCCCTTTACTCAGTGATTTCTTGCGAGTGAACAAGACAGATGTGTGTGGCACAGTGCGTTCTAATCATAAACATATGCCCAGGCTCAACGCAGGTGCTCGTGGTGATGACGTGCAGGTGTTTACTGCCAATGACATCATGGCATTACGGTGGCATGACAAACAAGATGTCACAGTGTTGACAACCATTCACCATAACGGAATGCAGGACAGTGGCAAAGTTGATCGAGTGACTAATGAACATATTCAAAAACCAGTGACAGTGGTTGATTATACACAAAACATGCGCTTGGTTGACAAATGTGACATGCAGATTGGCTTTGTTGATTGGGTTGGTAAAAGTTACAAGTGGTACATGAAACTTTTCTTCCATCTCATGAACATTTCAATGTTCAATGCATATACAGTAGAACCTCAAATTTCGAACTTAATCCGTTCCACGAGCTAGTTCTAAATTTGAAAAGTCTGAATATCGAAGCAATATTTCCCATAAGAAATAATGAAAATACAATTAATCCATTCCAGAAAACCAAAAATACTCACAAAAAATACATTTTATAGAGATAAATTAGAGTTTTACATACAACAAATACTATAGTGTTCAATTATTTATATAAATATAAAATAACATTTTTACTTACCTTTATTGAAGATTGGTGATGGCATCTGGAAGATAGGGAGGAGGAGAGAGGGAGTTGGGGTTAGTGTTTGGAAGGAGAATCCTCCTCCATGAGGACTTCAGGTGAAGCCCTCTCTGGGGTTACTTCCCTTCTCTGTCTTTTAATGCCACTAGGACCAGCTTGAGAGTCACTGGACCCCTGTCTCACAAAATAACTGTCCATAGTCCTCTGTTTCTGGTGCCTCTTTAAGATTTACCTAAAATGGGACATGGTTCTGTCACTGAACTTGTTGCAAAGATGGCTTGTTTCAGTTTGCTCAGGGTGGTACTTCTCCACAAACATTTGGACATTATTCCACTTGGACATCATTCCACTTCTGTATTATTTCCTTCTTCACATCTATGGTGTTTCTCACTTTCTTTACCACAGGGGTACCACTAGCAAGTTTCTTTGGGCCCATGGTAGCTTATTTCACAGTCCCACAATCACTAAACACAATGAAATAATCGTAAAATGTCTGAATGAGATCGCGGGTTAGTGTTCCCTCAAGCATAAACAAAGCCAGACTGGTTCACGGTGCCTGCGCGGGGATGCGGACAGAGCGGGCTGGTGGACAGGTCCGGTACCCGGCGGTCCGAAAATAGGGGCGCATTCAATAATAAGGACAAAGTTGGTTCGAAAAAAGGGCTCTAATTTTGAAATGTTCGATATGTGATACGTTCGAATTTTGAGGTTCCACTGTAATATGTACCAAATGAAGACTGGCAACAGACCAACGTATGGTGAATTTTGTTTGTCTGTTGTCAGACAACTCACAATGAAGTACCAGGTAACAACACCTGCTATACAACAAGATCCTCGAACTCCTCAGGATATACCCAAGCGTTTGAGGAGGGAAGGTGATCATTTCATAATACAGCTTCCTGCAACTAAGAAGAAATTTGCTCAGAAGAGATTCATTGTCTGTGCACAAACAAAACGACTGCAACAAAGATGCAAAGACACTATGTTTATGTGTGAGGAATGTAAGGTACCTCTGGCATGGTGCCTTGTTTTAAGGAGTTCCACAAGCTCCAGCAGTTCTAAAACCATGTCCAGTGATTGTAAATATGTAAATATATGATAGAACATTAGTATTATACAAGATTTGTGCATGTTTATTGTAATAAACAAAAGTGGTAAACAATAATATGATAATAACTTTAGTGCAGTTATTGTGTTCAATACAGTGAGTTTATATATATATATATACATTATATACAGTATTGGTCTCTCAGGTCCCAAATGTTAGTAGGAAAAGAAAAAAATTAGAAAAGAAAAGAAAAAACTACAAAAAACGTTAAAGTAATGCACGTATGTGGAAATCGTCGATGTTGTCGCCTCCACGTCATTTTGGGTCAACTTCTCGGCACTGTATCTCAGTAAGTACTGATCAGAATTTTTTTTTTGTCTTATTACCTTCGCAAAAATATACTCTTTAATTCTGTAAGAAAAAAAAAATTTTTTTTTTTTTTTTTTTCAAAATTTCTTTGGACACTGGAGCACCACTTCAGATTTTGGCCTTGGACCCTGAAGGGGTTAATCCCAGAAATGGAATTGTCAGAATAACCGAGGGACAAAAGATGCATATTTTTGTCGGACCCACATTCTGAGGGCTGATGACTTTTTCAGACCCACATTCTGAGCGTTGATAACTTTTTCAGACCCACATTCTGAGGGCTCATGACTTTTTCATTCATGTTTAGGGCTGACAGCCTTATTAATAGGCCCACATGTTTGAGGCTGACACAATTGTTGCCAAACTCACTTACTTGAGGTTGACAACCTTGTTGCAGGTGGTAGCAGCAGCATGTAGCAAATTTAAACTTTTGCACTCCCATTATGCTGTAAGACGAATATTAATATTTTGAATTGTGGATGAGCGAAAAGGCACAGCTGCTTGCCCATTAAGCAGCCGGGGGGGGGGGGGGGTAAGGAAAGGTTGTGTGGTGTGATTGCTGTCATTCACATACTTTCTTGTACATTGTGAAATTATTTATCCTTCACAATTACAATCACCCTCTTATACCCTAATACAGGGAACTCCGGATTTCATACTTAATCCATTCCAGAAGGTTGGTCTAAATCCAAGACATACGAAAACTGATGTAATGTTTCCCCTAAGAAATAATGTAAATACAATTAATCTGTTCCAGACACCCAGAAATATTAACAAAAAATACATTTTTTAAAAAAACTATAGTTTTACATACAGAAAACAATGAGAAATAAATATAAAGCACTAATGAAATGGATAAATGAACATTTAAATCACTGTTAATACCTTTATTGAATACTCTTGTTGGCATATGGAAGAAGGTGAGGAGGGGACAGACAGGAGAGCTTTTTGTTTGGAAGGGGAATCCCCCTCCATAAGGACTTCAGGTATCAAAGCCCTATCTGGGGTTACCTCCCTTCTTTGTCTTTTACTGGCACTGGACTCCTGTCACACTAAAAATCTGTCCAGAGAGCTCTGTTTCTGGCATCTCTTTAAGATTTGCCTAAAATGGGACAAGGTATTGTCACTGAACATGTTACAGATATGACTTGTATTATCTTGGTCAGAGTGATATTTTTCCACAAAAGTTTGCAACTTGTTCCACTTTAAACACATGTCTGTAATTACTAAGAAGGCACCTTCTCCCCTCTCTATTCCTCCTCCTCTGAAGCAATTTCCTCAGCTGCGGTCTGTTGCTGTTCCACTTGAAGGTCTTGCAGGTCTTCAGTGGTTAGCTCTTTCCTGTGGTCCTCCACCAACTCTTCCACATCCTGGTCACTCGCCTCCAACCCCATGGACATCCCTAAAGACACAGTAAATTCCACAACAGGTGTAGGGTCATCAGGGTCAGCCTCAAGCCCTTCAAAATCTTAGTCGAGGACACATTCTGGCCACAATTTTCTCCAAGCAGAGTGCAAAGTCCTGGAAGTCACTCCCTGCCAAGCCTTACCTATAAGGCTTATGCAGTGTAGGATATTGAAGTGATTCCTCCAGAACTCTCTTAGTCAGTTCAGTGTCCGAGGTCACTTCAAAGCACCTTTGAAACATTGCTTTAGTGTAGTTTTTTGAAGTTAGAAATGACCTGCTGGTCCATGGGTTGGATGAGAGTAGTAGTGTTAGGGGGCAAGAACTTTACGTTATAAAACGGAAATCCCCAGACAATTGGTCTACCAAGTTTGGAGAATGAGAAGGAGCATTGTTCATTACTAGAAGGCACCTAAGTGGCAAGTTATTTTCCTGGAGGTATTTTTTCACACTCAGGCCAAGCACTTCATGGACCCAGTCAATAAAAATTTGCCTCGTGACCCATGCCTTGTTATTAGTTTTCCACATCACACAATTTTCTCCTTGACGACATTGCTTTTCTTGAACACTTGAGGATTTTCATAGTGATAGACAAGTAAAGGCTTCACTTTGAAATCCCAACTAGTGTTAGCACAGAACAAAAGAGTTAGCCTATCCTTCATAGGCTTGTGTCCTGGCAGTGCCTTTTCCTCCTGCGTGATGTAGGTCCTCTTTGGCATTTTCTTCCAAAAGAGGCCTGTTTTGTCACAATTGAACACTTGTTGGGGGAGGAATCCCTCAACCTCTACGTACTTCTTGAATTCATCAGTGAATTCTTCGGCTGCACGTTTGTCTGAACTTGCAGCCTCACCATGCCTTACAACACTGTGTATGCCACTATGCTTCTTAAATCTGTTGGACTAGCCTCTGTTGGCCTTAAATTCACTAACAGTAGCACTTGTTCCAGGCATTTTCTTAATGAGATCCACAGGAGATAGTGTTGTGGAGTCAATCATTTGTGAAAAGGCCTTTTCACAAATGATCGACTCCACAACACTATCACCCACTAACTGTTTTTCGTTGATCCACACCAACACCAACTTCTCCACATCTTCGATTATTTGTTATCTCTCCTCTTCAAGGGGGGCTCCTTGGCGTGGTGAAGAGGCTCTTGGTCTGAGGAATTTGACCTGTCGGTCTTCTTCCCCAGACCGAACCTAATTACCCCCCAATCTCCCCTCCCCTATCCCATCCTCCCCTTTTTCCATTCCTCCTCCTCCTCCTCCCCACCCCTCCCTTTTGCCCTTCCTCTTTTTGGCCTTTGGGATTTCTCCCACAGGCGCGCTAGTTACTAGGTAGGGGAAAGGACACTGGGGTCCATCCCATTCCGTTGAGGTTCTTGGCGGTGGCGTAGTTTGCCGTGGAATCTGGATCGCCTGGGGATGTCCCGATCCCTCTCCGGTATCCCGGAGTAGCTTTGGGTGTCTTTCAGGCGAAGGGTGTATCTCTGGAAGCCACCTTTCGGATTCCGGGGGTGGTGGCCGAAGGAGGTATGCTTTGTGGCAGATATCCGGCTGCCCTCTCTTTTGTCCACCGAGGTAGCTTGGCAGATGTGAAGTTGCTATCCCGGATTGCTGGTTTACTGGCATGAAGGGTAGGGTATGGCACGGGTTCCATGCTGCATCTGCGCTACTAGTGGTGCTGAGGTCCTCTTGGGCATGGAGGGAGATTTCCGGCCCTTTCATTCCTCCTGGGAACTATTCCTCCCCGCTCCCCCCTTTTTTTATTCTTTTTTTTATTTTTATTTTCTTTTCTTCTTTCTTTTTTTTTCTTAAAAACAAAAAGCAAAGGAGTAACCTAACCATGGGGAACCCAATCCATGAACCCACTACCCCTGGGCCCCTTCTTGATACCGCACCCCATTCTGACCCTGCCTTGTGTTTAGACCACTCTTTGGACACTCCTGATGCCCCTGTACCTCTTGCTGGCGCTGTTTCCTCACCCGCTTCAGGTACCGGGGCTTCGACTGACTCCTTCGATTTGTCTGAACTCCGCTCTACTTTGACTATGCTTCCGGCTTCTCCCTCTACGGTACGGCAATTTTCGAATCGCCCGCCCATTTCACGCCGGACCAACTCCGGTCCTACTCCTAAACGTCAATCTCCTGATGATGCTCCTTCATTACCTTCCCATTCTACTCGGAAAAGACTGACACGTCAAGCACTCCCTCTCCACGCTCAGTTTCGGACCACACAATGGACTAAATTCTTTACTTTAAGACCGACTTCTTCTTCTGCCTACCTTTGTGACCATAGTATTGGCAAAGCGCTCCTGCGTCATGTTGGTAGAGATATTTCATTTCATGCTCTCAAGAGCGGTACGCGCATCGTCACTGTCCAGAATGCTACCCAAGCTCATGATCTTTCTCTCCTATCGAATATCGATACTACACCTATCACTATTGAAAAACATCTTTCTCTCAATTCTTGTTGTGGTACTGTCATTCTGCCCCATACCATAGTCCAACAGAATTTCCAGTCATGTGGCAATGACATTCTTGAACAGCTGGAACTCCAGGATCTCCCAATCCTCAAAGTAGACACTTATGTCCTTCCTGCCCGGGGGCGGAGACGTTACCCTCGCAATGTGGCTCATTTAACTTTTGACAGCCGAGAACTCCCGTCCTCTGTATATGCCGCGGGACATCGGTTACAAGTTCGAAAGGTGATACCTACACCGCAACAGTGTAGAAATTGCTGGCGTTTTGGTCACCCAGCGAAATATTGCAGATCTATGGCCGAATGCCCAGTCTGTGGTGCCGACGACCATTCTAATACATCTTGCAGTCAACCGCCATCTTGCCTTAATTGTAATGAAGCTCACCCTTCGTACTCCCGCCGTTGCCAGGTCTACTTAAATGAACGTGAAATCCGTTGCCTCAAAGAGGCAGAAGGTCTCCCTTATGCTATGGCAGTTACTCATCTCCGCCTCCAAGGGAGACTACCCCGTGTTTCTTATTCTCGTGTTTCCAAACATCCCCCCACTTCTGGGGTCCCATCTTCTGCAGCCTCCTCTGTTGTTACCCCTCCCATAGCCACTCCGGCATCTAATCCTTTTGCTGTCCTTGGCTCTGACGTCCCGACTACAACTCGGTCTGTTCTCACATCTTCGTGTCCTTCCTCACAAGCCCCAGTATCGACAAGACCTCGTACGACACCTAATACCAATCACCCCTCTACTTCTCAGAAGTCCAAAAAATCCACATTACTCAAATCTTCTTTGCCCCTTCCTTCCCTTCTTCCACCTCCACACTTTACCTTTCCAGTCTCTGTACCTAGTTCTTCCCCTCTCTCTGGCTCTATTACAAGTGTGGAGATTCACCCTCCTCCTCGTACTATGCCTTCCACCCCCGTCCCCTCCCAAGTTTCTCCCTCTTCTGCCACCTCCCAGGTTTCTGCCTCTTCTGTCCCCCCCACACTTCATCTCCAGTCCCTTATACTATTCCCTTCCCCTCTACTTTGGTACAGTCCATTACTGTCCCAATCTTTACTCACCCTCCTCCTTCTATCTCCAATATGGTCTCCCATACATCTTTGAATTTAGAAACACTTGAAGCCATTTCAGAATATATTGCAGAGACTAAACCTTCAATGGACACTGATTCACTTCCTGTTCCTTCTCTTCCCTCTCCTCCATCTTCACAATCCCATTCTTCGCAACGCTCCATTCCTTCGCTGCTTGAATGTCTTCCAATGCCACCACATGTTGACTTTTCTAACCCCTCTAGTCCGTAGGTGCCTTTACCTACAGATTCCTGGTATTTTCTTCATCGCCAATCATGGCCTATTTACAGTGGAATATCCGCAGCCTCAGGGGTAATCGGGGTGAACTTCAGATGTTGCTTTCCAGGTTTTCCCCTGTTTGTGCTTGCTTACAAGAACCAAAATTACACTCGGCTGTTTTCCAACCCATCTCGGGCTATAATTTATTGTATTCTTCGGATCCTTTCTCAGATGGGACCTTTAATGAAAGTGCCCTTCTTCTACGCAATGATATTCCGTACTGTCAACTACTTGTCCATACCTCGCTGCATTACACTGCAGCCCGTATCCACTTGAATAAGTGGTTTACAATATGTTCTTTATATCTCTCTCCTTCTCGAGCATTTTCTATCCCAGACTTTGCCTTTCTTGTTTCATCCTTACCGCCACCACTTCTGTTACTTGATGATTTTAATGCTCACCATTTCCTATGGGGGGGGGATCTCATTGTGACTCACGTGGCGTCCAGTTGGAGGCTTTTCTCGCCTCTCGCCCCCTCCATGTTTTAAATACGGGTACTCCCACCCATTTTGATCCTCGTACTCATACTCTCTCTTGCATCGATCTATCGGTCTGCTCTTCCTCCACTGCACTAGACTTCACCTGGTCTGTTCTACCGGACTTACATGACAGCGATCATTTTCCAATCATTCTTACTTCTCCTTCCTATTCACCACCTTTCCGTAGCCCTCGCTGGCAATTTGATCGGGCAAATTGGGATCTTTACTCACAATTCACTGCTTTTAGTGAGGTTTCTTCTTCATCCTCCATTGATGAGCTCCTACACCTCTTCTCGACGTCAGTTTATACCGCAGCTTCTCATTCTATACCCCAAACCTCAGGCAGGCATTCTCAGAAGTGCGTGCCTTGGTGGTCTCCTGCTTGTGCTCGTGCAGTACGTTTGAAACGCACCGCATGGGGCAGGTACCGGTACAATAGAACCGCTGAGAGACTTCTTGTTTTTAAGCAGAAGCGTGCGATCGCTCGCCGTGTCATCCGTGAAGCTAAACGCACTTGTTGGCGAGACTATGTTTCCACCATCACCTCTGCTTCTTCTATGAGTGCAGTCTGGAAAAAAGTGAGGAAATTGAGTGGTAAATACTCTCCTGACCCGGCTCCTGTTCTACAGGTCGCTGGTGTTGATGTAGCAAACCCTCTCGACGTTGCCATTGAACTTGGCACACATCTGGTCCGTATTTCCCGGGGGCTCCATCTATGCCCCTCGTTTCTTTCCTCAAAGTCTGCCAGAGAGTTAGTACCCTTGGACTTTTCTTCTCTCAGAGAAGAACAGTATAATGTGCCTTTTACACTTCAAGAACTAGAGGCAACGCTCTCAGCTTGCCGATCATCGGCAGCTGGGCCTGACGACATTCATATTCGTATGTTACAACATTTACATCGGTCAGCCCTTGTAGTCCTCTTACACCTCTTCAATCTTATTTGGGCACAAGGAGTTCTTCCCCAGCTGTGGAAATCTGCCATTGTTCTCCCTTTCCGCAAACCGGGTACTACAGGACATGATGCCTCCCACTATCATCCCATCGCTCTTACTAGTGCAGTTTGCAAAGTGATGGAACGTCTCGTAAATTGATGTTTAATGTGGTATTTAGAGACACACAACAGTCTCTCCGCTAGTCAATATGGCTTTCGTAAGGGTCGTTCTACCATAGACCCCTTACTACGCTTGGATACATATGTTCGTAATGCCTTTGCGAATAATCACTCAGTTATTGCCATATTTTTTGACCTTGAGAAGGCATATGACACAACTTGGAGGTACAGTATAATATTTTGGCCCAGGCCCATTCCTTAGGCCTCCGAGGCAATCTACCATCCTTCCTTACGAACTTTTTAACTGACAGACATTTCCGTGTTCGAGTCAATAATGTTCTTTCCCCGGACTTCGTCCAAGCTGAAGGTGTCCCTCAGGGATGTGTTCTAAGCACAACACTTTTTCTCCTTGCTATAAATGATTTAGCCTCTGTTCTTCCACCCAATATTTGTTCATCACTCTACGTTGATGACTTCGCTATTGCTTGTGCAGGCGCTGACTGTCATCTCATTGCAGTTTCTCTCCAGCATGCGGTCGACCGTGTTTCCACTTGGGACACCACGCATGGGTTTAAATTTTCAAGTACCAAAACTCGCCAAATTACTTTCACTAGACGCTCTGTCATCTCCGATCATCCTTTGTATCTCTATGGCTCCCGTATCCTTGAACGTGATAGTCAGGTTTCTAGGCCTTCTCTTTGACCGTAGGTTATCCTGGAAACCTCACATTACCTCTCTGAAGGCAACTTGTCACAGCCGGCTAAACCTTCTTAAAACCCTTGCTCATCTTTCCTGGGGAGCTGATCGTCGAACTCTGCTTCGCCTACATTCAGCCCTCGTTTTATCAAAACTCGATTATGGTGACCAGATTTATTCCGCAGCCTCTCCTGCTACTCTCTCTAGCCTTAACTCTATCCATCACCAAGGATTACGTTTGTGCCTTGGTGCTTTTCACTCTTCCGCTGTTGAGAGCCTCTATGCAGAAGCAAATGTTCCATCCTTGTCTGATCGCCGTGATGCCCATTGCCTTCGCTACTATGTACGCTCTCACGATCTCCACAATCCTTCCATTTATAGAATGGTCACCGATATTAGTAGACATTCTTTATTCGTTCGCCGCCCCTGTTTGCTCCATCCCTTTTCTCTTCGCCTACATTCACTCTTGTCTTCCCTTCACTTACCACCTTTATATGTTCATGTAGCATCTCACTTTTCCCTACCCCCCTGGGAAGTTCCAGCTGTTCAGGTCTGTTCTTTCTCACTCCCTTGCTCGAAAGCTCAACTGCCTGTGGTGGCTTTCCGCTCTCTTTTTCTTGATCACTTCCACTCCCATTCTCATGCCACCGCTGTGTACACAGATGGCTCTAAGTCTTCAGACGGCGTCGGATTCGCAGCAGTGTTTCTGGACAGCGTTGTGCGGGGGCATTTACTATCTTCGGCTAGCATTTTTACTGCTGAACTGTATGCCATTCTTGCAGCACTTATTCGTATCGCATCTATGCCTGTGTCATCATTTGTGGTAGTCTCAGACTCCCTTAGTGCTCTACAGGCTATTCGAAAATTTGATACATCTCACCCCCTAGTTCTCTGTATCCAACTTTGGCTACGTCGTATCTCTACGAAGCATAAAGATATTATTTTTTGTTGGGTCCCTGGTCATGTCGACGTACAGGGCAATGAACAGGCAGACACTGCTGCGCGGTCAGCAGTACATGACCTACCAATTTCCTATAGAGGTGTTCCATTTCTGGACTATTTTGCTGCAATAGCTACCCACCTTCACGCCTGTTGGCAACAACGTTGGTCAACTCTGCTTGGTAACAAACTTCATTCTATTAAACCAAGCATAGGTTACTGGCCGTCTTCTTGTCATCAGTGCCGTGATTGGGAGACCACTCTCTCCTGTCTTCACATTGGCCACACTCGTCTTACTCACGGGTATCTCATGGAGAGGCACCCTGTACCTCTCTGTGAGCAGTGTCAAGTTCCAGTATCGATTAGCCACATTCTGTTAGACCGCCCTCTC
Source organism: Cherax quadricarinatus (assembly GCF_038502225.1). Classification (NCBI taxonomy): domain Eukaryota; kingdom Metazoa; phylum Arthropoda; class Malacostraca; order Decapoda; family Parastacidae; genus Cherax; species Cherax quadricarinatus. The sequence goes on from NC_091301.1 coordinate 46,648,098, forward strand.
TATGAACGAGCACGCAGAATTTACCTCCAACGCCGTCTTCGTTCTACTACTCTCTCTTTACCTTCCCTTCTTGCTGATGGACCCTCCTTTAATCCTGACTTTCTCATTGACTTCTTGACAACGACTGATTTACTCCACAAACTCTGATGATGATACCTTATGCACTCCCCTCAGCCCTTTCTAGCTCAGTCTCTTGCTGCCCTTTACCCTTTCACCATCCATTGCTCCGCTGTTATCCGTAACCTATTACTCATCCACCTCCCTTTTGCCACCTGATGCCCTCGCTTCCTTCCTGCCCTGCAGCGCTGTATAGCCCTTGTGGCTTAGCGCTTCTTTTTTGATTATAATAATAATAATAATATTTGTTATCTTTCGTTGGCATATTTACCCCTTTTGCAAATTTAGCTTCCTTGATTTCTACTTTCTTTGCGAAGATGAACAGATTGTTGATTTCAACTTCCCATACATCCTGGCAGGCTCGGCTAAACATATGCCACTTTCATATTCTTGTACATTCTCTTTCATGAATTCTATTGTGTTTCTCACCTTCTTTACCAAAGGGCTGGCACAAGGAACTGTCTTTAGGCCCATGGTGGCTTATTTTGCAGTCGCACTCAGTAGTTAAGCACAAAAAACAATGGATTATTACGAAATATTTTGGATGAATGCGCGAAGTAATGCTCACTAAACTAGTGACAGAGCCAGACTGAGAGACGCATGCATGAGTGGCAGCTTCCCAGGTGGGCAGATGCGTCTAATGCATATGATTTCCAGGTAGAGGTACGAAATCCGGACCAAAATTTTGCCCCCAAAAAATGGTATAAGTCCGAAATGTACGATATTTGGTGTGTATAAAATCTGGAGTTCCACTGTAGTAGTAGCGCACACACCATCAAACAGTAGTAGTAGCACACATACACCATCAAACAGTAGTGGTAGCACACACTGTCAAACAGTAGCAGTAGCATACACCATCAAACAGTAGCAGTAGTACACACCATTAAACAGTAGCAGTAGGACTTACCATCAAACAGTAGTAGTAGCACACACACCATCAAACAGTAGCAGTAGCACATGCCATCAAACAGTAGTAGTAGCAGCACACACACCATCAAACAGTAGCACATGCCATCAGACAGTAGTAGTAGCATACACACCATTAAACAGTAGTGGTAGCACACACACAAGCAAACAGTAGCAGTAGCACATGCCATCAAACAGTAGTAGTAGCAGCAGCACACACATCAAACTGTAGTAGCACACACACCATCAAACAGTAGTAGCACACATAATCAAACAGTAGTAGCACACACACCATCAAACAGTAGTAGCACATATAATCAAACAGTAGTAGCACACACACCATCAAACAGTAGTAGCACACATATTCAAACAGTAGCAGCACACACACCATCAAACAGTAGTAGCACACACACCATCAAACAGTAGTAGCACACACACCATCAAAGAGTAGTAGCACACACACCATCAAAGAGTAGTAGCACACACACCATCAAACAGTAGTAGCACACATACCATCAAACAGTAGTAGCACACATCATGAAACAGTAGTAGTGCACTCACCATCAGATATTTCCCTGACTTACCATTCTTACTGTCATATGATTGTGGCCTTCCCTGACTTACCATTCTCACTGTCATATGATTGTGGTCTTCCCTGACTTACCATTCTCAGTCATATGATTGTGGTCTTCTCTGGCTTACCATTCTCACTGTCACATGATTGTGGTCTTCTCTGACTTACCATTCTCACTGTCATATGATTGTGGTCTTCTCTGACTTACCATTCTCACTGTCATATGATTGTGGTCTTCCCTGACTTACCGTTCTCACTGTGATATGACCCTGGTCTTCCTTGACTGACTTCTTCAATAAGCACAAAATTAGCCACATTATGTGTTGTCCACCCCACATAAAAAAACAATGCTTTTCTTTTCTCTATGTTCACACATAAATCACTTTGAGTGACTTTGCAGTGTTAACCTTTGGAAACATTGTTAGATGTTTTTCCAGTGCAAAAATACATCCCAAGTTTAACTTGTAAGTTGATTTTATACATCATTAACTGCCTTTCATTAGTTTTGAATAACTATCATACTTAGTTCAGTTATCCACAAACTCTCCAGTTGTAGTTTCAACATTGTTTTAAACATTATCTGCACATTGTCCCAAACTTGTTTCAACAATATTGAGTCTATTTGTCAACTGCCATTGTGTTTAGCTCACTGATTATGAAAATAATTTGTATTAATTTCACCTGGCATCTTTCACAAAGGCTTTGGGGTATCGGTTGATTAGAGAAATTTACATCTTATATCTTATGATGTTATATAACTTTATTTCCCAAGAAAATAAGTTAAACTTAAAATATTAAGTTATCAGTATATTACTCGTACAGTGAAATAAATCTGGTGTATATGAAAAATTATGCCCCATTTAATACATCTTTATTATAACTACAGTTTTACATGATGTCACCTTATAAATATATGTACACATGTAGTACTCGATTATAAAATCCTCATAATTGTTGCTGTGTCTGAACTACACTCAAACTGCTGCTCAAGTTATAATTGTTACTGTAACTGAACTACATTCTAACTGCTGCTGAAGTTATAGTTGAGCTTTTTTGCCATTTGATCAATACATATATACATTATGAACGCTGAACGTTTCAGTATCACAATTGATCCTGCTGTTTTATAGTAATACAAAAGCAACACATTCATTTACATGTGTCACACATAAAACTTATTATTCTTGTACATTTATTTTAGAATGATATTAAAATTTCAAGTAAGAAGAGCTTTAAGATTTTTCCCCTCTTCCTCTTCCATTTTCTCTGGTGTTGGCCCAATACTCTGGTTGCCCCCAGGCTGCCATTTTAGGTCTAGGTACATGATCAGTGAGAGCACCTCAGATGGACACGATGATGAGGATGCACAGGAGGTGGACCTCGAGGCTCTCTCTATCAACTAGTTTGGTTTCCAACATTCACTCCTCTACAGCTTCCTGTGATGGATCATACTGATCATGAGCCTCCTGCACTCACTTATCTCAATGTCATCCTCTTGTAAGGGGCTGACATGAGCATGAAAAACAAGAGAATAGAGCAGGCTCTTCCCCCTTGATGGGCAGAGGGCCATTCAAGCCATCAGAAGATATGACATATGACTCGGAATTTTAGACTTTTTGACAGTATGTTGAGTAGTACCAAGCTTCCATAGCAGAATGACCGCTACAGCTGTATAGTATTCCTTATGCTGCTGTGTTTTGTACAGTATAGTGTATGATCCTAGTACAAAGTGGATTGAGTAAGGTTTAGTCAGTTATTTGCTATATGGTAGCAGGTTATGTTGTGTGTCAATACTGGCAATACTATCTGTTGGCTTGGTGGTCCCTGCCCACTGAGGCTGGTGAACATCAGTGTAGTTCATATTTACCTCCCCTGTTTTGCCTTGGTTTCTCTTTAAGATTCAACTTGCATCATATTTTCACAAATGCTCTTATTATCAACATTTATTCAGTTTGAAATATGTAATTATTTCTTATATTGATCTTCATTTTTCTCAAAATTGACTTCTATTTTTGTTCTGTTTATACAGTACACACACACTTCCTATTTTTCTTAAAAAATGTCATTTTTTTCATCAAAATTATTAAAAATACTTTAAGTTTTCCTAATATGTTTACTTGTTAATTAAACTTTCATAATCTGTGGTGATTTATCTACTCAAGTCTCTGTATATTTCCTTAATTGTCAGTATCCATTTATTTTATCTCTCTCTCTCTCTCCCTCTCTCTCAAACCTTTGAATCACATTCATCTCAAAGAACCATGCTATATACTGTATATGAAAACTTCTATATATACTTAGCTTACACGTGCATATAATAACTGCCATATATATTTGGCCTAAACATCTATAAGATAACTGCTTATAATTAGTAGTATATGATAACTGTCATATGTACTTGGCATATACTCTCATCTGCTGTTATTTTTTCACACTCCCTGTATCACTCTTGAGTAAACACCTCATCAAATCTATATTCTACTCTGCAATTATTTTTACCTGATGACTATAGTAATTATTTTAAGCTTTGCTTTTATCTAATATTCTTATATCATAAAATTTTATTAATTTCCTTAGTAAGTATTCATAATAATATTCACATATCAGAACTCTCAGCTTTTGTTATACGCTAATACTGCATAAAAGCCATGATATGTGCTCAGCAAAACTTTCTTCAAAATGATTTTAGAATTCATTTAACTGTAACTCAGATTTTTCAGAAATGTATCATGCATACAATCAATATAATTTGCTAAATTTCAAAATTCACCTTACACATGGGACATATAATGAAAAGATTGAACCTTTTTTTCATTAGAATAATGAAGTACAACTTTTTAGTAGTGATTAAGCGATTAATTGTTTTCTTTAATGCAACTTGTTTTAATGTTTTATTTTTTGGTGTAACTCTAAGGTAAACTCATTTTTTAATTAAAATTTAATTGTATTTCTATAACTAAAGTTAACATTAGTTAAGATTTACTGCATAAAAATATCTTCCCATGTTTATTTTTATTCAACATACATATAGCACGTACCAGTTGATTTATAGTTTTCCCCAAAAGCTATAGGCTACTGTAAATTGTATTATTAGAAAGTATTTATGTTTAAGATGCACTGGAGAAAAGTTCTGCATATAAGAAAATTGCTTAAGAAATTCCACACATGCATGATCACTAAAACATTATAACCAGAGTGGTGATATTAGTGATCGTTGCTGTGTGCATTACTGTTGCCTTACAACTTGTGGCCATTGGCTGGTTTGTTATCCTGCGGTGGCCCTCACACCCAGCCTTTGTGCCCTCGGTAGTATTATGCCACATGTATGACCTCTTTTCAACAAACTTTGCCTTACTAATTACACAGTACTGAAATTGTTGGAATATTTGCATGCAGCTCATGTATATGAAAGAAAAAATGCACTGTTTTCATGTTAGAGTTGAGCCTGTTCAGAGCATGTCACTGAGGTCGAGGGTGTGAGGCAGTGCCGAGGCAGCCCTGGGGTAGTATAATCCTCAAGTGTAGAGACAAGATCTGGGGATTAGCGCTTGTGTCCTTGACGTGGGTGTTACATTGACCTGACCTGACCTGACTTGACAGATCACCATCATGTGCGTAACTCTGTCAAGACTGCCTCCTTGTCCTCCTCACTCTCCTGGCACGCAGGTGAGTTGCTGGACTGCAGGAGGAGTCTTTCTGCACACCCTCCCACCAATAGGCCATTTCAGCCACAGCTCACTAGCCTCAGGAACGCACCCTGTCTTGTCGTCATGCCACTGTGTGTAGTCCCACTGTAGGAAGCAGCACCTACTGACATGCTGCTCATCATTCCCTCCCTCAGTAGCCCCACTAAGGTGCACACAGTCTCTTGCACCTTTTATTTTTTTTTTGCTATTGCTGTCATATTCTATCTTACTGGTAAACTAGAACCTTCATAGTTGTATGTAATACAGTATATATATTAAGTCTCTCACTCTGTACAATGCATATTCTAACATGGCACATAACCAGCAGTATTCAAAGTAATCAATAAATGAATAATTTCTTGTGAAGGACAATTATGTCTTAGTCTTTATTTCATAGGAAACCCAGTGCACATAATCAATGATGTAAATTTTATGGTATCCTTCCCCTTTCCCTTAACATTCAATAAGATATCTGTTGTTTCCTTGTTACATACAATGAAAAAGCCTCCAAGTGAGTCTGTATAATGTACTGAGAGTTTATTGTAATTTCTTAATAGGTCCTTTGTAATTATTGGTCTTTGGTATGCCAAATGGGCAAGAATAGCCTCTTGTGTGGCTTTTACATTCCTCTATAGAATGTTTACTCTTGTTGTAATCTGAAGACAGGATACAACTTTGTTTGATTGCGTGCTGGGCATCAGTGGGGCCTCTACTGAAGCTGACCTGTTAGGCTCTTATGTTGTTGTGTTCAGCAGTGCACGGGTATCTTATTGGCATCCTGGATGTTGTGCCACTCAACCACTTGTTGCTCTAGGTACATCTGGCATTCATGTTATGTTGCAGATATTACACTCAGAAATGTCATGTATTGTATGTCCTGGGACAGTTTAATTGTAGAATAGACTACAGCATATAATACTGGTGAAACACATGTCAGAATGTAGAGATGTACCTGCTACCTGCTACCCATTGCCAGCTAGTGAGGCTGTGTTGGATGTTAAATGTTTCTTCGCATGCAGACAGGTGCTAGTGTATTGCAACTGGAAGTCGCATCCTATCTCTGCTTGCAGCCACGGGATGGACTTGTAGTTTAGGACATTTAGGTAGCAAAGAAAATGTGTAAGCATACCATGCCTAATTTTTAGGATTGTTGCTCACGTCATTTCGGTTGAAGTAGTGTTTGCAAGAGACTGCATTTTCTTTGTTCCTTTAAATATGCATTATGCAAAGTAAAATGGTTTGCCAGAGTGTGCCCAAGGAAATGTTTGGGATCATATGTTAGATGAGAATGGTATATGATTCAGTTATATATTGAGGTCAGACAAAGGTTTTTCCTGAGGACTCACTGATGTTCCATGTTATCATAAGTGACATGGCTTTAGATAATAATTTGTAACTTTGCATTTTGCATGAAAAAATAGTAGTTCAAATCTATTGAAAACAGTAGTAAATATATGTATGAAGCGTTTGCACATTGTGTAAATTGTCGGTGAGAGGATCATGATTTTATAAGGCCTAGCATGTAGGAATGCAACTTCAATGAATATGGTATAGATTAGACAGTAGCCTAATTATTATGCAGTACTTGAAAATAATGTATTATATGGATAGACAGTTGAATGCTTACAAGTGAGCTGATTTACTATAAGAATAGAAAACTGGCATATAGATGGAATAATAAGATGTATATTTAATGTTAAACAGAATTGACAACATGACCATGGAAAAAAGGAAATTATAATATTGGGGATTAATTTTACCATTAATGGTGTTTCCCTACTCACATAAATATCTCTGCCTGTTTCAGCCAATAGGAACAACAATGTTTTGGACCGTGAGTATCAGTGTTCCTCTGTCGTCAACTTCTGCGAGTTCTACTAGCAGTTTTACTAATGAACCATGTTTAACCCTTCTGCCTAGGAAGACTGGTTGTAGTATTTAG
>NC_091301.1:46660322-46750322 GCF_038502225.1 Cherax quadricarinatus
TCACCATGGTTGTTTAATATATTTATAGATGGGGTTGTAAAAGAAGTAAATGCTAGGGTGTTCAGGAGAGGGGTGAGATTAAATTATGGGGAATTAAATACAAAATAGGAAGTGACAAAGTTACTTTTTGCTGATGATACTGTGCTTATGGGAGATTCTAAAGAAAAATTGCAAGGGTTAGTGGACGAATTTGGGAATGTATGTAAAGGTAGAAAGTTGAAAGTGAACATAGAAAAGAGTAAGGTGATGAGAGTATCAAATTATTTAGATAAAGAAAAATTGGATATCAAATTGGGGAGGAGTAGTATGGAAGAAGTGAATGTTTTCAGATATTTGGGAGTTGATGTGTCAGTGGATGGATTTATGAAGGATGAGGTTAATCATAGAATTGATGAAGGAAAAAAGGTGAGTAGTGCATTGAGGTATATGTGGAGGCAAAAAATGTTATCTTTGGAGGCAAAGAAGGGAATGTATGAAAGTATAATAGTACCAACACTCTTATATGTGTGTGAGGCTTGGGTTGTAAATGCTGCAGCAAGGAAGCAGTTGGAGGCAGTGGAGATGTCCTATCTAAGAGCAGTGTGTGGTGTAAATATTCTGCAGAAAATTCGGAGTGTGGAAATTAGGAGAAGGTGTGGAGTTAATAAAAGTATTAGTCAGAGGGCTGAAGAGGGTTTGTTGAAGTGGTTTGGTCATTTAGAGAGAATGGATCAAAGTAGAATGACATAGAGAGCGTATAAATCTGTAGGGGAAGGAAGGCGGGGTAGGGGTCATCCTCGAAAAGGTTGGAGGGAGGGGGTAAAGGAGGTGTTGTGGGCGAGGGGTTTGGACTTCCAGCAAGTGTGCGTGAACATGTTAGATAGGAGTGAATGGAGACAAATGGTTTTTGGGACCTGACGATCTGTTGGAGTGTGAGCAGGGTAATATTAAGTGAAGGGATTCAGGGAAACCGGTTATTTTATATAACCGGACTTTAGTCCTAGAAATGGGAAGTACAATGCCTGCACTCTAAAGGAGGGGTTTGGGATATTGGCAGTTTGGAGAGATATATTGTGTATTTTTATACGTATATACTTCTAAACTGTTGTATTCTGGGCAACTCTTGAAAAACAGTGATTATGTGTGAGTGAGGTAAAATTGTTGAATGATGATGAAAGTATTTTCTTTTTGGGGATTTTCTTTCTCTTTGGGCCACCCTGCCTCAGTGGGAGACGGCCGACTTGAAAAAATATATATATGTATATATATATATATATATTTTTTTTTTATTATCACACCGGCCGATTCCCACCAAGGCAGGGTGGCCCGAAAAAGAAAAACTTTCACCATCATTCACTCCATCACTGTCTTGCCAGAAGGGTGCTTTACACTACAGTTTTTAAACTGCAACATTAACACCCCTCCTTCAGAGTGCAGGCACTGTACTTCCCATCTCCAGGACTCAAGTCCGGCCTGCCGGTTTCCCTGAATCCCTTCATAAATGTTACTTTGCTCACACTCCAACAGCACGTCAAGTATTAAAAACCATTTGTCTCCATTCACTCCTATCAAACACGCTCACGCATGCCTGCTGGAAGTCCAAGCCCCTCGCACACAAAACCTCCTTTACCCCCTCCCTCCAACCCTTCCTAGGCCGACCCCTACCCCGCCTTCCTTCCACTACAGACTGATACACTCTTGAAGTCATTCTGTTTCGCTCCATTCTCTCTACATGTCCGAACCACCTCAACAACCCTTCCTCAGCCCTCTGGACAACAGTTTTGGTAATCCCGCACCTCCTCCTAACTTCCAAACTACGAATTCTCTGCATTATATTCACACCACACATTGCCCTCAGACATGACATCTCCACTGCCTCCAGCCTTCTCCTCGCTGCAACATTCATCACCCACGCTTCACACCCATATAAGAGCGTTGGTAAAACTATACTCTCATACATTCCCCTCTTTGCCTCCAAGGACAAAGTTCTTTGTCTCCACAGACTCCTAAGTGCACCACTCACTCTTTTTCCCTCATCAATTCTATGATTCACCTCATCTTTCATATATATATATATATATATATATATATATATATATATATATATATATATATATATATATATATATATATATATATATATATATATATATATATATACACACACATACATACACACATACATACATACATATATACAGTGGACCCCCGGTTAACGATATTTTTTCATTCCAGAAGTATGTTCAGGTGCCAGTACTGACCGAATTTGTTCCCATAAGGAATATTGTGAAGTAGATTAGTCCATTTCAGACCCCCAAACATACACGTACAAATGCACTTACATAAATACACTTACATAATTGGTCGCATTGGGAGGTGATCGTTATGCGGGGGTCCACTGTATGTATATATATATATATATATATATATATATATATATATATATATATATACATACACACAGTGGAAACTTGGGTTATGAATTTAATCTGTTCCGTGGACTTGTTCGTATCCTGATTTGTTTGTTTGCTGGGTCAATTTTCCTTATTTAAATTAATTGAAATGCAATTAATTCATTCCAGCTGAATTCCTGCTCTTGGGAGGCATGACAAATTAACTCTAATATCAACTCTATGGCTTATTTATCTGTCACAATTCATCTAATATGACATAATAAACAATATAAATAACATAGAAACCTGATATACACTCTAGAATGAATAAAATGTCATTACATGGACAGTGGAGGGAGGAGGATTGTGGTCAAGAGTGGTCTCACATTCTCGCTATAAAAACATCAGAGGTGTTATAAGAGAAAATGGAATTTGTGAGGCTAACTGAATTAGATCTGATGTACATAGGGCATTATACCTTGGAGAAGAAATGCAGAGCGGCATATTCTGTCAGGAGTTCACACTTTTCTTAAGAACTGCCCCTCAAGGAAGGCTCCTTGATGATGGTGAGGGACTCTTGATTTAGGGAATTGGATCTGTGCTTCAGTTCCCCGAATTAAGCCTGAATACCTTCCACCCAGGCGCTGTATAATCCTATGGGTTTAGCGCTTCCCCCTTGATTATAATAATAATAATAATCTTAAGAACTGTTATGTACAATTTTTATGTTTATCTCACTACACTATGTATCTCCTGTGAGCTGTTTCCCCGTCAACCATGTCAACAGCAGGTTTTCCATCTTTTCATTAACAGAGGTCCACTGCTTAGAAATTACTGTAATGCCCTTTGCTGGCACTACAGCCTTTATAGACTCCTCCTGCTTTAGTATTGTACATATAGTAGAGAGGCTACACTTGTACTCAACTTGCTAAGTCCTCAACCCTCGTACCTAGTCTGTGCTTATTAATCATTTCTTGCTTTAATTCCATGCAAATCGTCCTCTTTTTCTTCTTGGCACTGTCCATTGCACTTGCTTTCCTGGGACCCATGGTCAGAAGAAAGAAATCTGGTGAATTAACTGCACAAAACGTAAGGAAATCACGAGAATTCCTTGCACCCTGAGGGCAACTCCGTTAGCACATGTGCACTGGTGACCATTGTTTTGATTGACACTGCTGTCTGGTGGTGGTGTTGTCAAACTAAATTATACGCAGTACATATATAGATGTACTATTATTATTATAATTATTATTGTTCTGTTATGTATTATTATTATTATTATATTATTATATTATTTTATTATTATTATATATTATATTATTATATTATACATTATTATGTATTTTCATTATTATTAGTACGTATTATAATAATAATAATAATTATTATTATTATTATTATTATTATTAATTTAGGGACCTGGAGCACAGATCAAATTCCCTAGATCAAGAGCCCCTCACCACATACGTACTACTACTGCTACTATTACCACCACCAGCTAACTGGCTAATGCCAAAATCGGCTAACGGCTCGCTTTTGGCATAAAAATATTGGCTCAGCTAACTCCAAATAACTCGGCTAAGGGCTTTCGTCCCGAAAGTGTCCGCGTGGCCTGAGCGGGCCTGGCCACTCACTCTGTGTACCAATCAGTGTGCCATTGTTTACAAAGTCAGTGAGGATGTCCACACGTACCTGCGATATATTTTGTATTATTCCAGTGTTTTTAGTGCTTGTTACTGCTAAATAAGCCATTATGGGCCCCAAGAAAGCTTCTAGTGTCAACCCTGTGGTAAAAAGGGTGAGGTGTACTATCAAAATAAAGAAAGAGATAATTGCAAAGTATGAGAGTGGAGTGCATATCTTGGAGTTGGAAAGGTTAGTAAACCCCATTCAACCATCACTACTATCTTGGCCAGCAAAAAGGCAATCAAGGAAGCTGTTGTTACGAAAGGTGCAAGTATGTTTTCAAAACAGAGATCACAAATACTCGAAGATGTGGAGAAACTGTTATTGGTGTGGATAAACAAGAAACAATTATCAGGAGATAGTGTTTCTCAGTTAGTAATATGTGAAAAGGCAAGGCAGTTGCATGCGGATCTCGTTAAGAAAATGCCTCCAAATAGTGCTGCTGCTGATGAATTTAAGGCCAGCAAAGGCTGGTTTGAGAGATTTAAGAATCGTAGTGGCATACACAGTGTGATGAGGCATGGTGAGGCTGCCAGTTCTGACAAAAATGTGGCTGAAAAATATGTGCAGGACTTTAAGGAATACATAGACACTGAAAAATTAAAACCCTAACAAGTGACAAAAGAGGCCTGTTTTGGAAGAAAATGCCAAACAGGACCTACATTACTCAGGAGGAAAAGGCTCTCCCGGGACACAAACCTATGAAAGGCTAACTCTTATGTCTTGTAGTAATGCTAGTGGGGATTGCAAAGTGAAGCCTTTACGCGTGTATCACTCTGAGACTTCCAGAGTGTTCAAGAAAAACAATGTTGTCAAGACTAGACTGTGTATGATTTGGAGAGCAAACAATGAGGCATGCGTCACTAGGGATATTTATCTTGACTGGTTCTGTGATGTGTTTGGCCCCACTGTGAAAAGTACCTCCTGGATAATGAATTGTCACTCAAGTGCCTCCTGGTAATGAACAATACTCCTGCTCATCCTCACGACTTGCAAGAGCAAATTGCGGGGGAGTTGAGCTCATGAGTGTGAAGTTTTTGCCTCCTAATACCACTCTTCCCCTCCAGCCCATGGACCAGCAGGTCATTTCAAACTTCAAAAAACTGTACACCAAAGCAGTGTTTCAAAAGTGCTTTGAAATGACCTCAGACACTGAACTGACCCTAAGAGAGTTCTGGAAAGATCACTTCGGTATCCTCAATTGCATAAACCTTATAGGTAAGGCTTGGGAGGGAGTGACTTGCAGGTCTTTGAACTCTGCTTGGAAAAAAATTGTGGCCAGAATGTGTACAAGAGAGGGATTTTGAAAGGTTTGGGGCTAACCCTGAGGAGCCTCTGCTGCTGTGGAATCTATTGTGGCACTGGGGAAGTCCATGCGGATGGAGGTTAGTGGTGAGGATATGGAAGAGTTGATGGAGGACAACGATAAAGAGCTAACCACTACAGAGCTGCAAGAGCTTCAGGTGGAACAGCAACAGATCACAGCTCAGGAATGTGCTTCAGAGCAGGAGGAAGAGAGATGGAGGAAGTTGCCTTTATCAAAGATTAAGGAAATGTGTACATTGTGGACAAAGTTGCAAGCATTTATGGAGGAATATTATCCTGACACAGCTGTTGCAAGCCGTATTGGCAACATGTACATGACACTCTTGTGTCCCATTTTAGGGAAATCTTAAAGGGATGCGAGAAACAGAGCTCTCTGGACAAATATTTTGTGCGACAGGGGTCCAGTGACTCTCAAGTTGTTCCCAGTGGCATTAAAAAACCAAGAAGGGAAGTAACCCCAGAAAAGGATTTGTTACCTGTAGTCTTTATGGAAGGGGATTTCCCTTCCAAACACTAGTACACCTTCATCTTCTCCCCTCCTCCCGTCTCATCCCTCATCAACAAGTCCACAATAAAGGGAAGTGTTATTTCAGTATTGTTTATTGTGCATGTATCATTGTTTTCTGTGTAGGGAAATGTATATTTCATGTAGAAAAAATTATTTTGTTTAATCCTTTCAGGGTCTGTGCTGTAGATCTACGGCTTTACGTTGAGGGTCCAAACCGTAGATCTAGGCCACGAGCTCAGCTCACTCTGATAAGCTGTGAACAGTAAATTTGGGCCTAGATATGAGAGAATACATCTATGTGGTATGTGTGCACCACATAAAACAAATCCTGCAGCACACAGTGCATAATGAGAGAAAAAACTGAGACTGTAATTTTCGATTAAAACAGCAACTTTGCAGTGTTTTTTCGCATGTTTTTTTATAGTTGTATTTGCAATTTCTTGGTCTCATTTGATAGAATGGAAGATATATTACAGAAATAGAGATGATTTTGATTGGTTTTAATACTGAAAGTGGCTTGAAACTGAGCTCAAAGTGGCAGAAATGTTAAATTTTTTGCCGATGTTCAAGAGTAAACAAATGACCTCACACGTCTAATACACGCCAGCTGGCAGGTCTAATTTACGTTCACAAATGTGCTGATATTATTTATACAATTATTATAGTATTGCATAACAGTAAATCTTCTATTTTTGGTTTGAATAAAAATTCATTATGTGAATAAAAAATCGAAATGGAATTCATTTGTAAAGCCTGAAAACATAACTAATGAACAGAGGAAATGTTAGTTTAGTGCCAGGAATGCCTGCATTGTTTATTCTGGACCCTCTTTTGAAATTGGAATATTTTGAATTTTGCACTAAATTGGCCAAATTACCAATTTCCAGTCACTTTATTTTGTAGTTGAATCAGGTGAGTTGGTGATTTCTTGTGCTCATTCGATAGAATAGAATTAATATTAGTGAAATAACTAAGAATTTGGTGGACTGGAATAAGGTAATTGGCCTAAAATGGGAGTCAAAGTTGGCAAAATCGGCGATGCATAAATATCGCTGACACATTAAAATTCATGAGAGCATAATTTCGTCAATTTTCCATCAAATTTCGTACTTTTTGTTTTATTACCTTCAGAAAAAAGATTATCTACCATTTCATAAGAAAAAATAACAAAATTATTTTTTGAAAATTCTTGGACTCTGGTGTGCACTTCGAAATTTGGCCTTTGGACCCTGAAAGGGTTAATACTTTTGTGTGTGTGGAATGGATTAATTGGATTTCCATTATTTCTTATGGGGAAAATTAATTCAGCTAAAGGCTGGCTCTCTGGAACGGATTAAAGGTGTTACCTGAGAGTCCACTGTATATATATATATTTATTATTCATTTATTTATTTATTATATAAAATGGCTTCTCTCTAAGTTGATATTTATCCTCAAGGTTAACCCTCCATCTTTCCTTCACTCTTAAATTTAGCACTGATAAGAAAATCATTGAAATTTTCCAGAAAAGTTTGAAATAGTCCTTATTTCTCTTTCCAGACAGTTTAAATGTCTTTAACATATCTGTACTATACCATGTTCTAAGGCTTTATGTAAAAAAATCAGTTTCCTTATTCTGAAAATATGATTTTGAAAAGTCCATGGTATGCACAGCATTCTGGGTAATATATAACACTCTAAGTGTCAGTAGGAATGGACTACCTATACCACAACTTTTTCAGGTGACAGTATTTATCACTCAAAGAAATCATCGTTGAAATGCTTATTTTTATGAGTCTAATGATTGAGAATGCATATAGGAAATGTTAGGTCACTATGGTATTGTATCAGTTTGTTAAAAAAAAAAAAAACAGATGTGAAAATTAAGTTAGTGCCAAGCCTTGAGAGTTTGACCTACATAGTACACGTGTGTTAATTACAGTTTTACTGTCGACGAAAAAAGAAATGGTAAATGCTTAGCATTATAACGTAAAATTTCAATTAGTTATTTCCTAAAACTAAATTTTGAAAGGAGTAGAAGAGATATAGCAGGTTACCCTTCCTTTGTATACTACCATTTACAATGTATGCTGTTTACAGTATATGCTGCTTACAGTAAACCTGCATATTCAGCCAATTATTAACATTATTTTCAATCATAATTCTGACCAGAATAGATGAATTGCAATCTTGTGACTGTATGTATGTGCACTCAGTCTGTGTAGTGCACTCAGACTGTAGTACACTCAGATGACTGTGTAGTGCACTCAGACTGTAGTTCACTCAGATGACTGTGTAGTGCACTCAGACTGTAGTACACTCAGATGACTGTGTAGTGCACTCAGACTGTAGTACACTCAGATGACTGTGTAGTGCACTCAGACTGTAGTACACTCAGATGACTGTGTAGTGCACTCAGACTGTAGTACACTCAGATGACTGTGTAGTGCACTCAGACTGTAGTACACTCAGATGACTGTGTAGTGCACTCAGACTGTAGTACACTCAGATGACTGTGTAGTGCACTCAGACTGTAGTTCACTCAGATGACTGTGTAGTGCACTCAGACTGTAGTACACTCAGATGACTGTATAGTGCACTCAGATCGTAGTTCACTCAGATGACTGTGTAGTGCACTCAGACTGTAGTACACTCAGATGACTGTGTAGTGCACTCAGACTGTAGTACACTCAGATGACTGTGTAGTGCACTCAGACTGTAGTTCACTCAGATGACTGTGTAGTGCACTCAGACTGTAGTACACTCAGATGACTGTGTAGTGCACTCAGACTGTAGTACACTCAGATGACTGTGTAGTGCACTCTGTAGTTCACTCAGATGACTGTGTAGTGCACTCAGACTGTAGTTCACTCAGATGACTGTGTAGTGCACTCAGTATTTGTAGTGCACAACACTTAGAATGTTAAAGTATGGTTCAAAACACTTGGCTCTTTGACAGTGGTTGATACAGAAACTTCAAAAATGAACTAGCACTGTCTTCAGTACTAAAAAATTAATAAGAAAGTTAAAGCAACCCAGTGGCAACCGACCCTAAATTATTAATACAAATGGGTTAATGTAGAGTTTAGGTCCTCGCAGTTCAAACAACTTATGTATGTCCCGGGAAAATACTTATTCGTGTGCAGTTTTTTTTAAGGTCAAGTTATGTTTGGTTGTGTTATTTTAGGTTAGGTTTGGTTGTGTTATATTAGGTTAAGTTAGGGTGTATTATTTTAGGTTAGGTATGGTTGTGTTATTTTAGGTTAGGTTTGGTTGTATTATTTCAGATTAGGATTGGTTGTATTATTTTAGGTTAGGTTTGGTTGTGTTATTTTAGGATGGGTTTGGTTGCATTATTTTGGATTAGGTTGGTTATATTACTTCAGGTTATGTTTGGTTGTATTATTTTAGGTTAGGAATGGTTTAGTTGTTTTATTTTAAGCAGGGTTTGGTTGCATTATATTATATTTGGTTTGATTGTATTATTTTAGGTTAGATTTGGTTGGGTTGGATATTTTAGGTTAGGTTTGGTTGTGTTATTTTATGCTTCATTTGGGTGAGTTATTTTAGGTTAGATCATTTTTCACTAATGACTCTTAACCCAAAATGTACATTTTTGTTTTTGCAGTTTGCAATAAATACAACTGACAATCTGCATTGCAGAAGTGAATTAACATTCACCATTTTAATTTATAAATTATCCATAAATTCCCAGAAGGACCTAAACTCAGTATTACCCAAAATATATGCAAAACCATAAATATTTTTAATTCTACTGGAGCAAAAGTGTGTCATTACCCTAAGAAAATAAGTAATTGTGTACTCAGTGGTTTAAAAACTCACTCATGATGCACAGATGTGCATAAAATCCATGAGAAAGACTGCAGTAAATTAGAAATAGAATAAACAGGTAGAAATTTAATCACAGAGTCTTGTTACAGAGTATGTCAACAAAAGATGTTTACTAGATATGCACAAAACACTGGGATGCTGCTTCCCTTATACAGTAGGGCCCCAATTTATGGCATTTCGCCTTGTGGCATTCTGCTAATACGGACATTTCAAATTATGACCGAAACTTGCTGTACAGCTCCCCCACCTGACTTTCTAATATGGTCACTGTGCCCCACCTGGTTTGTTTACATTCTCTGTGAGCACCGTGTTTCTCCATTATGTCTAGAAACTTAAAATTTCAAGTGTTTTAAAGTTCTATCATGTTTTATATATACAGTGGAACCTCAGTTTTCATCTTTAATTAGTTCCAGAGAGTCTGACGAAAACCAAATTCGACGAAAAATGAAACAATATTTCCCATAAGAAATAATGTAAATTCAATTAATCCGTTCCAGATACCCAAATATTAACAAAAAATACATTTTACGAGAATAACTATAGTTTTACATACAGAAAACAATGAGAAATAAATGTAAAGCAATAATGAAATGGATAAATGAAGATTTAAATTAATTTTACCTTTATTGAAGATTCTTGATGGCATATGGAAGACGGCGAGGAGAGGAGAGGTTATCTTTACCATCATCATTATCATCCTCTACCATCATCACTACCACCTTCTACCACCATCACTACCACCCTCTACCACAATCACTACCACCCTCTACCACAATCACTACCACCATCACAACCACTACCACCCTCTACCACCTTTGAATTCTATCGTGTGTCTCGCCTTCTTTATCAAAAGGCTGGCACTCAGAGCTTTCTTTTGCCCGATGGTGGCTTATTTAGCAGTCTTACTCAATAAACAAGCACAAAAAGCAATGGATTATTACATGTTTCGTATGAATGAGCAAGGTATTGTTCACTTGATGAGAAACAAAGCCAGACTGGCTCAGAATGCATGCATGGGATGCTTCGTGTGGATGCGAGCAGATGACACGTTTGGTACAGTGGACGAAAACCGAGATGATGAATGAAAACTGGGACAATATTTTGATGAAAAAAGTCATTGAAAACCAAATTTGATGAAAACCAGGGCAAACGAAAACCGAGGTTCCACTGTACTCTGTTAATTATACTTATGTGTACCTGTACCTAAATAAACTTCCACACTGTGCTGGGGTGCAGGTACACATTAAAATCATTGAGAGTGTCTTATTAGTCTTGAGGATGCCATATTAACCCTTTGAGGGTTTTCGTCGTACTAGTACGTCTTACGCGTAGGGGTTTTTGACGTACTAGTACTCATAAATTCTAGCGACCTCAAATCTAGTGGGAGAAAGCTGGTAGGCCTTCATATGAAAGAATGGGTCTATGTGGTCAGTGTGCACAGTCTAAAAAAAATCCTGCAGTAAACGGTGCATAATGAGAAAAAAAAAACTTTTTCCATTTTTTTTAATAAATCAGCGACTTTGCAGTGTATTTTTGTATGGTATTTATTGTTGTATTCTAGTTTTCTTGGTCTCATTTTATAGAATGGAAGACATATTACTGAAATTGAGATGATTTTGACTGGTTTTACAATGAAAGGTGCCTTGAAATTGAGCTCAAAGTAGCAGAAATGTTCGATTTTTACCAAACTTCAAAAGTAAACAAATCGTGCCAAGCTTGCAATACACGTCAACTGGTGAGTCTAATATTCTTTCACAAGTGCACCAATAATATTTATACCATTTTTTACACTAATGCAGTAGTCTGCATAACAGTAAATCTTATATTTTTTGTGAGAATAAAAATTCAAAGTGGAAAGCAAAAGAATATAAGAGGGGCCTTGAGACGTGACTAATGACTAGAGGAAATGTCATTTTAGTGCCAGGAATGTCTTTCTTGTTTATTCTGGACCCTATTCCGAAATTGGCATCTTTTGAAATTTGTGTGAAATTGGCAAAATTGCTAAATTCTGACCACTGTACTGGATAGTTGAATTTATAAATGGGTGGTTTCTTGCACCCATTCGATAGAAAAAATGGAGATCTAGCGAAATATTCATGTTTTTTGTCGACTAGTACAGTGAAATTGGCCGAAAATGGGGCTCAAAGTGGGCAAAATCGCCGATCCGTAAACATCGCCGAGACCGCTAACTTTGCGAGAGCATAATTCCGTAAGTTTTCTATCAAATTTCAAACTTTTGGTGTCGTTATGATCGGGAAAAGATTCTCTATCTTTTCATAAGAGAAAATAATTTTTTTTTTTTTTAAATTTGGCCGACCCTGAGAACGAGTTTCGGAGAGGGCCTGTCGACCCTCAAAGGGTTAATAATGTTGATAATAATAATACTATGCAATAATAATCACTCTGAGGTACACTAAATGTTGTATATTATGTTAATATAAACATTTTCATTAATCCATCTATGATATTTTTTTAAAAATTATATATTAAGCATGCTACATAACACATAAGCATGGTAAATACACCCACAGTAGGATAAATTAACATAAATATGTGATGCTAGGTGTAGATGAACGTGTATGAACCACAACCAGATGTGTTCGTCTGCTTGTTTACATTCTCTGCATCTCTCCTATCTCTTGTTTACTCGTTCACTTTCCCTCTCGTTAATTCATTTTGCCTTGTTTACTCACCTCTTACCCTACATTAACCCTTTCAGGGTCCAAGGCCCAAATCTGGAGTCACGCACCAGTGTCCAAGAATTTTAAAAAAAAAAATTTGTTATTTTTTCTTATGAAATCGTAGAGAATCTTTTTGTGAAGGTAATAAAACAAAAAGTACGAAATTTGGTGGAAAATTGACGAAATTATGCTCTTGCGAATTTTGATGTGTCAGCGATATTTACGAATCGGCGATTTTGCCGACTTTGACTCCCATTTTAGGCCAATTACATTATTCCAGTCAACCAAATTCTTAGCTATTTCACTAGTATTACTTCTATTCTATCGATTGAGCACAAGAAATCGCCAAGTCAACTGTTTCAACTATAAAATAAAGTGATCGGAAATTGTTAATTTGGCCAATTTAACACAAAGTTCAAAATATTCCAATTTCAAAATAGGGTCCAGAATAAACAATGTAGGTATTCCTGGCACTAAACTAACATTTCCTCTGTTCATTAGTTATGTTTTGAGGCTTTACAAATAAATTCCATTTTGATTTTTTATTCACATAATGAATTTTTATTCACACCAAAAAATAGAAGATTTACTGTTATGCAATACTGTAATAATTGTATAAATATCATCACCATATTTGTGAATGTATATTAGACCCACCAGCTGACGTGTATTAGACGTGTGAGGTCGTTTGTTTACTCTTGGATATCGGCAAAAATTTAACATTTCTGCTACTTTGAGCTCAGTTTCAAGCCATTTCCAGTGCTAAAACCAATCAAAATCATCTCTATTTCTGTAATATGTCTTCCATTCTATCAAATGAGACCAAGAAATCGCAAATACAACTATAAAAAGCATACGAAAAAACACTGCAAAGTTGCTGTTTTAATCGAAAAATCATGATTTCATTTTTTTTCTCTCATTATACACAGTGTGCTGCAGGATCTGTTTTATGTGGTGCACACATACCACATAGATGTATTCTCTCATATCTAGGCCCAAATGTACCACTCACAGTTTATCAGAGTGAGCTGAACTCATGGCGTAGATCTACGGTTTGGACCCTGAACGTAAAGCCGTAGATCTACGGGACAGACCCTGAAAGGGTTAAGGCTGCAAATATTTCAAGGTAAGTAATGGGTGTACTGTACGTATATGCATTTTACCTCTCTATTGCGCTCTAAATGTTGCAGTATATTATGTGTGGGTGGGGTGTCCTGGCTGGCTACCATACCTGACTTCCTTCAAATAAATACTACTCACTTCTCACCCTACATTAAGACTACAAATATTTTAAGGTAAGTTATGGATGTACTGTATATGCATTTTGTCACTCTGGAGCACTTTAAATGTCATTGTATATTACATGTGGGTGGGGTGGCCTGGCTGGCTACCATACCTCCCACACCTGTAGCTCGATTACTAGTACACTCAGCTCACACACTGAGGCCCGGAGTTTGAATCTCTTCCAGTATGGCTGGAAAACATTAGGGAGGTGTTTCCATAAGACACCTGCTGTCAGTGTTCACCCATCAGTAATAATGGGTACCTGGATGTTAATGAAGCTCATGTCCCCATAAAGTCGCTCTGCCACATCTGTAGGATGACCAGGGGCATTGTCTAACACCAGGAGGCACTTAAGGTCTAATTTCTTTTCAGTTAGGTAATCTTTCACATTGGGGGCAAATGCATGGTGTAACCAGTCATAGAAAAAGTCCCTAGTGACCCATGCCTTACTGTTTGCCCTCCACAGCACACACAAATTAGCCTTGAGGATATTCTTTTGCCTGAACGCTCTGGGAGTTTCTGAGCGATACACTAATAAAGGCTTCACTTTGCAATCACCACTAGCATTGGAACACATCAACAGAGTAAGCCTGTCTTTCATAGGCTTATGTCCTGGGAGTGCCTTTTTCTCCTGAGTAATGTAGGTCCTGCTTGGCATTTTCTTCCAAAACAGGCCTGTTTCATCACAATTGAACACTTGTTCAGGTTTCAGTCCTTCACTGTCTATGTACTCCTTGAATTCCTGCACATATTTTTCAGCTGCTTTGTGGTCCGAACTGGCAGCCTCACCATGCCTTATCACACTATGTATGCCACTACGCTTCTTAAATCTCTCAAACCAACCTTTGCTGGCCTTAAATTCACTCACATCATCACTAGTTGCAGGCATTTGTTTAATTAAATCCTGATGCAACTTCCTAGCCTTTTCACTTATGATCACTTGAGAGATGCTATCTCCTGCTATCTGTTTTTCATTTATCCATACCAATAAGAGTCTCTCAACATCTTCCATCACTTGCCATCTCTGTTTCGAAAACACAGTTGAACCTTTGGCAAGAACAGCTTCCTTGATTGCCGTTTTGTTGCCCACAATAGTAGCGATGGTTGATTGGGGTTTATTATACAACCTGGCCAGCTCAGAGACACGCACTCCACTTTCATACTTATCAATGATCTCTTTCTTCATCTCTATAGTAATTCTCACCCTTATTGCTGTAGGGTTGACACTAGAAGCTTTCTTGGGGCCCATGGTCACTTATTTTGCAGATAAAATCACCAAAAACACTGTAATAATACGAAATGTTCCGATTGTATGCTTCTTGGATGTTACCGCGGAGGCTGGCTGGTAAACAATGCCACCGGTGGAACGTGTGAGGCTGGCTCAGGCCGCACATTAGACGCGTCTCGGACGAACAGCGTTGAGCGGGTTTTTTAGCAGTATGCGAGGCAAAATCTTAGCGATAAAATGTATCGGTATGCGGATTTAACGTTATGTAAGGCCAACGGTATGCGGGGGTCCACTGTATTTAAAATGGTGTGTCGGACCACTCAAACCATGAGGACATGTTCGGGATGAATGACTAATACAGTGGACCCCCGGTTAACGAACTTTTTTCATTCCAGTAGTATGTTCAGGTGCCAGTACTGACCGAATTTTTTCCCATAAGGAATATTGTGAAGTAGATTAGTCCATTTCAGACCCCCAAACATACACGTACAAACGCACTTACATAAATACACTTACATAATTGGTCGCATTTGAAGGTGATCGTTAAGCGGGGGTCCACTGTACTGAGTTCAGTGACGATCACCGAGCCAGTATTTTGATGAAAAAACATTACTTATTCCGAATGTTATGAATTCCAATGACAACGTAATCCGGGGGTCCACTGTATCCCACAGTTTAAGGGTTAATTGTGTTCAGTTATTCTAGGTGAGAGATTATCATCAATCTGACCCACATAAACTTACAATTGCTACATGATACTAAGTCGGTGTACATGGGTGAGACTGATCAGTATCTCTAAGCTAGGACTGCTGAACATAAATGGTCAGCTTGATATGCACAAGAAATCCTTGCCTTGTTCCATGTCAAATTCTTTAACCCCACCATAAAAAATGAAAGTTCCATAAAAGAGGAAAATAGAAGAGTTGATTATGGATCAAGTACCAAAATTCAACATTTCAAAAGGTAAAATACAACCAGACATAATCACCAAACTCACATCAAGCCAATACATAACAATGTTTCATTTACTCAGAAATACACAAATAACCTGATGCATCCCTTATCCTGTCAACTAGATGTAATATATTAAAGCCCTACACTCTCTCTGTGACACCTAGGACTGATACTTGCTTGTTCCCTGCCCACTCAACACTATCAAATTTGTAATCTTTTCACTATGTGTATTCTGCTGATGAGGCTTTCAGACCGAGATCAGATATTCTGCCATCTTTGTCTTCATGTAGGTTTCCTTTTACCCCCAGTAAATAAACTGCTCAGTTTGCCCCATCATCTACTTTCTATTCTCTCTAGGGTATACTCAGTTGTATTTCGTAACCAACTACCAGCTGGCTAGGACCCTAAACCAGGTGATATTAAGTTCAGTGAATGCTCTACAGAATGTATTTACCTGGAGTTTACCTGGAGAGAGTTCCGGGGGTCAACGCCCCCGCGGCCCGGTCTGAGACCAGGCCTCCTGGTGGATCAGAGCCTGATCAACCAGGCTGTTGCTGCTGGCTGCACGCAAACCAACATACGAGCCACAGCCCGGCTGATCCGGAACTGACTTTAGGTGCTTGTCCAGTGCCAGCTTGAAGACTGCCAGGGGTCTGTTGGTAATCCCCCTTATGTGTGCTGGGAGGCAGTTGAACAGTCTCGGGCCCCTGACACTTATTGTATGGTCTCTTAACGTGCTAGTGACACCCCTGCTTTTCATTGGGGGGATGGTGCATCGTCTGCCAAGTCTTTTGCTTTCGTAGTGGGTGATTTTCGTGTGCAAGTTCGGTACTAGTCCCTCTAGGATTTTCCAGGTGTATATAATCATGTATCTCTCCCTCCTGCGTTCCAGGGAATACAGGTTTAGGAACCTCAAGCGCTCCCAATAATTGAGGTGTTTTATCTCCGTTATGCGCGCCGTGAAAGTTCTCTGTACATTTTCTAGGTCGGCAATTTCACCTGCCTTGAAAGGTGCTGTTAGTGTGCAGCAATATTCCAGCCTAGATAGAACAAGTGACCTGAAGAGTGTCATCATGGGCTTGGCCTCCCTAGTTTTGAAGGTTCTCATTATCCATCCTGTCATTTTTCTAGCAGATGCGATTGATACAATGTTATGGTCCTTGAAGGTGAGATCCTCCGACATGATCACTCCCAGGTCTTTGACGTTGGTGTTTCGCTCTATTTTGTGGCCAGAATTTGTTTTGTACTCTGATGAAGATTTAATTTCCTCATGTTTACCATATCTGAGTAATTGAAATTTCTCATCGTTGAACTTCATATTGTTTTCTGCAGCCCACTGAAAGATTTGGTTGATGTCTGCCTGGAGCTTTGCAGTGTCTGCAATGGAAGACACTGTCATGCAGATTCGGGTGTCATCTGCAAAGGAAGACACGGTGCTGTGGCTGACATCCTTGTCTATGTCGGATATAAGGATGAGGAACAAGATGGGAGCGAGTACTGTGCCTTGTGGAACAGAGCTTTTCACCGTAGCTGCCTCGGACTTTACTCTGTTGACGACTACTCTCTGTGTTCTGTTAGTGAGGAAATTATAGATCCATCGACCGACTTTTCCTGTTATTCCTTTAGCACGCATTTTGTGCGCTATTACGCCATGGTCACACTTGTCGAAGGCTTTTGCAAAGTCTGTATATATTACATCTGCATTCTTTTTGTCTTCTAGTGCATTTAGGACCTTGTCGTAGTGGTCCAATAGTTGAGACAGACAGGAGCGACCTGTTCTAAACCCATGTTGCCCAGGGTTGTGTAACTGATGGGTTTCTAGATGCGTGGTGATCTTGCTTCTTAGGACCCTTTCAAAGATTTTTATGATATGGGATGTTAGTGCTATTGGTCTGTAGTTCTTTGCTGTTGCTTTACTGCCCCCTTTGTGGAGTGGGGCTATGTCTGTTGTTTTTAGTAACTGTGGGACGACCCCCGTGTCCATGCTCCCTCTCCATAGGATGGAAAAGGCTCGTGATAGGGGCTTCTTGCAGTTCTTGATGAACACAGAGTTCCATGAGTCTGGCCCTGGGGCAGAGTGCATGGGCATGTCATTTATCGCCTGTTCGAAGTCATTTGGCGTCAGGATAACATCGGATAGGCTTGTGTTAATCAAATTTTGTGGCTCTCTCATAAAAAATTCATTTTGATCTTCAACTCTCAGTCTGGTTAGCGGCTTGCTAAAAACTGAGTCATATTGGGACTTGAGTAGCTCACTCATTTCCTTGTTGTCATCCGTGTAGGACCCATCTTGTTTAAGTAGGGGCCCAATACTGGACGTTGTTCTCGATTTTGATTTGGCATAGGAGAAGAAATACTTTGGGTTTCTTTCGATTTCATTTATGGCTTTTAGTTCTTCCCGCGATTCCTGACTCCTAAAGGATTCTTTTAGCTTAAGTTCGATGCTTGCTATTTCTCTGACCAGTGTCTCCCTACGCATTTCAGATATATTGACCTCTTTTAGCCGCTCTGTTATTCTTTTCCGTCGCCTGTAAAGGGAGCGCCTGTCTCTTTCTGTTTTACATCTACTCCTCCTTTTTCTTAGAGGAATAAGCCTTGTGCATACATCGAGTGCTACCGAGTTAATCTGTTCTAGGCATAAGTTGGGGTCTGTGTTGCTTAGTATATCTTCCCAGCTTATATCGGTTAGGACTTGGTTTACTTGGTCCCACTTTATGTTTTTGTTATTGAAGTTGAATTTGGTGAATGCTCCCTCGTGACTAATCTCATTATGTCGGTCTGGGGCTCCGCGCATACATGACTGAACCTCAATTATGTTGTGATCTGAGTATATTGTTTTTGATATGGTGATATTTCTTATCAGATCATCATTGTTAGTGAAGATGAGGTCTAGTGTATTCTCCAGTCTAGTAGGCTCTATTATTTGCTGGTTTAAATTGAATTTTGTGCAGAGATTTAAAAGCTCGCGTGAGTGTGAGTTTTCATCAGAGCTGCCTCCTGGTGTTATTTTTTCATTCTTCAAAAACGTTGCAGTTTGTGTTTAGGTTTGACAAATCATTTTAGTAACCCTGCCATGGGCATCCAAAATAAAGGTGGAAGCAGCTGTATACTGCCAGGTGAGAAACTTTAAAATATGATTCCTCACATGTTAATTCAGAGGATCTCTTATTGCAGGCCAATTGCAAACCTCTACATCTTAATTAAGCTAGGGATTGGCTGAAGCTTATCTTATTGCAAAGCAGAAAATTTCTGATTATTGCATGCATAGCCAGTCATACTAATTTCTGGTTACATAAACCCAAGCAATGTTGAGTAATTAAGAAGTCATCTGGAACCCAAATATTTCTGTACTCACCTAGTTGTGGTTGCAGGGGTCGAGTCATAGCTCCTGTGGAGATCTACCAATGTCAGGGCTTAGAAAATCATCTTCCTCAATCCTCATGATTAACCCAACAGTATTTTAGACATAAAATATCCCTCATTTTTGTTGTATACTGTATCAAGATGGGATACCAACTTCATCCTGTACAGAGTTGATGTCATGTCCAGTTGGATGCTCAGAAGTTCTGTCTGAGACTTTCCATTGCCCAGCCGATGGAGACTTATAGAAAAGGAGCGAAAAATTAATGAAATTATTGGTTTCAGTGTTTCCTAGAGTAAAGGCAGTCTGGTGGAATCCTGAGGAGCATTGAAATGAGTAGTGTACATGGCAGTTGTAACACCTTACAGTGTGCAATGTGTATTCTCTGATAGAAACTTGAGAGACTACTATTATGAAATATGGGGAGTTTAGAGTGACCCTGGATGTACCTGCCAGCTTCAGACTTTCCATGATAAACTCTGGTATCACATGGGCTGTCAAGACTCAGGAGCACAACATTCTTCTGGTGGTGTGATCATAGCTTTGTGTGCTTTTTTGAACTGATTAATATAGGCCCACCTGAGAAGCTTCTTGATCCAATAATAATAGTCCTTTCTTATGAGCAGAAAGTAAAGAATAGTTAATGTTACATTTATAAATAATGCCAAACACATGAGTCATTTAGCATTGCTTTGAGTTACTAGTTTGCTACACTAGTCTTGAGTTACTAGTCTCCTACATAAGTCTTGAGTTAGGTTATTTCATCTGACTTTTGAAAGAATTACAACCCAGGAGTGAAAGTAATACTTGGCTCTTGAAAGTGGAGGGTGACCTACCTGCCTTAGGTCAATCTTCCATGGGTGGATGTATACTGGCACTGGGTGGATGTATACTGGCATTGGATGGATGTATACTGGCACTGGGCAAATGTATACTAGCACTGGGTGGATGTACACTGGCACTGGATGGATGTATTCTGGCATTGGGTGGATGTATATTGGTACTGGGTGGATGTATACTGGCATTAGATGGATGTATACTGGCACTGGGCAGATGTATACTGGCACTGAGTGGATGTACACTGGTACTGGATGGATGTATACTGGCACTAGTTGGATGTATACTCTTACTGGGGTGGCTTGAGGTTTTATTTTGATTCGAAGGTGACTGAGAGTGTTGTGTTGTGCGTCTGAACTGTACAGGAACACCTCATGAGTATTGTCTTGAGCATTATGATGATAGTTATAGACTTTAACCCTTTCAGGGTTTCTGACGTACTAGTATGGCTTACGCACCAGAGTTTTGACGTACAGTGGTCCCTCGTTTTTCGTAATTAATCCGTTCCTGGAGCCTTTTACTATAAACGAAATTTACGATTTGCGAATCAATTTTCCCCATAAGAAATAATGTAAATACAATTAATCCGTTCCTGACACCCAGAAGTATTAAAACAAAAAATTTTTTTACATGAAATATACATGTAGTACATAAACAATACAATGGGAAATGATGAATGAAATATTAACAGCGTAACACTTACCTTTATTGGAGATTCTTCTTAGTGTATAGGAGACTGGAGGAGGAGAGAGATTGGATTGTTTACAGTTTGGAAGGGGAATCCCCTTCCAGCAACACCTCAGGTACCAATTGCTTCTCTGGGGTTGCTTCTCTTCTCTGTTTCTTAATGCCACTAGGACCACCTTGAGAGTCACTCTAGTCCTGTCTCGCAAAGTAACTGTGGAGAGAGCTCTGTTTCTGGCGTCTCTTTAACACTTCCCTAAAATGGCCCAAGACTTTGTCACTGTACATATTTCTCGCCTTCTTTACCACAGGCTTGGCACTAGGAGCTTTCTTTGGAGCCATGGCAGCTTATTTAATACTTGCAAGCACTAAAATGAGTGGAATATTATGAAATATTTCGTAGGAGCACTTGAGGGGACCTTCACTCACTGGTAAACAATGCCAGACTGGCTGGGTAGGGAGGCCGCCCTGGCTCACACCGTGCATACGCGTCTCAGACGAACTACTATTTGCGAGTCAACCTATGAAAAGCGAGTCCATGTTTATACGAAAATACCCCTATGATTGGAGAAATTTACGATTGCCGAGAACTACGAAAAGCGAGGGACCACTGTACTAGTACGCCTAAATTATAGTGCCCTCAAATCTAGTGAGAGAAAGCTGGTAGGCCTACATATGAAAGAATGGGTCTATGTGGTCAGTGTGCGCAGTATAAAAAAAATCCTGCAGCACACAGTGCGTAATGAAAAAAAGAAAAACTGACAGTGCTTTTGGTTTAAAACAGCGATTTTGCACTGTATTTTCGTATGGTATTTATGATGGTATTCTAGTTTTCCTGGTCTCATTTTATAGAATGGAAGACATATTACAGAAATTGAGATGATTTTGATTGGTTTTACAATGAAAAGTACCTTGAAATTGAGCTCAAAGTAGCAGAAATCTTTGATTTTTGCCAAAGTTCAAAAGTATACAAATCATGCTACGCATCCAATGCACGTCAACTGGTGAGTCTAGTATTCTTTCACAAGTGCGCTGGTATTATTTATACCATTTCTACACTAATGCAGTAGCCTGCATAACAGTAACTCTTCTATTTTTTGTGAGAATAAAAATTCTAAGTGGAAAGCAAAAGAATGTAAGAGAAGCGTGGGGATGTGACTAATGAACAGAGGAAATGTTATTTTAGTACCAGGAATGTCTTTCTTGTTTATTCTGGACCCTATTTGGAAATTGGCATCTTTTGAAATTTGTGTGAAATTGGCAAAATTTCTAAATTCTGACCACTTTATTGGATAGTTGAAATCGGTAAATGGGTGGTTTCATGTACTCATTTGATAGAAAAAATGAAGTTCTAGTGAAATAGTTATAATTTTTGTCGACAAATACACTGGAATTGGCCGAAAATAGGGCTCAAAGTGGGCAAAATCACCAATACGTAAACATCGTCGAGACTGCCAACTTCATGAGAGCATAATTCCATAAGTTTTCCATTAAATTTCATACTTTTGGTGTCATTATGATCGGGAAAAGATTCTCTATCTTTTCGCAAGATTTTTTTTCTTAAATTTGTCGATCCTGAGAACAAGTCTGGGAGAGGGCCTGTCGACCCTGAAAGGGTTAAGCTAGATCTGTTGTAGTAATGTTAATTGTGATCAGAGGTTCTTGTGCTGTAGATCAACTTCCTCTGTCCCTATTCCTATAAAAGTCAAGAATATTGGTTGGAGATGCTGCAGTGAATTTATGCTTAAGAATAATTTCCAATGAATTCTGAGAAAAGAGGTAATGGCATTTTGTCCAGATCAGTTACAGCACATACTATTACTACATCTCACTGATCTAAAATTTGAGATGTAGTGATTACAAGTTTGGTTCCTCATGCTGATAGACTAGTCTGTGTCCACAGTTCTCAATTCTCTACTAGAGAATTAAACTAGGTCTTTCTTGATGGTGTTTGCACCAGATTGAAATGTAACTGTTGGTTAAGTTTCTCTTTGTTGGTGTAGACCAACTTGACTGAATCAGAGTTAAGACTGCATGTGCTGGTTTGATGTCTGCCATCTTTACCAGTGCCATCAGCCCACATGAACACAAGTTGCTAAGGCTGTTTTAACTCTTAAATGGTCCAAACATATACAGTGTACCCTCCACTAACGCTATTAATCCATTCCTGAGAGCTCATCGTTAGTCAAAATTATCGTTAATCAAGTTAATTTTCCCCATAAGAAATAATGGAAATCAAATTAATTCATGTAAGACACCCCAAAGTATGAAAAAAAAATTGTTTTTACCACATGAAATATTAATTTTAATACACACAAACTGAAGAAGACATGCACAGTTACATGACACTTACCTTTATTGAAGATCAGGTGATGATTGATGGGATGGGAGGAGGGGAGAATGTTGATGGTCATAGTGTTTAGAAGGGGAATCCCCTTCCATTAGGACTTGAGGTGGCAAGTCCTTTTCCGGGGTTACTTCCCTTCCCTTTAAATCTCTCAAACCAACCTTTGCTGGCCTTAAATTCACTCACATCACCACTAGTTGCTGGCATTTTTTTAATTGTCATGCAACTTCCTAGCCTTTTCACATATGATCGCTTGAGAGATGCTATCTCCTGCTTTCTGTTTTTCGTTTATCCACACCAATAACAGTCTCTCAACATCTTCGGGTACTTGTGATCTCAGTTTCGAAAACATAGTTGCACCTTTGGCAAGAACAGCTTCCTTGATTGCCGTTTTCTTGCCCACAATAGTAGTGATGGTTGATTGGGGTTTTGTGTACAACCTGGCCAGCTCGGAGACACGCACTCCACTTTCATACTTAGCAATGATCTCTTTCTTCATATCCATAGTAATTCTAACCCTTTTTGCTGTAGGGTTGGCACTAGAAGCTTTCTTGGCGCTCATGGTGACTTATTTTGCAGGTGCAATCACTAAAAAGGCTGTGATAATATGAAATGTTCCGATTGTATGCTTGGAAGCGACCGCGGTGGCTGGCTGGCTTGTAAACACTGGCCAGAAGTGGATGCATTTCAGACGGAATGAATAGTGTCAGTCGAGTTTTTTAGCGCTAGTCGAGGCAAAATTTTTGCGTTAAAATGTATCGCTAATCGGATTTATCATTAATCGATGCCATCGTTGGTCGAGGGTCCACTGTATATACGTTTTTTCAACATCTGAAAGTATATATAAAAATGTAGATCTTCTTTTTTGTTTTACATTTGAAAACGTGTAAAAAAGCTTTTATCTACATTTTTTTTTTTTTATATTTGAAAATATGTAAAAGAAAGTAGATCTACTTTTGGAGCACTATGAATTTGAACGTCAATCTGTTTGGACCGTTTAAGGGTTAAGTCTGAAATCTGCTCGGACATATTAAGACTCTTAACTAGACAACAGGTATCTGTCAACAGGTATCTTCTTTGTTTGTGTTGCATGTATGACCAACTTTAAGCACAGAGTTTGTCCATAGACCTAAGGGCAAAGCTCCCCTAGTCACTCACCCAAATTAGTTGGAAGATGTACAGTGGATGATCATAATTTGCGCAGGTTATATTCCTGAAACTGTGCTACTGATTTCTGCACTTTATGGACTGAAAAAAAAAAAGGAAAAATAGGGTTGCATTCTTTGGCCCTCTCAGAGAGCTATAGCAAATTTTTTAATGTCATCAAAATAGTTTTGCTTACTTAACATTGTGGATAGTGATGCTCTGTGAAATACCTGAACCCTAGAAAGGTTTAGACTGTTAAAAGAAAGTGCATTTGCTAAAACAATGTTTACATTAACCCTTTGACTATTTCGATAATATATATGTCTTACGAGCCAATGTGTTTGACATATTAATACACCAAAATTCTAGTGGCCTCAGATCAAGCAGAAGAAAGCTAGTAGACCCACATGTGAGAGAATGGGTCCCCATGGTCAT
Organism: Cherax quadricarinatus; assembly: GCF_038502225.1. Lineage (NCBI taxonomy): Eukaryota > Metazoa > Arthropoda > Malacostraca > Decapoda > Parastacidae > Cherax > Cherax quadricarinatus. Next base: position 46,685,003 of record NC_091301.1, read on the forward strand.
TGTGCGCCAAATAAAAAAAAATCGGGGAGCCAGTGGTGCATTGTGAGAATGCCATTTCAGTAGTCCTTGTTCAGCATGCCTAGTGGTAAGAAATATGTGACTCCCCAGCATATCTGGGATTCTTCTCTTCCCGAGTGATCGCTCTAACACAGATGGAAGTGTCAGTGAAGATCAATTTCATGGTTTTGAGGAGTTTGTGACCGAAAGCAATGCCCAGGACACCAGAAGAGAGAAAAAAGGAGAATGAAGGAGAATGAAGGAGAAAGAAGGTGAATGAAGGAGAATAAAAGAGAATGAAAGAGAAATAGAAAGGAGAAAAAAAAGAGAAAAAGAGAAAGGAGAAGGAAGAAAAAAGGAGAAGGAAAGATAATTAGGTAGGAGGATGGAGGGGAAGCGAGCATCAAGCATCCGACCCCATTGTTTTGACAGGCGGTAGAGGGAGTGAGTAATGATACAGTATGTCATTTTGACAACTGCCAGACCCTGACTCAGCACATTTAGAAGTCTACACACTCACACACACAACACAAGCTTGCTGAAGATAATAGCAGTTATGTGAAAGTGTTCATTGACTATATGTATATATATATTATAGAAACCAGAAGGAAGGAAGAAAGGAAAGAATGAAAAAAGAAAGAAAGAATGAAGAAAGAGAGGTAGGTAGGTAAGTAGGAAGGAATGATGACACATTTACCTAGGGTAACTACCTAACACAACTGGCTGCTACTACTATGAAGAAAACTGCTCAGACAAGGTGTTTTGTCTGTGCACATAAAAAAAAAAAAAGCCCACAAAAATGCAGACACACTCATTTTATGTGTGAGGAGTGTAAAACACCATTGTGTATGAAACAATGTTTCAAAGAGTTCCATAAGGTGCAGAACTTCTAGGAGCATGTCTAGTGACAGTGCATTTGTATATATATTATAGAACAATAGTAATATAAAAAATTTTGTATTGTGTAAACAAGTTTTGTAAACAGTATATTGATAATTATGCTTGTGTGTTTATTGTTTTGTATACAACGAGTGTATATATGTACATTGCACCTTATTTTGGTCTCACAGACCACGTAAGGTACCTGAAAAAATAAAGTAGTGGAAAAAGCAAGATACCTTTGAATGGGAGTTAAAAAAAAAGTTTACCTGGTGAGCGGCATTCGCCGCTGTTGCCATACGTGGCTCATTTTCTGCCAACTTTACGCGTCTATGTCTTGGTAAGTAATGATCATAAAAAAAACTTTAGGCTTAAAACACTCAGCGAAATAATCCCAACATTATGGTAAGAAAAAATAATTTTTTTATTTTTCGAATATTTTTTGACATAGAATGACAGTTTCAGAAATGGGCTTGTGACAGTCAAAGCGTTAACCCCTTCAGGGTCCAAGGCCAAAATCTGAAGTGGTGCTCCAGTGTCCAAGAAATTTTGAAAAAAAAAAAAAAAATTTTTCTTACAGAATTAAAGAGTATATTTTTGTGAAGGTAATAAGACAAAATTTTTTTTTTTTTCTGATCAGTACTTACCGAAATACAGCAGCGGGAAGTTGACCCAAAATGACCGGGTGGCGGCAACATCAGTGACTTCCGCAAAATCCCATTTTTTTATTTTACGTTTTTTATACTTTTTTCTTTTCTTTTCTAATTTTTTTCTTTTCTAATAACATTTGTGGCCTGTGAGATCAGTATAATGTATATTGTATAAGTGTACACTCATTGTATTCAACACAATAACTGCACTAATTTGTTTATCATTATATTGCTTACAAAACTTGTTTACAAGTTTATTGTAAACAAAATGATGAAAATATTAGTGCGGTTATTGTGTTGAATACAACGGTACCATATAGTACCGTATGGTACAATGGTGCCATAAGGCACAATTGTACCATATGGTACAATGGCACAATATGATACAATGGTACCATATGGTACAATGGCACAATATGATACAATGGTACCATATGGTACAATGGCACATGATACAATAGTATCATATGATACAATGGTACCATATGGTGCAATGGTACCTTATGGTACCATACTGTACCATATGATGCATTGGTACCATATGGTACATTGTACCATATAGTACAATTATACCATATGGTTCATTGTACCATATGGTACTGTTATATTCAACACAATAAACACGCTAATATTTTCATTATTATTTTGTTTACAATAGTTGTTTACAACAAAAATATGCAAAAAATGTTTTATATTAGTAATGTTCTATTATATATTTACAAGTGTACAGGAACTTTGCGTGTTCCTTGAGGTAGATGACAAAACACTTTGTCTCGGAAACTGTGGAGTCAGTAGCTAGCTTGTGTCGCCACTCACTCAGTCTTGGCTGGTGTCTCATGATACCAACACCTATTGACCATATGGTACAAGGTATCATATGTTACAGGGTACCATATGGTACATTGTACTATATGGTATAGGGTACCATGCAGTACAGGATAACATATGGTGCAGGGTACCATATGGTACAGGGTATCATATGGTACAGGGTATCATATGGTACAGGGTACCATATGGCACAAGGTACCATATGGTACAAGGTACCATACAGTACAGGACACCATATGGTACAGATACAGGGATAACTATGGAAATAAGTCACCCTGACTTTTTTGGGTTATCCTAGGATTTTATACGTATGCTGCTATGTATGATAATCTATGTAATTGTATTTCTGTAGTCCTGAATAAACTTACTCAAGTGCATGTGCCATCATTAGTAAGTTTATTTAGTTATACACAAATAAAGTTACATAGAATATCATACTTAGCAGCATATGTTTGGAGAACCTAGGATAACCCAAAAAAGTCAGACAGACCTATTTCCATTAGGGTCCCTGTACCCTGTACCATATGGTACAATGTACTATATGGTACATTGTACCATATGGTACATTGTACCATATACCATTGTACCATATGATACCATTGTATGACATGGCACCATTGTACCATATGGTACCATTGTACCATATGGCACAATGGTACCATATGTTTCAAAACCATAGAATTCGTCTTCAGCTCCACTTCCATCAGTCTTAGAACTGTAAGTTGTGAAGAGGAGAGTCAGAATTCGTCCGGAGTGAGAGTGGGGAGTGAGAGCTTCCTTGCCGCCAGGCACAATGAACAAAGCTACTTTGCCAGCGTTCCCACAATGCCATGCAGGCGTCCAAATTTTTTCTATGGTGTGCACACTGACCACCCAGACCCATTCTCTCAGATGTAGGCCTTCCAGCCTTCTCGCGCTAAATTTGGCGCCGCTAGAATTTTGGCGTAGATCTACGGTTTGGACCCTGAACGTAAAGCCATAGATCTACGGGACAGACCCTGAAAGGGTTAATACTGTACATTATTTGTTATGTACCTTCTAGTTGAATTGAGGATGTTTAACATGTTGGAGTTAGTGGAGAGTATGCCTGCCACGGCACTCTTTAACAGAAGTGCGTGCCACCATAGAAGTGAATTCTGCTCCAGTGCTTCTTAACCCTTTGACTGTTTCAGTCATATATATACGTCTTACGAGCCACTGTGTTTGACGTATACGCTCATAAATTCTAGCGGCTTCAAATCAAGCAGGAGAGAGCTGGTAGGCCCACATGTGAGAGAATGGGTCTGTGTGGTCAATGTGCACCATATAAAAAAAATCCTGCAGCACGCAGTGCATAATGATAAAAAAAAACTCCGACCATTTTTTTTAATTAAAATGCCGACTTTGTGGTCTATTTTCGTATAGTATTTATGGTTGTATTCTCGTTTTCTTGGTCTCATTTGATAGAATGGAAAACATGTTATAGAAGTAGAGGTGATTTTGATTGGTTTTACTATGAAAAGAACCTAGGGGAAATGTTTGATTTTTGCCAGTGTTCAAAAGTAAACAAATGATGTCATTTTCTAATAAATGTCCAAGTAGCCATTCTAATATGCAGTCATGAATGGGTTGACATTATTTATACAATTATTACAATGTTGCAGTAGTCTGCATAACAGTAAATCTTCTATTTTTTGTTTGAATAAAAATTCAAAATAGAAAGCAAGAGTAATATCAGAGTGGCCTGGAGACGTGACTGATGAACAAAGAAAATGCTATTTTAGAACCAGGAATGTCTGCATTGTTTATTCTGGGCCCTATTTTGACATTGTCATATTTTTTAATTTTCGTCAAATTGGCCAAATTGCAAATTTCTGACCACGTTATTGGGTAGTTGAAATAGGTAAATGGGCAGTTTCTTGTACTTATACAATAGAAAAAATGGAGTTCTAAAGAAATAGCTATGAATTTGGTCGACTGGAACAATGGAATTAGCCGAAAATAGGGTTCAAAGTGGGCGAAATCGCCAATTCGTAAATATTGCTGAGGTCTCTAACTTCATGAGAGCGTAACTCTACCAGTTTTCCATCAAATTTCATTCTTTTTGGTGTCATTACAATCAGGTAAAGATTCTCTATTATTTCATAAGAATTTTTTTTTTTTTTTTTTTGAAATTTTGCGACGCTAGGACACGCCTTACACCTTAATGGAAGTGGGTGTTCTTCTGTTGGAAGTAAAACCCTAAATTTAAATTGCCTAATATTGAAAATTTGGGCTATGATTGCGCAACTATAGGTTTTTTACTATACAGTGGACCCCCGCTTTACGATCAGCTCCCAGTGCGACCATTTATGTAAGTGTATTTATGTTAGTGTGTTTGTACGTGTATGTTTGGGGGTCTGAAATGGACTAATCTTATTCACAATATTCCTTATGGGAACAAATTCGTTCAGTAATGGCACCTGAACATATTTCTGGAATGAAATAATATCGTAAGCCGGGGGTCCACTGTATCTACAAGTTTCTTTAGCAGGGTGGGATAGCCCACCATTGTAGTATTGGAAGACACTACAGTAATTTTCAGTAACTCTCTACTTTCTCCTGTGAAAATCTCTTTGAATCATTCTAAACTCTTCGCATATTTCTCTGTCATTCTCCATCAGCACCTCTTCCTCCTTTTTCATCCTTATCTCTCGGTCATTCAGTCTTTTCTTATTTGGCTGTGAGGAAATTTTGGTTCAAGTTTTGCTTTTATACTGTGGTATAGCATTTAACCCGTAAATGGTCCAAACGTATATATACGTTTTTTCAACATTTGAAAGTATGTAAAAAAAGTAGATCTTCTTTTTTTTTTTACATTTGAAAATGTGTAAAAAAACTTTGATCTGCTTTTCTTTTTCTTATATTTGAAAATATGTAAAAAAATGTAGATCTACTTTTGTAGCACTACACATGTGAACGTAGATCTGCTTGGACCGTTTATGGGTTAAAACTGGCTTTCAAATTCCCTTTTTAGTTTTCTGTATTTGTTTCTTGCCCTCCTGCTCATTTCCCATTCTTTGTTGTTTGATTTGCTATATATTTCTTCCAAGTCCTTTTGCACCTTCCCTTGGCGCCTCTGTATTCCGGATTGAATCATGGGCCTTTTGTTATCCTTTTCTTTTTCATGCTTGGTATGAATCTTTCCTTTGCCTTATTGCACTTTGAGTCTCTTATCTCTATCTTTCCTTTTACAGCTTTGCCCTCCAGTTACCTTTCGTATTGTACTTCTCTTAGAAAATTTCTCATGTCATCATAGACCCCTTTTCTGTAGTCCTATTTCTTATTACTGCCTCCATTATTTTCATTTCACATTCCACCAGATACTCAAAACTTATTATCACATGATTCCTGGCATTTATTGGATTCCCATAAGTAATCTTGGCTTATTAATTTTCTGTGAAAATCAGATTAAAGCTCACTGGCTTATCTTTTCCCTTTACTTCATTGTTTGATTCAAATGTTAGAAAATTCTTAGTTACTGCATCCTTAATTCCTTAACTGTCCAAACATAGATCTACATTCTTACTGCTAGCTCTCCAAACGTAGATAAATATTTTATTTTTCCTGCCTCCAAATTTGGCACGATTGGCCTGAGATGCCTGGTCAGTACAGAATAGATCTTAACACTCAGTGTGCACAGTATTAAAAAAAATCTGGATCCACTTAGTACCTTGTGGGAGCACCAGCTATAGCAAACAGCATGGCAAACACCTGAGATTCACCGATGTCATATCGTTTTAGCACTCCCCTTTTAAGAGGAAAGTGATGTTGACCCTGAGTTTAGTGGCTTTGAGATGGATGTGGCTACAAGTTATCGAGGAAATATAAAAAAAACCTCAATAATAATCCATGTGCGACATTCTTTCAATTTTGATACCACTGGTAGTGTCGTCCTGTCAGAATGTCCTATACACAGGTAACCCGCACGTAGAAGAGAGGAGCTTATGATGACGTTTCGGTCCGACTTGGACCATTTACAAAGTCACACTAATGAAAAGCAGAGAAGGAGGGAGTATATATAGGCAGGAGGTGGTAGTGGTAGTAGTGGAGGTAGAAGGTAGTAGTGGGGAAGGTAGTATGGTGGAGGTGGAGCCAGTCAAATACTGAGGAAGAGGAGCACTGTAAGGGAGCTAGGTGCCCACAGTGGGTAAGAGCAAGAACACAGAAGGGGGAAAAATAAATAAAATGAAGGAACAAATACCCAAGGCAGAAGAAAGACAACCCAAAGGTGAAAAAGGAAAGAGGAAAGGGGAATATGGAGAAGAAAAAGAAAAAGGAATCAGGTTAAGTCACAGGTATTCTGAAGTATTTTACAATGTAGTGGGAAAGGAAGGCATCTACAGAGACAAAACCAGGAGTAAGATTCATATAAGGAAAGTTGTGTATCAGGGAGGATTCAACCAGATGGCGACTGTTAAAGTTGGAAGTAGGGAAGACAGTTTTAGCAGAAGACCAGTTGATAGGATGACTGTGATCTGTGACGTGACAGAAAAGAGCATTGTTACACAAATAACCCACACATAAAAGAGAGAAGCTTACGACGACGTTTCGGTCCGACTTGGACCATTTAAGAGCATTGTTAGTGTCGGCAAGCCTAACACTACTTTTTGTGCTCCCTAAGGCTGTCAGAAAGAGATCGGCCAGTTTCTCTAAAGTACTGAAGAGGACAGGAGGAACAAGAAATAGAGTAGACACCAGGAGCATCTATAGAGGGAGGAGAGGTATGAACGAGATTAGTGCGAAAAGTGTTAGTCTGGCGGAAAGTAAGTTTGATGTCTAAGCAATGGAGAGAGTTGTTGAGATTAGAAAGACCGGAAATGTAGGGAAGGCAGAGGACAGAAGAGTTCCCAGGAGTAAAGATTTTGGGAGAGACTGGCCAATCTCTTTCTGACAGACTTAGGGAGCACAAAAGTAATGTTAGGATTGCCGACACTACTCTTTTCTGTCACGTCAGAGATCACAGTCATCCTATCGACTGGTGTTCTGCTAAAACTGTCTTCCCATCTTCCAACTTCAACAGTTGCCATCTGGTTGAATCCTCCATGATACATAACTTTCCTTGTATGAATCTTAGTCCTGGCTTTGTCTCTAGATGTCTTCCTTTCCCACTTCATTGTAAAATACTTCAGAAAACTCGTGACTTAACCTGATTCCTTTTTCTTTTTCTTCTTCTCCCTCTTCCCCTTTCCTCTTACCTTTTTCTCCTGTGGGTTGTCTTTCTTCTGCCTTGGGTATTTGTTCTTTCATTTTATTTATTTTTCCCCCTCTGTTTTCGTGCTCTTACCCTCTGTGGGCACCTAGCTCCCTTACAGTGCTCCTCTTTCTTAGTATTTGACTGGCTCCACCTCTACCATACTATCTTCCCCACTACTACCTTCTACCTCCACTACTACCGCTACCACCTCCTGCCTATATATACTCTCTCCTTTTCGTTAGTGTGACTTTGTAAATGGTCCAAGTCGGACTGAAACGTCGTCATAAGCTTCCTCTCTTCTATGTGTGGGTTATTTGTGTATTGTTCCAGTCACTGTATTGTGCCTTTTTTTGTTATTTATAGAATGTCCTATAACCTATGCCCTAAGTAAAGACAAACAATTCTAGAACACATGTAATACATGTTCGACAGGCCGGCTGGCTGGGTGGCCAAATGGCTGGCTGGCCAGCTGACTGGCTGGCAGCTGGGTGGGTAGGTGGCTGATTGACTTTGGCTGTCTATCTCTTTTTCTATCTCTGTCTATGTCTCACAGGTACACACAAATACAGTTATTATACATAATGTAAATTACCTAGGATAACCCCCCAAAAATCCAGACAAAGTGCTATACTGTGCTTGTAGATATAAGGCATACTAGGCATGACTGACAAGTAATACACATTTTCAGTTGTTCAGGAATCAGACGTGCTGACTCTCCGTCATGTGTAATACCTGTTGATTCATGAGCGGCACTTTTTCTAAGACAGAGAGACAGAAAGACAGATGGATAAGCAGATACAGTGGAACCCCGAGTTTTGGCCGTAATCCATTCCAGGAGCTAGGCCAAAACTTGAAACTGCCTAAAGTCGAAGCAACATTTCCCATAAGAAATAACGTAAATACAATTAATCCGTTCCAGACCCACAAAAATATTTACAAAAAAATACATTTTTTAAAGAATAATTATAGTTTAATATACATGTAGTACTTAAAACATACATATACATGTATTACTTAAATGAGTAATACAATACATATTTAAATAAGCATTTAAAATCACATTTATGTACCTTTACTGAAGAGTCTTGCTGGCATCTGGAAGATAGGGAGGAGGAGAGAGGGAGGACTGGTTATTGTTTAGAAGGGGAATCCTCTTCCATAAAGACTTTAGGTAACAAGTCCTTATCTGGGGTTACTTCCCTTCTTTGTTTTATAACGCCACTAAGACCAGCTTGAGAGTCACTGGACCCCCATCACATAAAATAACTTTCAAGAGTGCTCTGTTTCTGGCATCTCTTTAAGATTTGCCTAAAATGGGACATTGTTTTGTCACTGAACATGTTGCAGAGATGGCTTGTTTCAGATTGCTCAGGGTGGTATTTCTCCACAAAACTTTGCAACTTATTCCACATTCCACACACATCCTTAATCACTGAAGAAGGCACTTCCTTCACTCCCTCTTCCTCCTCCTCTGAAGTAAGTTCCGCAGCTGTGGTCTGATGCTGTTCCAGTTGAAGCTCTTACTTCATCTGCTGCTTATTTCAGTCACAATCAATAAACAAGCACTAAACACAATGAATTTATTGTGAAATGTTTGGATGAGCACACAGTGTAATGTTCCCTCAAGGATAAACAAAGCTAGAACTGGTTCATGACGCCTGCGTGGGCAGACGGACAGGTCTGGTATGCTGGCTGAAACACGGAGCACATGCCGAAACTTGGGACAAAATTTAGCCGAAAAAAGTGGTCAAAACTCAAAGAGGCTGATACTCAGGGCAGCCAAAACTCAGGGTTTCACCATAAAGAGATAAACAGAGACAGAGCTAGGCAGATACAGACGCAGATAGACAGGCAAACAGATACAGACATATTTATGTGTAACAGTGAAAACAAAGCCAAGGCAGTTCATGATCATCAAATGTCACTCAACTACTGCACTGTCAGAAGTGGAGTGACACTCGTCTTACACCATGCTTTAAGGAGTTTCATATATACTCCAACATGTCTAAAACATTGCTGGAACCTATAAATACTATGTATATACTAGGCAATAGTATTTGACCAAGGCAGGTGAAAATATTCGTCTGTCAGTGTGTTTGTGACTATCTGAGTACTCTTTCAGTACCTTATGTTAGTGTCTGAACAAAGATTGGCTATGAAGTCACAAGAACTACTACAAATTGTAATTATCAGAACATAAAAGTTATGTAAATTAAAAAAAATGAGATAGATATATCGGCAACACCTCTGCAAGCTGCAGGACTCCAATGTTGCCGTCAGGTCAGCATCCATTGCCAATTTTGCGGCGTTATATCTCGGTAAGTACTGACTAAAAAAGTTTTTTATCTTATAACACGCAGAAAATTGTCCTCAATTTAAAAAAAAATAAAAATATTTGGAGTGCTGGGCGAGAGAACGTAGATCTACATTTGGACAGTTAAGGGGTTAAACTGTTCAAACATAGATCTGTGTTTTCACTGCCAATGCTCTGAATGTTTGGAAATGAAAGAGGACAATTTTCTCTGTGTAGTTAAAAAAAAAAAAAAAAAAATTAGGGTCAGTACTTGCCAAGATATAAGGTCACAAAATTGGGGCTGGATGCTTACCTGACGGTAACATAGAGAGTCCTGCTGCTTGCAGAAAAGTTGCTGATATACCTTTTTTCTCGTTTTTATTTTAATTATATAATTTATATATTCTGATAATTACAATTTATAGTAGTTCTTGTGATTTTATAGCTAATCTTTGTTCCGAACATTTTCACCTGTCTTGGTCACATACTGTTGTCTAGAAATACAGTAGACCATCATTTAACATTTATTTTATTTATTTATTTATTTATTTATTTAAAAATTTGAGCACACATACAGAGGTACAAAAAATACAGATAAGAGCAGCATGCCAAAGCCACTTATACTATGCATAGCATTACGGGCTGGCTTAAAATTAACTTAAGATGAACTAAGCAATGATGACATCAGTGATAAAACTTTAATGTATACAGATTACTATAAAGCACAAGTGAGTATTACAAAGACAGGTCATATGGTTGTATGCATTGTTGTACATTCAGTAGAATGGAGTATTCTGTTAGGTAGTGTATTTAAAAAATAATAAAGTTAGATTGGGTTTTAGGTTTAACATTTATGTGATATAATTGTGAGAAACATTTAAGATATACAATTTATAAGGTTCAGTTATTCAGTATTTATTTGGTTTTGGGTGAGTAAGTGATCTTTGAGAAGAGACTTGAATTTATAAACAGGTAGTGTTTCTTTTATATTTACAGGTAATGAGTTCCAGATTTTAGGGCCTTTTATGTGCATTGAGTTTTTGCATAGTGTGAGATGGACACGAGGAACATCAAAGAGTGATCTGTGCCTTGTGTTATGGTCATGTGTTCTGTTGAGGTTGGCAAGGAGATGTTTGAGGGGAGGGTTAATATCAGAGTTAAGTGTTCTATGTATGTAATAGGTGCAGTAATAAGTATGAATGTTTTGTATGGTGAATAGGTTTAGAGTATTGAATATTGGTGGAGTGTGCTGCCTATAGTGAGAATTTGTTATCATTCTAACTGCAGCCTTTTGTTGGATAATTAGTGGTCTGAGATGGTTACTTGTTGTTGAGCCCCATGCACAAATTCCATAGGTGAGATAGGGGTAAATAAGAGAGTGATATAGGGCCAGGAGGGCTGACTGTGGAGCATAGTACCGTATCTTCGATAGTATGCCTACAGTCTTGGAAATTTTCTTAGAAATTTGTTGTATATGTGTATGAAATTTGAGTCTATTATCAAGGTGGATTCCTAAGAATTTTCCCTCTGTTAGCTTTGTGATAGGTGATCCGTTTATCATTATGTTAAGAGGGACATCTGTAGCTCTGTTACCAAACTGAATGAAGTAGGTTTTGTCAATGTTTAGTGTAAGTTTGTTAGTCCTCATCCAGGTAGATATTTTCTGTAATTCGGTATTTACAGTATTGGCTAGCGTGACTGGGCTCGGGTGGGAGAAGACGTATGTAGTGTCATCTGCAAATAGTGTGGGTTTGAGTAATTGCGAAGCATTTGGTAGGTCATTTATGTATAGGAGAAAGAGAAGAGGGCCAAGGACACTTCCCTGTGGGACACCAACTGTAATTGGTTGTGCAGAAGAGTTTGCCCCATTTGCATACACATATTGGCTTCTGTTGCTGAGGTATGACTTGAGGTAGTTGAGGGAGTGCCCTCTTATACCATAGTGTGACAATTTTACGTGGAGCAAGTCATGGTTAACTGTATCAAAAGCTTTACGTAAGTCAATGAAGATCCCCAGTGGGACTTCTTTTTTCTCTATTGCAGTGTATATATGTTCTAGCATGTGTATAATAGCATCATTAGTATTTTTATTTGGCCTGAATCCAAATTGGCAGGGGTTGAGTATGTTTTGGGAGATAAGGTAGGAGTAGATTCGTTTATGAATTAATTTTTCGAAGATTTTTGAGAGAGGGTGTAAGTTGGATATTGGCCTATAGTTATTCAACTCTGTTTGGTCTCCTCCTTTGTGGATCGGGGTGACCCTTGCTATTTTGAGTACTGTAGGGAAGGTGGAGGATTCAATGGATTTGTTAAAGAGTGTTGCAATGATTGGTGATAGCACTTGTGACACTTTTTTGTATATAAAGGGTGGTAAGGTATTTAAATCTCCTGCCTTGTTTTTTAGTGTGTTGATAATAAGGGAGACTTCGTATGGGTTAGTCGGAGCTAGGAACAGTGTGTTCGGGTAGTTGCCAGTGAGGTAGTCATTTGGTGGGGTATCTGAGCTTGGGATTTTATTGGCAAGGTTTTGTCCTATAGTGGAGAAGAAGTCATTGAGTCTGTTTGCTGTTTCTGTTGGTGGGAGTTGGGGTTCATCTGATTTTGCTAATTTTATTTCGCTATTTCGTGATATCTTTTTTGTTCCTAGAATTTCTGATAGGGTTTTCCAGGTCTTTTTTATATCACCTCGTAAGTTGGATAATCTGTTCTCATAATACAATTTTTTTGCCCTTCTTATCAGGCTGGTTAGGATTGACGAGTAACGTTTTGTTTGGTCTCTGGTTATGTGACCCATTCTGTACTGTTTTTCATATTGGTGTTTTGTATTTATTGATTTGAGAATGCTGGGTGTTAACCAGGGACTGTTCAGTCTCTTAGCTGTCATCTGTTTAGTTTTTTTAGGGCAGTGCTTGTTATAGAGGTATTGGGTCTTTTTTAGAAAATTATTAATACATTCGTCAATATCTGTATAGATTTCTAGCTCAGTGTGCCAGTCAATGTTTGCTACTGCTGTTGTGAAGTTATTAATGGCTGCCTCATTGTGAAGTCTGAAGGTGACTTTAGTAGTGTCTTGGGGTAATTTACCAAGAGTTGTTATGAGAAAAGTAGGGTAGTGGTCTGTGGTATTATCTGTAATTATGCCTGATTTTAAAGGGGATATGGTGTTGGTCCAGATGTGGTCAAGTAGGGAAACACTAGTCTCTGTAACTCTTGTAGGTTTTGTTACTGTTGGTAGCAACATACAGTTACTCATTGTGTTTGTGAATTCAGTAACGTGTGGGTCCTGGTCTTGCAGGAGATTTATATTGAAGTCACCTGAGAGTAGTAAGTGATCTTTGTTCATGCGTGCATCAGTTATCATACTTCCTAGGTTTTGACTAAATTGGCTAATGTTTGACTGTGGAACTCTGTAAATGTTTATCAATGTGAGAGGTTTTTGTAGGTATTTGGATTTGAATTTGGCTATTATATATTCCCCATGTTCATCCCTTGTGCAAGTATTAGTGATACATTCTAGTTGGTCTGAGTAGTATATGGCTGTGCCACCCCCTTGTTGGTCTGGCCTACAGTTGTGTATGGCTGTGTAACCAGGAATGGCATAGACATCTGTACTATCAGGCTTTAGCCAGGTTTCAGTTAGTGTAATGATGGACATATTGGCATGTAAGGAATTTAGTAATGCTATGAGGTCATCGTAATGCTTGCTTAAAGATCTGATATTGTAGTTAAAGATAGTTATGTTGTTGTTGGCACTGAGAAGTGCCTTTGATTGTTCTGCAGTGTAGTAATTACAGTAACTGTTTGATTCATTTAAGTCATTAAATAAGAGGTTGGTATCAGGATCAATGCTTGTAATCATAAGATTTGTAGTGAATCTATAGTTAGAATTAAGTATAAAACAAAGTAAATAGTCTTAAGCTAAAAAATAGCACCTGAATTATTTAACAAATGTAAAATAATGAGCTAAGGTAGTTTTTTTTTTTTTTTTTTTTTTTTTTTTTTTTTTTTTTTTTGTTTTTTTTTTTTTTTTTTTTAAGCTAAAATAAAGGAGACAATATAAAAGGGACTAATACAAATAAAGTGATAATCAAATAATGGAGCTTGGGAATATGATAGTAAGTAGTACTATAAAGGTAATTCTTTAAAGTTAGAATTATAGTATAAAATAATAATATAAAAGGGACTAATGTAAGTTGTGGTGAACAATAAAGTGGTAATCAAATAAATGAGCTTTGGAATATAATGGCAAAATTGTGAACTTATTCTACTTTAGCACCTGAGAATAGCACCTTGATTATTTTAACAATTGTGAATGTATAAACTAGGGTAGTTATATAAAGCTAAAATAAAGGAGAAAATATATAAGGGACTAAAATTAAGTAATGGTAAACAAAGTTAAATGGACAGGTGGTCACTATGAAATAATATTGGTTTAGGAGTAAGATCTGATTTGTAATATTAAATAAATTGAGCAGTTTATTGCACAATAAAAGTAAAAAAAATGAGGTAGTTGGTACTAGCTAGCAAAAGATAGTTTTGGTACTTGCAAAAAAGTAATTGGAATAGACACTAATTGCATACACAATGAAAAGTGACTAAAAAAACAAGTAGTGATAAACAAAATTAAATGGACAGGTAAGAATAATGAATATTATTAATTTGGAGTAAGATTTGACTTGTAATTTAAAATTATGAGCAATTAATAGCAGTAAGAAAGAAGTATAGAGTATTGGAGGTATTTCATTAGCTAGTGATGAAAAATAATAAAAATAATAATGTACAATATAATAGTAACGTACACTATATGCACCACACGTATATATGTATTAAGGGCACTTATCTAATCTGTTACAGAAATGTCAGCTTTTCTAAGGAAGGTAGAGAAATCGTGTTCATTTGAGATAGTATATTGTTGTCCTGTTGATGTTTTCCTTACTAGTATTTTCCCATCTCGCGTGAAACACTGATGTATTTTGTTTTCCTGTTTAAGTTTTCTCAGCCTGAACAGAAGGTTTTGACGTTTTTTTGTTAGACACTCATTTATGTACACTCCATTTTTCATTGTAATTGCTGATTTAATTAGGTCCTTTCTTTTATCGTATGAATGAAGTCGGATCATTATACTGTGTTTACTTCCTGGTTTTCCTAGCAAACGTGTTTCTTTGATTTCATTGTTTTGCACGATGACTTGTACGTGGTTCTGTATTATCCTGATAGCAGTTTCTTTGCACTGTGCTTGTGTTATGTCACTAGGAATGTGTGGACTGTTTATTATTACTGCATCATGGTAGTTAAGTTCCTGAAAATGCCGTTTTAATTAAAAACCGTGTTAGACAAACTGAAGAACTTATGGGAGAAATAAGGTTACGGTCCTGTGAGCCCCCCAAAAAGCCAAACAACTTTTTTTTATACCAACAGAACTTAAAAAAAATAAAAGTGAATATGTAATTGTAGTTCATTGTCATGGTATAGTACTGCTTAAGACTACAAATGCAATAGAAATAATAGTTTTTCTTATGTAAAATTGTGGGTAATGGTGTTTGTGGATGAATGTGAAGAGTGGATATGCATGCTGTGGCCCTAATGGGCTGAGGTGGATGGTTGTTGGTTGTTGGCAGAAATGGATGGTAGAGGTTCTGGTACTAAAGTCGATGGTTGTGTTGGAGTGTACATAAATTCTGTAATGGATCTCAGGGCTCTTTTACCCTGCAGTACATTATACAGCTGACGGTAAGGCATCATCAGCTGGTCTAGACCCCGCTTCAAATGACTGCTTCTAGATTTGTCAGGGTCCTCTTCAGTGAAAAGGTCTGCTAGTTTGGCAACAACATGGAACTGTTCGCGTAACTGCTGCAATGTTAACTGTTTTTCTTCAGGCTCTTCTTCATCTTCTGTTATGTGGCTTCCCTGTATCTGTGCATCAAGCTCTGCCAACATTTCTTCTGGACTCCTGTCTTCATCATCATCTTCTAAGAGCTCATTCACATCTTCTTCATTCATATCTTCAAAACCATCACCTGGTAATCTCCTTGCCAGCTGAACATTTTTCTGAACCTGACTCTCAAGCAAGGGAAAACCAGTGAAAGAATTAACTACAGAAGGCCATAACTTTCCCCAACCTTCATTTAATGTTGATTGGGGCACTTCATTCCATGCACTTCTAGCATAGCTAATGGTGTCTGCAATGTTAAATTTATTCCAGAAGCTTGGTACTGCCAGGTTGGAGTCAGAGTCCATTGATGCAACTAGTTTTTTCTTAACTTTTTCGTGTAATTACACTTGAATGACTTAATAACTCCTGGTCCAGTGGTTGTATTAGAGATGTATTTGGAGGTAAAAATACAACTTTTACGTGTAGGGTAACATCCAGCAAAGCTTGTGGATGAGTTCGGGAATTATCAAGAATGAAGAGAGCCTTAAATTCAAGGTTCTTGCTGTGCAGGTGAAACTTGACTTCAGGAATAAAGTGAAGCTTGAACCATTCAATAAATATTTCCTTTTGTCATCCATGCTGACTGGTTTGACCTCCAAATTACTGGTAAGGTGTTTTTATCTACACCTTTCAAAGCACGAGGATTCTTAGGGCAGTAAATAACCATGGACTTACACTTGAAATCACCTGATGCATTACCACAAAAGAGCAAGGTGAAACAATCGTTCACTGCCTTGAAGCCCAGTGCACTTTTCTCTTGCTGATTGATATAAGTTTGTGTTGGCATTTTCTTCCAAAAAACACTTGTCTCATCAGCATTAAACACTTGACGTGACTCATAGCCACCCTCAGAAATAATTTCCTGCAATTCAACAGGGAAATTTCTTGCTGCTGTATGATCAGCTAAAGCACTTTCACCAGAACACTTAATATTACGCAACTTAAAGTTGTGGAACCAGCCTGTGCTAAACATACACTCTTTTTCAGGCCTTCCTTATCACGCACTGCTTTAAACAACTGTAAGGCTTTTTCCCTAATTAAGATGAAATTAAATGGTGCACCTTTCTTTATCTTTTGTTTGATCCACTCAAGCAACAGGTTTTCAGTTTTATTTACTTGTGATCTGTGTGTCATTCTTTTCATGAGATGACATCTTGGGTTATTCATTGCACAAGCTTGTATATTTGCCTCGTTCTTTTTAATTGTATGAACTGACGCTTCATTAAGGCCATAGGCCCTCACTATATCTACCACATGTGAGCCACTCTTAACCCTTTGACTGTTTCAGGCCCCTTTCTGAAACTGTCATTCTATGTCGCCAAATATTCAAAAAAAAATTATTTTTTCTTATGAAATGATAGAGAATCTTTTTCCGATGGTAATGACACCAAAAGTTCGAAATTTGGTCGAAAACTCACGAAATTACGCTCCCACGAAGTTAGCGGAATCGGCGACAAATGTGTATTGGCGATTTCGCCGACTTTGAGCCCTGTTTTCAGCCAATTTCTTTGTTCCAGTTGACCAAACTCATAGCTATTTCTTTAGAACTCCATTTTATCTATCAGCTGAGTACAAGAAACCGCCCATTTACCAATTTGAACTACCCAATATAGTGGTCAGAAATTGGCAATTTGGCCAATTTCATGCAAATTAAAAAAGATGCCAATTTCAAAATAGGGTCCAGAATAAACAAGGTAGACATTCTTGGCACTAAAAGAGCATATCCTCTGTTCATTAGTCACATCTCTAGGCCCCTCTTATATTATTATTGCTTTCTATTTTGATTTTTTATTCATACAAAAAAATACAAAATTTACTGTTTTGCAGACTACTGCATTATTGTAAAAATGGTATAAATAATATCAGTGCACTAGTGAAAGAATATTAGACTCCCCAGGTGACGTGTATTGGACATGTGGTGTGATTTGTTTACTCCTGAACATTGGTAAATATCAAACATTTCCGCTACTTTGAACTCAGTTTCAAGGTCGTTTTCATCGTCAAAGTAATGAAAATCATCTCTATTTCTGTAATATGTTTTCCATTTTATCACCTAAGACCATGAAAACGCTAATACAACGATAAATACTATACGAAAATACACCTCAAAGTCGGCGTTTTATTCCAAAAAAACGATCAGTTTTTTTTTCTCATTACGCAATGTGTGCTGCAGGATTTTTTTTATGTGGTGCACACTGATCACACAGACCCATTCTCTCACATGTGGGCCTACCAGCTTTCTCCCGCTTGATTTGAAGCCGCTAGAATTATTGAGTATATATACGTCAGAAACATTGGCTCGTAAGACGTATTTATACGTCGAAAACAGTCAAAGGGTTAAGCTTGTCTAATATTTCCATTTTTTTCATAACTCCTAGACTTAAACGCTTAAACCTTTTCTTGCCACTTTCAGCAACACTTGTATGCATACTCAGTGCTATGCCTACTGTTTCAGTCGTATATATACGTCTTTCGAGCCACCGTGTTTGACATATTTATACGCATAAATTCTAGCGGCTTCAAATCAAGTGGGAGAGGGCTGGTAGGCCTACATGAGAGAGAATGTATCTGAGTGGTGGGTGTGCACCCTGTGAAAAAAAATCTAGGACTTGGTGGTGCATTGTGGGAATGCCATCTTGGTAGTCCATTTTCACCATGCCTCGCGGTAAGAAGTTCCTCACTCCTCGGCGGATTGGAGGTCTTTTGCTCCCAAGTGATAGCTCTAACAGCGATGGAAGTGTCAGTGAAAGTGAATTCCGTGGTTTTCAAGTGGGTGTGACCAAAAACAGTGCCCAGGATAACGCAATTAGTGATGAAAACCCAGATGACCCATGACCTTCCACCTCTGGTGCTGGGCCGGCTCGTTCATGTTCACCTGTACCAGGACGAAAGACGAAAATATTTGCCTGTGTACAAGACTCAGATGTGAGAAGTGATAGTGATAGTGATTTCAAAGCTATTGAAAGCAGTTCTAGTTGCGACAGTGAGGGTGAATATTCCCCAGTGAAGCGGCAGTATATAAAACGTAGCATGCAGTCTGGTAGTGTGTCATATGCTGTTCCAAGGAAAAGGAGTAAATCTTGGAGCACACCCCGTGGCCCTACGCCATGAACTGATAGTGAAGATGACGATATTGTTACAATGGGTATGAATGATGTGAGTGAAGCAGCAGGTGGTGGTGGCGATAGTGATGGTGGCATGAGTCATGTGGCACCAGTAGCGGGCCACACTACTACCGACACTGCTGACTCTGCACAACCACAACCAGCCTCACCCAACCCCACACTCCCACAACATCCACAACCATAACCTGTACAACCCTGTTTCAATATCCAGAACCCACCAGCTGACCGCATCTGGGATTGGCAACAAGGTGACGAGTTTGTTCCCAGTACCCATGACTTTGATGAAACACAGTGGAATATGGCCATCATGTACACTTGGGAACAATGTCACTGAACTGGAATGCTTTCAGTTGTTCTTCGATGAACCCCTGATGGACATTATTGTCAGGGAAAGCAATACATACTTTGAGTACACCATGGCAAACACAATTCTTTCACCAAGATCACGCCTACACCAGTGGAAGGACACAACTGTGGCAGAGATGTATCTGTTCTTTGCCACAATATTGCTTAATGCCACATGTGTATAAGCACAGTGTCAACACATACTGGTCGACAGACTTCCTGATTTCAACCCCAGCTTTCAGTGACATTATACCAGTGAATAGATTTGTGCTACTGTTATGTATGCTACACTTTTCAGACAAAACAAGGCCTGACAGAAGTGTCAGGTTGTATAATTTCAGAAATGTGTTTATGTACCTGAAACAAAAGAGCTGTATGTATTTTTATCCCTTCAGGAAGCTTGTTATTGATGAGTCTTGGATTTTGTTCAAAGGAAGACTCTCATTCAAGCAGTACATACCAAGCAAGAGGAAACACTTTGGTATAAAGTTATTTGTACTGTGTGATTGCAAAAGTGGTCTGGTTTTGGATATAATTGTGTACAGTGGCAGTAAAACATTGCAAGATACCAGGAAGTTACTGGGTATCTCTGGTGATGTGGTTAGAACAATGATGGAACCATATCTTGGTAAGGGGCATATTTTATATACTGACAACTGGTCCACAAGCCCTTTACTCAGTGATTTCTTGCGAGTGAACATGACAGATGTGTGTGGCACAGAGCGTGCAAATCTTAACCCCTTCATGGTCCAAGGCCAAAATCTGAAGCGGTGCTCCAGTGTCCAAGAAATTTTGAAAAAAAAAAAAAATTCTTACAGAATTAGAGTATATTTTTGTGAAGGTAATAAGACAAAAAAAAAAAATTCTGATCAGTACTTACCGAGATACAGTGCCGAGAAGTTGACCCCAAATGACATGGTGGTGGTGGCAACAGCGATGATTTCCACATACGCACATTACTTTATTTACCGTTTTGTGTAGTTTTTTCTTTTCTTTTCTAATTTTTTTCTTTTCCTACTAACATTTGGGGCTTGTGAGACCAATACTGTATATAATGTATATATATAAACTCACTGTATTGAACACAATAACTGCACTAAAGTTATTATCATATTATTGTTTACCACTGTTGTTTATTACAATAAACATGCACAAATCTTGTATAATACTAATGTTCTGTCATATGTTTACATATTTACAATCACTGGATATGGTTTTAGAACTGCTGGAGCTTGTGGAACTCCTTGAAACAAGGCACCATGCACAGAGGTACCTTACATTCCTCGCACATAGACCGAGTGTCTTTGCGTCTTTGTTGCTGTCGTTTTGTTTGTGCACAGACGATGCATCTCTTCTGAGCAAATTTCTTCTGAGTTGAAGGAAGCTGTATTATGAAATGATCACTTTCCCTCCTCAAACGCTTGGGTATATCCTGAGGAGTTCGAGGACCTTGTATAACAGGTGTTGTTACCTGGTACTTCATTATGAGTTGCCTGACAACAGACAAACAAAATTCACCATATGGTGGTCTGCTGCCAGTCTTCATTTGGTACATTTTATATTCATTGAGCATTGAAATGTCCATGAGATGGAAGAAAAGTTTCATGTACCACTTGTAACTTTTATGAACACAATCAACAAAACCAATCTGCATGTCACATTTGTCAACCAAGCGCATGTTTTGTGTATAATCAGTCACTATCACTGGTTTTTGAATACGTTCATTAGTCACTCGATCAACTTTGCCACTATCTTGCATTTCATTACTGTGAATGGTTGTCAACAATATGACATCTCGTTTATCATGCCATCGTAATGCCATGATGTCATAGGCAGTAAACACCTGCACATCAACACGAGCACCTGTGTTGAGCCTGGGCATATGTTTACAATTAGAATGCACTGTACCAACAGACCCCTGGCAGTCTTCAAGCTGGCACTGGACAAGCACCTAAAGTCAGTTCCTGATCAGCCGGGCTGTGGCTCGTACGTTGGTTTGCGTGCAGCCAGCAGCAACAGCCTGGTTGATCAGGCTCTGATCCACCAGGAGGCCTGGTCACAGACCGGGCCTTGGGGGCGTTGACCCCCGGAACTCTCTCCAGGTAAACTCCAGGTAAACATCTGTCTTGTTTACTCACAAGAAATTACTGAGTAAAGGGCTTGTGTACCAGTTATCGGTATATAATGTATGCCCCTTACCAAGATAAGATGCTATCATGCTTCTCACTACGTCACCTGAGATACCCAATAACATCTTGGTATCTTTCAGTGTTTTACTTCCCGTGTATACAACAATATCCAATACCAGGCCACTGTCACAGTCACAGAGTACAAACAGTTTTATACCAAAGCGTTTCCTCTTGCTTGGTATATACTGCTTGAATGACAGCCTACCTTTGAACAAAATCAAAGACTCGTCAATTACAAGATTCTTGAATGGATAAAAGTACATGCTGAACTTTTGTTTGAGATACATAAAAACATTTCTAATCTTGTGTAACCTGTCACTTCTGTCAGGCCTGGGTTTGTCAGGGAAGTGCAACATATGTAACAGTAAGATAAACCTGTTCACTGGGATGATTTCACTGAAGACCGGTGTAGAAATCAGCCGATCTATGGACCAGTATGCTTTTATATTATGCTTATAGACATGAGGCATAAGCATCATTGTTGCAGAAAGCAAATACATTTCTGCAACAGTCGTCTCTTTCCACCGGTGTAGTCTTGACTGTGGTGATATGAATGTATTTGCCATGGTGTACTCAAAATACTTATTACTTTCCCTGACAATAGTTTCCATCAATGGCTGGTCAAAGAATAGTTCAAAGAATTCCAGTTCATTTGAGAGTCATCAAAGTGGTGGGGCTTGGGAACAAAATTGGGATTTTGTTGCCAATCCCAGATACAGTTTGCTGGTGGATACTGGACATCATAGGCTGGTTGTGCGGGTAGTTGTGGTTGTGGTGGGCTGGTGGCTGACGCTCCGCTTTGTCCTTGAACTGCGGAGTCAGCAGTGTGGGTCCCAGCCTGGGCTGGTGAGTCACACATGGCCATGGCACTACCATCACCACTACCACCATCTACTGATGCCTGTGGTCTATCCATGCCAAGTGTAGCCACATCATCCTCACTATCACTATCTATACCTGGTGTAGAGCCACGGGATGTACTCCAGGATGTATTCCGTCCCCTGGGCATGGCATAAGGTACACTACCCGAGCGCATGCGGCGGCGTACTTACCGACGCTTCACTGGTGAATATGATTCCTCACTATCACTACTCGAATGATTGTCAAGAGCAATAAAATCACAATCCACATCACTATCATCATCATTACTGAAGTCAGAGGCCTGGCCACGCGAAAATAATAGTTTTCTCTTGCGTTGAGGTACAACCGGCCGTGACTGACGAGTGCCCACACCAAAGGTAGAAGGTTGAGGATTGTCAGGGTTTTCTGCACTATTATCGATATCCTGGTCATTCCTTTCGGTCACTAACTGATCAAAGCCGAAGAATTCATCTTCATTTTCCACTTCCATCACTGTCAGAACTATCAGATAGGAACAGGAGAGTCCCAGTTTTCCTTGGAGTGAGAGCTGCCTTGTGACGAGGCATGGTGAACAAGGGTAACTGAGCTGGCATTCCCACAATGCTATGCGGGCGCCTAGATTTTTTGTTTATGGGGCACACCCACCACGCAGACCCTTTCTCTCACATGTAGGCCTATGAGTGTTTTCGCGCTAAATTTGACAGCGCTAGAATTATGGCGTAGATCTACAGTTTGGACACTCAACGTGAAGCCGTAGATCTACGGGACAGACCCTGAAAGGGTTAAGCACATGCCTAGGTTCGACGCTGGCACTCATAGAGGTGATGTTCAGGTGTTTGCTGCCAATGACATCATGGCATTCCGGTGGCATGACAAACGTGATGTCATACTGTTGACATCAGTTCACTGACACGAAATGGTAGACACTGGCAGGCAGAATAGAGAGACCAATGAACCCATTGCAAAACCTGCAGCTGTGATGGATTACAACCTCAATATGCACTTAGTGGACAAATGTGACATGCAGATTGGGTTTGCTGATTGTGTTTGCAAGAGTTATAAGTGGTACATAAAACTCTTTTTCCATCTTCTTGACATTTCCATGCTGAAGCTTATAATATAAGTTGAAGACCAACAACAAACCCAAATATGGTGAATTTTGTTTGTTAGTTATCAGACAAATAATATTCAAGTACTAAGGAACAACACTTGCAATAGATCAGCGCCCATGAAATTATCAACACATGCCCTCTCGTCTGAGGCCTGGTGATCACTACCCTATACCACTGCCTCCTACTGCTCTCAAGAAAAATGCTCAGAAGAGGTGTTTTGTTTGTGCACATACCACAAAATGCCCACAAAAATGCAGACACACTTGTTTTATGTGTGAGGAGTGTGAAACACCATTGTGCTTATACCCATGTTTCAAAGAATTCCACAAGCTGCAGCAGTTCTAGAAACGTGTCCAGTGATTGTACATATGTATATATATTATAGAACAATCATAATAAACAATTTTTTATATTGTTTGTTTGTGTAAACAAGTTTTGTAAGCATTATGATGATACTAGTGTTTTTGTTATAATTGTGTTACATTCAACGAGTGTATATATGAACATTGCACCATACTTTGGTCTCACAGGCCACAAAAGTTATTTGAAAAAATAAAATAGTGAAAAAAACAAGAAACTTTCGAATAAAAGTAAACCAAAGTTTACTGGGTGAGCAGCAGTTGCCGCTTTTGCCATACGCAGCTCATTTTCTGCAAACTTCATGCCTCTATATCTCGGTAAGTACTGATGGCAAAAATTTTTCTTTTGGACTAAAACAATCAGAAAAATAATCTTAAAATTTTCATAAGAAAAATAATTTTTTTTTTTTAATATTTTGCAACATCAGGAGACACTTCAGGATTGGGGCTTGCAACAGTCAAAGGGTTAAGATATGGCAATTAAAAGAGCTAAACTCATAACAGAGAATGGTACTACACACGTATAAACCAAAACGTGCCAAACAAAACCGTGTTAAATGACAGTCTACTATATATACAAAGTATTTATAGGTCCCAGCAATGTTTTAGACATGCTGGAATACGTATACTGTATGTGAAACTCCTTGAAACTTGGTGTGAGACAAGTGTATACCTGGAGTATACCTGGAGAGGGTTTTGGGGGTCAGTACCCCCATGGCCCAGTCTGTGACCAGGCCTCATGGCGGATCAGGGCTTGATCAGCCATGCTGTTACTGTTGGCCCCATGCAGCCCAAAATACGAACCACAGCCCGGCTGGTCAGGTACTGAATTTAGGTGCTTGTCCAGTGCCTTCTTGAGGTCAGCCAGAGGTCTATTGGTAATCCCTGTTATGTATGATGGGAGGTAGTTGAACAGTCTTGGGCCCCCTCATACTTATTGTGTTGTCTCTTATCATGCTAGTGGTATCCCTGCTTTTCATTGGGGGATGTTGCACTCCACTGCTGACAGTGCATCAGTGAAGTGACATTGATGATCTTGCACTGCTCCATTTAACCTTGGCTTTATTTGTTTTAACTGTTACACACAAACATGTCTGTCTATCTGTCTGTGTAGCTCTGTCGGTCTTTGTTTATCTGTCTTTCTGTCTGCCTGTGTGTCTGCTTGTCTCTCTGTCTCAGAGAGCTGCTCATGAACCAGCAGGTATTACACATGATGCAGAGTCATCAGGTCTGATTCCTGATGAAGTGAAAATGCGTAATACTTGCCAGTCATTCTCATTATGCCTTATATCTACAAGCACAGTATAGCACTTTGTCTGCATTTTTTGGGCTATCCTAGGTAATTTGCAATATGTATGATAACTGTACCTATGTGTACCTGTGAGACAGAGACAGAGATAGGCAGACAGATAGAAACAGAGATAGGCAGAGACAGGCAGAAACAGAGATAGGCAGAGACAGGCCACCCAGCCAGTCGGCCTGCTGATTATTATTACACACATTCCAGAATTGTTTCTCTTTCCTTAGGGCATAGGTTATAGGACATTCTGGCAGGATGACACTACCAGTGGTATCAAAATTGAAAGGATGTGGCACAGATGTTGCAAATGGGTTATTATTGAGTTTTTTTATATTTCTTCAACCACTTGTGGCCACATCCATCTCACAACCACTAAACTCAGGGTCAACATCACTTTCCTCTTAAAAGGGGAGTGATAATACAACATGGCATCAGTGAATCCATGGTGTTTCCCATGCTGTTTGCTCTAGCTGGTGCTCAATTGAACTGGTGCTCCCACAAGGTACTTAGTGGTCCCAGAGTTTTTTAATACTCTGCACACTGAGTGTTATGACCCATTCTATACTGACCAGACATCTCAGGGCAGTCGTGCCTAATTTGAAGTCAGGAAAAGTAAAACATTGATCTGTGTTTGGAGCGCTAGTGGTAACAACGTAGATCTACGTTTGGACAGTTTACGGGTTAAGTATCAAGAGCAAGGACAAAAATATTCTCCTTTCAGTTGAAGATGAAATCCATGTGTGTGTATCTAGAGTTCGACCACGAATTAAATGTTTTGTACCAAAAGGAAGCAAGTTTTACATTAGAGGGGCAAATTTCATTATTTAAATTGGCTTCAAAAATAACATTTCCTATTTGTTCATACGACATTTTACCTTGATTAATCTTTTCAACATTGTCAGTAAATGATTAAGCTTATGGAATCCCTACTTCATTATTTAGTATATAAAACATAACAATTCTAATGGTTGCACTACTACTTCCTCTTATCCCTTTCAGTGTCGAGACCCCTGATCGTTAACTCACTCTCAAGGTCGAAAAATTTTCAAAAAAAAAAAAAAATTATTTTCTCTTGTGAAATGATAGAAAATCTTTTTCCAATGGTAATGACACCAAAAGTATGAAATTTGATGGAAAACTTAGGAAATTATGCTCTTGCAAAGTTAGCGATATCGGCGATATTTATGCATCAGTGATTCCGCCCACTTTGAGCCCTATTTTCAGCCAATTGTATTGTTCCAGTCAACTAAAATCATTGCTATTTCGCTAGAAATCCATTTGTTCCATCGACTGAGTACAAGAAACTGCCCATTTACCACTTTCATCTACCCAATAAAGTGGTCAAAAATTAGCAATTTGGCCAATTTTACACAAATTTCCGAAGATGCTAATTTCAAAATAGGGTCCAGAACAAACAAGACGGAATTCCTGTCACTAAAATAATATTTTCTCTGTTTATTAGTCATGTCTCCAGGCCCCTCTTATATTACTCTTGCTTTCCATTTTGAATTTTTATTCTCACAAAAAAGTAGAAAAATTTACTGTTATACAGACTACTGCATTATTGTAAAAATTGTATAAATAATATCAGCACACTTGTGAAAGAATATTAGACTCACCAGTTGATGTGCATTTGACACATGGCATGATTTGTTTACTCTTGAACATCGGCAAAAATCGAACATTTCTGCTACTTTGAGCTCAATTTCAAGGTACTTATTATCATGAAATCAATCAAAATCATCTCTATTTCTATAATATATCTTCCATTCTATCAACTGAGGCCAAGAAAATGAGAATACAACCATAAATACCATACGAAAATTCACTGCAAAGTCTCTGTTTTAAACAAAAAACACAGAGTTTTTTTTTTCCTCATTATGCACTGCGTGGTGCAGGATTTTTTCATACTGCGCACACTGACCATGCACACACATTCTTTCATATGTAGGCCTACCAGCTTTCTTCCACCAGATTTAAAGGCGTTAGAATTTTGGTGTATAAATACAGAACAACTTCGAGAGTATACAAATCTGTAGTGATAAAGTTGGTAGAATTACCGACAATATGTAAAGTAAAAGGACACAAGTGCAACTAATGTGACATTTTATTGTGGCAACGTTTCACTCTCCAGGAGCTTTATCAAGCTTGATAAAGCTCCTGGAGAGCGAAACGTTGCCACAATAAAATGTCACATTAGTTGCACTTGTGTCCTTTTACTTTACAAATCTGTAGTGGAGGGATGGTGGGGTAGTGGTTGGCCTAGGAAAGGTTGGAGGGAGGGAGTAAAGGAGGCTTTGTGTGCGAGGGTTTTGGACTTCCAGCAAGCATGCGTGAGCGTGTTTAGACAGGAGCGAATGGAGACAAATGGTTTTAAGGACTTGACATGCTGTTGGAGTGTAAGCAATGTAACATTTATGAAGGGATTCAGGGGAAACCAGCAGGCTGGACTTGAGTCTTGGAGTTGGGAAGTACAGTGTCTACACTCAGAAGGAGGGGTGCTAATGTTGCAGTTTTATAACTGTAGTATGGGCATGCCCATGGCAAGACAGTGATGGAGTGAATGATGATGTAAGTTTTTCTTTTTCAGGCCACCCTGCCTTGGTGGGAAATGGCCGATGTGTTAATACCATGGTATAAAAATATAAAAAAAATACAGAACTGACACTGACTCTCAAGCCGTACATTTACGGGACTGACCCTGAAAGGGTTAAACATTCCATTCTTTTACCACTCTGTATGCCAAGAAAAACTTCCCAGTATCTTTTAGGCAACTCTTCTCTCTCGGTTTATATTTATGGCTTACTTGTTCTATCACTTGATCGGGTTATGAAGTCTTCCTTGTCAACTTTCCTATCCTTTTATGATATTGCGTATAGTAATCATGTTTCCTCTATTTCCCCATCTGTCAAAGATAGCATATCCATTATTTTCTGCCATTCATGTAAATTTTTTATGTAGCTCTTATGAGTTTTTTTATGCCTTAATTTGGTACTTTTTTGTCAGTATTTTTTTCAGGTTTGGGTTCCAAACCATCCTGTCATATTCCAATTTTGGTCTGGCATATGTTGTGAACAGGTTTTTCAGCATTTCTTTATCCATATATCTCAGTGCCAAAGTTGGTACTGATATATATTTTTCCTCTAACAATGTTTGATGACTACTGTTTTATCACAGTTTTTATTCTGTGCTATTACATAGCATTTGTCCACATTAAACTCCACTATGCATCTGTTGGGAAGACAATATGGCTAACTTGGATCTAAAGAAATTTTTAACCCTTTCAGGGTCCAAGGCCAAAATCTGAAGAAATTTTGAAAAAAAAAAAAAAATTTCTTACAAATTTGAAGAGTATACTTTTGTGAAGGTAATAAAACACAAAAAAAAACTTCTGATCAGTGCTTACCGAGAAACAGAGGTGAGAAGTTGACCCAGAATGACCGGGTGGCGGCAACATCAGCAATTTCCACAAACACGCATTACTTTATTTTACGTTTTTCATACTTTTTTCTTTTCTTTCTAATTTTTTTCTTTTCCTAGTAACATTTGTGGCCTGTGAGACCAATACTGTATATAATGTATATATATACACTCACTGTATTGAACACAATAACTGCACTAAAGTTATTATTATATTGTTTACCACTTTTGTTTATTACAATAAACATGCACAAATCTTGTATAATACTAATGTTCTCTCATATATTTACATATGTATAATCACTGGACATGTTTTATGAACTGCTGCAGCTTGTGGAACTCCTTAAAACAAGGCACCATGCACAGAGGTGCCTTACATTCCTCACACATAAACCGAGTGTCTTTGCATCTTTGTTGCCATCGTTTTGTGCACAGACAACATATCTCTTCTGAGCAAATTTTTTCTTAGTTGCAAGAAGCTGTATTATGAAGTGATCACCTTCCCTCCTCAGATGCTTGGGTATATCCTGAGGAGTTCGATGATGGTTTTGTATAGCTGGTGATGTTACCTGGTACTTCATTATGAGTTGTCTGACAACAGACAAACAAAATTCACCATACGGTGGTCTGTTGCCAGTCTTCACTTGGTTCATATTATGTGAATTGAGCATTGAAATGTCCATGAGATGGAAGAAAAGTTTCATGTACCACTTGTAACTCTTATAAACACAATCAAAAAGCCAATCTGCATGTCACATTTGTCAACCAAACGCATGTTTTGTGTATAATCAATCACTGTCACTGGTTTTCAAATACGTTCATTAGTCACTCTGTCAACTTTGCCACTATCTTGCATTTCGTTAGGGTGAATGGTTGCCAACAGTGTGACATCTCGTTTGTCATGCCACTGTAATGCCATGATGTCATTGGCAGTAAACACCTGCACCTCATCACCACGAGTGCCTGCGTTGAACCTGGGCATATGTTTACGATTAGAATGCACTGTGCCACACACATCTGTCATGTTCACTCACAAGAAATCACTGAGTAAAGGGCTTGTGTACCAGTTTTCAGTATATAATGTATGCCCCTTACCAAGTTAAGGTGCCATCATGCTTTTCACTACGTCACCTGAGATAACCAATAACATCCTTGTATCTTTCAGTGTTTTACTTCCCGTGTATACAACAATATCCAATACCGGGCCACTGTCACAGTCACAGAGTACAAACAGTTTTATACCAAAGCATTTCCTGTTGCTCGGTATGTACTGTTTGAACGACAGCCTACCTTTGAACAAAATCAAAGACTCTTCAATTACAAGATTCTTGAATGGATAAAAGTACATGATGAACTTTTGTTTCAGATACATAAAAACATTTCTAATCTTGTATAACCTGTCAGGCCTGGTTTTGTCAGAGAAGTGCAATATACGTAACAGTATGATGATTTCACTGAAGGCCGGGGTAGAAATTAGCGGATCTGTGGACCAGTATGATTTTATATTATGCTTATAGACATGAGGCATAAGTGTTATTGTTGCAAAAAGCAAATACATTTCTGCAACAGTCGTCTCTTTCCACCGGTGTAATCTTGACTGGGGTGATATGATCGTATTTGCCATGGTGTACTCAAAATACTTATTGCTTTCCCTGACAATGGTTTCCATGAAGGGCTGGTCGAAGAATAGTTCAAAGAATTCCAGTTCATTTGCAGTGTTTCCAAGGGGACAAATAGGTAGAATTCCACTTAGAGAGTCATCAAACTGGTGGGGCTTGGGAACAAAATTGGGGTTTTGCTGCCAATCCCAGATACAGTTTGCTAGTGGATACTGGACATCATGAGCTGGTTGTGCTGGGCTGGTGGCTGACACTCCGCTATGTCCTTGAACTGAGGAGTCAGCAGCGTGGGTCCCAGCCTGGGCTGGTGAGTCATGCATGGCTGTGGCACTACCATCACCACTACCACCACCTACTGATGCCTGTGGTCTATCCATGCCAAGTGTGGCCACATCATCCTCATTTTCACTGTCTATTCCTGGTGAAGGGCCACGGGATGTACTCCGGGATGTACTCCGTCCCCTGGGCACTGCATAGGGAACACTACCCGAGCGCATGTGGCGGCATATATACCAACGCTTCACTGGTGAATGTGTTTCCTCACTATCACTACTCGAATGATTATCAAGAGCAATAAAATCACAATCCATGTCACTATCATCATCTTAACTGAAGTCAGAGGCCTGGCTACTTGAAAATAATAGTTTTCTCTTGCGATGAGGTACAACTGAACATGACTGAGACGTGCCCACACCAGAGGTAGAAGGTTGAGGATCATCAGGTTTTTCTGCACTATTATCGATATCCTGGTCATTCCTTTCGGTCACTATCTGATCAAAGCCATAGAATTTGTCTTCAATTCCACTCCCATCAGAGTCAAACTATCAGATCAAATCAAATCAAATCAAATCAAGTTTATTCTCTATAAGGATTACAATGCAGGGTTTACAGATTTTGGCTATTGTGTGGTTTACATGTAGTAAAATTCTAATTACAGAGGGAGCCACTAGAACACCTAGGCATTTCGGGCAAACTTAGATTAATTCCTAACCCTAAATTATAACAAATTGTGGAGTAAGTTGACTAAATACTAAGTAATTTAGCATACATACAGAGGTACAAAAAAAATACAGGTAAGAGCAGCATGCCAAAGCCACTTATATGCATAGCATTACAGGCTGGCTTAAAATTAACTTAAGATTAACTAAGCAATGATGAAATCAGTGATAAAACATTATTGTAAACAGATAACTATAAAGCACAAATGAGTATTACAAAGACAGGTCATATGGTTGCATGCATTGCTGTACATTCAGCCGAATGGAGTATTCTGTTAGGTAGTGTATTTAAAAAAATAACAAAGT
The DNA here is from genome assembly GCF_038502225.1 of Cherax quadricarinatus. Classification (NCBI taxonomy): domain Eukaryota; kingdom Metazoa; phylum Arthropoda; class Malacostraca; order Decapoda; family Parastacidae; genus Cherax; species Cherax quadricarinatus. The sequence continues at coordinate 46,716,431 of NC_091301.1, forward strand.
TAGATTGGGTCCTAGGTTTAACATTTGTGTGATATAATTGTGAGTAACATATAGGATATACAATTTATAAGGTTCAGTTATTCAGTATTTATTTGGTTTTGAGTGAGTAAGTGATCTTTGAGAAGAGACTTGAATTTATAAACAGGTAGTGTTTCTTTTATATTTACAGGTAATGAATTCCAGATTTTAGGGCCTTTTATGTGCATTGAGTTTTTGCATAGTGTGAGATGGACACGAGGAACATCAAAGAGTGATCTGTGCCTTGTGTTATGGTCATGTGTTCTGTTGAGGTTGGCAAGGAGATGTTTGAGGGGAGGGTTAATATCAGAGTTAAGTGCAGTAATAAGTATGGATGTTTTGTATGGTGAGTAGGTTGAGTGTTTTGAATATTGGTGGAGTGTGCTGCCTGTAGTGAGAATTTGTTATCATTCTAACTGCAGCCTTTTGTTGGGTAATTCGTGGTCTGAGATGGTTAATTGTTGTTGAGCCCCATGCACAAATTCCATAGGTGAGATAGGGGTAAATAAGAGAGTGATAAAGGGCCAGGAGGGCTGACTGTGGAACATAGTACCGTATCTTCGATAGTATGCCTACAGTCTTGGAAATTTTCTTAGAAATTTGTTGTATATGTGTATGAAATTTGAGTCTATTATCAAGGTGGATTCCTAAGAATTTTCCCTCTGTTAGCTTTGTGATAGGTGATCTGTTTATCGTTATGTTAAGAGGTACATCTGTAGCTCTGTTACCAAACTGAATGAAGTAGGTTTTGTCAATGTTTAGTGTAAGTTTGTTAGTCCTCATCCAGGTAGATATTTTCTGTAATTCGGTGTTTACAGTATTGGCTAGCGTGACTGTGCTCGGGTGAGAGAAGACGTATGTAGTGTCATCTGCAAAAAGTGTGGGTTTGAGTAATTGCGAAGCATTTGGTAGGTCATTTATGTATAGGAGAAAGAGAAGAGGGCCAAGGACAGTTCCCTGTGGGACACCATCTGTAATTGGTTGAGCGGAAGAGCTTGCCCCATTTGCATACACATATTGGCTTCTGTTGCTGAGGTATGATTTGAGGTAGTTGAGGGAGTGCCCTCTAATACCATAGTGTGACAATTTTACGTGGAGCAAGTCATGGTCAACTGTATCAAAAGCTTTACGTAAGTCAATGAAGATCCCCAGTGGGACTTCTTTTTTCTCTATTGCAGTGTATATATGTTCTAGCATGTGTATAATAGCATCATTAGTATTTTTATTAGGCCTGAATCCAAATTGGCAGGGGTTGAGAATGTTTTGGGAGATGAGGTAGGAGTAGATTCGTTTATGAATTAATTTTTCGAAGATTTTTGAGAGAGGGTGTAAATTGGATATTGGCCTATAGTTATTCAACTCTGTTTGGTCTCCTCCTTTATGGATCGGGGTGACCCTTGCTATTTTGAGAGCTGTAGGGAAGGTGGAGGATTCAATGGATTTGTTAAAGAGTGTTGCAATGATTGGTGATAGTACTTGTGACACTTTTTTGTATATAAAGGGTGGTAAGGTATTTAAATCTCCTGCCTTGTTTTTTAGTGCGTTGATAATAAGGGAGACTTCGTATGGGTTAGTCGGAGCTAGGAACAGTGTGTTCGGGTAGTTGCCAGTGAGGTAGTCATTTGGTGGGGTATCTGAGCTTGGGATTTTATTGGCAAGGTTTTGTCCTATAGTGGAGAAGAAATCATTGAGTCTGTTTGCTGTTTCTGTTGGTGGGAGTTGGGGTTCATCTGATTTTGCTAATTTTATTTCGCTATTTCATGATATCTTTTTTGTTCCCAGAATTTCTGATAGGGTCTTCCAGGTCTTTTTTATATCACCTCGTAAGTTGGATAATCTGTTCTCATAATACAGTTTTTTTGCCCTTCTTATCAGGCTGGTTAGGATTGACGAGTAATGTTCTGTTTGCTCTCTGGTTATGTGACCCATTCTGTACTGTTTTTCATATCGGTGTTTTGTATTTATGGATTTGAGAATGCTGGGTGTTAGCCAGGGACTGTTCAGTCTCTTAGCTGTCATCTGTTTAGTTTTTTTAGGGCAGTGCTTGTTATAGAGGTATTGGGTCTTTTTTAGAAAATTATTAAAACATTCGTCAATATCTGTATAGTTTTCTAGCTCAGTGTGCCAGTCAATGTTTGTTACTGCTGTTGTGAAGTTATTAATGGCTGCCTCATTGTGAAGTCTGAAGGTGACTTTAGTAGTGTCTTGGGGTATTTTACCAAGAGTTGTTATGAGGAAAGTAGGGTAGTGGTCTGTGGTATTATCTGTAATTATGCCTGATTGTAAAGGGGATATGGTGTTGGTTCAGATGTGGTCAAGTAGGGAAACACTAGTCTCCGTAACTCTTGTAGGTTTTGTTACTGTTGGTAGCAACATGCAGTTACTCATAGTGTTTGTGAATTCAGTAATGTGTGGGTCCTGGTCTTGCAGGAGATTTATATTGAAGTCACCTGAGAGTAGTAAGTGATCTTTGTTCATGCGTGCATCAGTTATCATACTTCCTAGGTTTTGACTAAATTGGCTAATGTTTGATTGTGGAGCTCTGTAGATGTTTATCACTGTGAGAGGTTTTTGTAGGTATTTGGATTTGAATTTAGCTATTATATATTCCCCATGTTCATCCCTTGTGCAAGTATTAGTGATACATTCTAGTTGGTCTGAGTAGTATAAAGCTGTGCCACCCCCTTGTTGGTCTGGCCTACAGTTGTGTATGGCTGTGTAACCAGGAATGGCATAGACATCTGTAGTATCAGGCTTTAGCCAGGTTTCAGTTAGTGTAATGATGGACATATTGGCATGCAAGGAATTTAGTAATGCTAGGAGGTCATCGTAATGCTTGCTTAACCCTTTGAGGGTTTTGGTCGTACTAGTACGTCTTACGCGTAGGGTTTTTTGACGTACTAGTACTCATAAATTCTAGCGGCCTCAAATCTAGTGGGAGAAAGCTGGTAGGCCTTCACATGAAAGAATGGGTCTATGTGGTCAGTGTGCACAGTCTAAAAAAAATCCTGCAGCACACAGTGCATAATGAGAAAAAAAAAACTTTGACCATTTTTTTTGAATAAATCGGCGACTTTGCAGTGTATTTTCGTATGGTATTTATTGTTGTATTCTAGTTTTCTTGGTCTCATTTTATAGAATGGAAGACATATTACAGAAATTGAGATGATTTTGACTGGTTTTACAATGAAAGGTGCCTTGAAATTGAGATCAAAGTAGCAGAAATGTTCGATTTTTACCAAACTTCAAAAGTAAACAAATCGTGCCAAGCGTGCAATACACGTCAACTGGTGAGTCTAATATTCTTTCACAAGTGCACCAATAATATTTATACCATTTTTTACACTAATGCAGTAGTCTGCATAACAGTAAATCTTATATTTTTTGTGAAAATAAAAATTCAAAGTGGAAAGCAAAAGAATATAAGAGGGGCCTTGAGACGTGACTAATGACTAGAGGAAATGTCATTTTAGTGCCAGGAATATCTTTCTTGTTTATTCTGGACCCTATTTGGAAATTGGCATCTTTTGAAATTTGTGTGAAATTGGCAAAATTGCTAAATTCTGACCACTGTACTGGATAGTTGAATTTCATAAATGGGTGGTTTCTTGTACTCATTCGATAGAAAAAATGGAGTTCTAGCGAAATATTCATGTTTTTTGTCGACTAGTACAGTGAAATTGGCCGAAAATGGGGCTCAAAGTGGGCAAAATCGCCGATGCGTAAACATCGCCGAGACCGCTAACCTTGCGAGAGCATAATTCCGTAAGTTTTCTATCAAATTTCAAACTTTTGGTGTCTTTATGATCGGGAAAAGATTCTCTATCTTTTCATAAGAGAAAATAATTTTTTTTTTTTTTAAATTTGGCCGACCCTGAGAACGAGTTTCGGAGAGGGCCTGTCGACCCTCAAAGGGTTAAAGATCTGATATTGTAGTTAAAGATAGTTATGTTGTTTTTGGATCTGAGAAGTGCCTTTGATTGTTCTGCTGTGTAGTAATTACAGTAACTGTTTGAATCGACTGACTAAATACTAAGTGACAAATACTAGTTTGTGAGTTAAGCAATGTGAATGCTTTAGTTTTGGCACAATACATAGTTTCTATATTGGAGTATCACAGGCAAACTTGTGACTAGTTAGGAATCATTATTTTAAGATTAAGATACGTATTTCTGTGCTTATAGTCAAATGGGTGAGTGAGTGTAAATGTGGACCACCAGGTGGTAGTTATGTAGTTAGTTGATGGGGTGTATCAGGGAGATAAGATGTTTTCTAACAGTAGTTTTGAAGGTGATGAATGTGTCTGCTGTTCTAGAGTTTTCAGGTAGAGTGCTCGTAGATTTTAGGACCTTTGACAAACATTGAGTTTTTGTAAGGGTTTAGTCTGACACGGGGAATGTCGTAGAGATGTTTGTGTCTGGTGTTATGCTTATGGGTCCTGTCACAACTATCAAGAAAGCATTTTAGGTCAAGGTTAATATTGGAATTTAAGGTCCTGTATATGTAGATTGCACAATAGTAAGTGTGGATGTTCTGAACAGGGAGTAAGTTTAGATCTATGAAGAGTGGGGGAGTGTGTTGCCAGGGATGGGAATTAGTGATTATTCTTATTGCAGTTTTTTGTTGAGTTATTATTGGCTTTAGGTGTATTGCTGCAGTTGATCCCCAAGCACAAATAGCATATGTGAGGTATGGATAAATGAGTGAATGGTATAGTGCAAGAAGGGCATTTTGCAGCACGTAGTATTGTATCTTGGAGAGGATCCCAACTGTTTTGTATACTTTTTTTGATATGTGTTGGATATGGGTGCTGAAATTCAGGTTGTTGTCGAGGTATAAGCCTAGGAATTTGCCCTCATTATGTCTGGCAATTAGAGTGCTGTCGATCTTAATGTTAAGTTGAGCAGCACCTGCTCTGCTACCAAACATAATATAGTAGGTTTTGTCAGTGTTAAGTGTAAGTTTGTTGGCTGTCATCCAAGTTGATATTTTGAGCAGCTCCTCATTAACAATGGTGGGTTCAGTTGGAACAAGATAGAAGGAATTTGGGAAATTCCCGTCTAGATAGTCCCTGGCATGGGCGTTGGTACGTGGGATTTTACTGGCAAGATTAGATCCTATGGTTGAGAAGAAGTCGTTTATCTTGTTAGCTGTTTCAGTGGGATGCAGTGGTGTTTCATTAGGTTTAGTTAGGACAATATTCTTGGTTTTTTTTCAGTTTGTGAATGCCCAGAATCTGAGAGAGTGTTTTCCAGGTCTTTTTTATGTCTCCTCTTGTGTCAGTGAATCTGCTGTAGTAGTACAGCTGTTTGGCTTTCTTTATTACTTTGGTGAGAACTGATGAATAGTGTTTAAGAATATCTTTATGTATTAAGCCCTGTCTATATTGCTTTTCATATTGGTGTTTCTTATCAATGGATTTCAGAATGCTGCTGGTTAGCCATGGGCAACCGAGCCGTTTATTCGTGATCTGTTTCGTTTTTATAGGACAATGTTTGTTGTATAGTCTAAGTAATTTGTTAAGAAAAATGTCTGTCCAATCGTCAATACCATTGGCCTTGGAGAATTCTGTAGGCCAGTCAACCGTCTCTAGGTCTGTTGTGAACTTCCTTATTGAGGCCTCGTCTTAGAATCTAAGTGATACTTTGTTGTATTCCAGTGGTGGTTTACTAATGTTTGTTAAGAGGAAGGTAGGGTAGTGGTCTGTAGTGCTGTCTGTGATTATCCCTGATTTAAGGGGGGGCTAGTATATTGGTCTATATATGGTCAATTATTATGGTTGCACTTGTCTCTGTGAGCCTGGTTGGTTTAGTTATTGTTGGTGTAAGAAGTGTGTTGTTCATATTGTTGATGAAATCAGTTACAGGCTGATCATCTAGTAGGCCAAGGTTGATATTGAAGTCTCCAGCTAAGAAAAGGTGGTGCTTGTTCATTTGTCTGTTAGTTATTAGTGCCCTTAATTTTTCACTGAAATTTGGGATGTTTGTGTGGGGTATCCAGTAAATGGCACCGATTGTTATAGGCTTCTTAAGTTTTTTTGCACTAAAATTAGCAAAAATGTATTCCCCATATTCATCACTAAAGCAAGTGGTGCTAATACAAGATAGTTGGTTAGAGTAATAGATTACAATACCACCCCCAACTTGGTATGGTCTGCAGTTGTGGATTGCTGTGTATCCTGGTAGAGGGTAGATATCTATTGTGTCCTGCTTAAGCCAGGTCTCAGTAAGAATAATGCAGGAGAAAGGTGTCTTTAGCAACTCAAGGAGTGCCAGGAGGTCATCATAGTGTTTGCTTAAGGACCTGATGTTGTAGTTAAGAACTGATAGACTTTTAGCATTGTTTAGGATAGTGCTGGCTTGTGATGCTGTGTAATAAAGGCAGTTACTTTCCATTAGGTTTTGATTGGGTGTTAGATTATGGAGGTTTATATCAGGGTCGACATGATCATTTATCTTCTAGGTTTAAATTGTGGTTATTTATATCCTGAATTGTGTGTTGAGTTCTAGTACTGATATCTGTAGTAGTGGGAGGTTTGGATAAGTATATAGCTAAGGCACTTTGGTCATATAGAGTATAGTCACTAATAAACATAATAAAGTTGATGTTGTCTAAGTGTTGGGCTAGAATGAGCTAAAGTACAACTAAGTATAAACTAAAAATATAAATATACAAATTAAAAACAGCACCAGACTCTCACTTGTAATTGCACTAAGGTCTAATATAATGAATTTGGTGTTGTCTATGTATTGAGCTAGAATGAGAAAAAGTGCAACTAGGTTTAATCTAATAATATAAAAAATACTAGTTTAAAATGGCACATGACTCTCACTTGTAATTGCACTAAGGTCTGATATAATTTGTTAACAAGAACTGGAGTATAACTAAATTTAAATTGACAAGACAAAATACACAAGTTAAGGTAGTAAAAGAAAAAAAAAGAAAAAAAAAGAAAAATGGCAATGACTTGGTTATAATATGATAGTAATATGATACACAGGATAATATTAAAGTTGGAGTTGAATATACAAGCTTAACCCTTTCAGGGTCCAAGCCGTAGATCTACGGCTTTACGTTGAGGGTCCAAACCGTAGATCTACGCCAAAATTCTAGAGGTGTCAAATTCAGCGCGAGAAGACTGTTAGGCCTACATCTGAGAGAATGGGTCTTGGTGGTCAGTGTGCACACTATAGAAAAAATCTGGACACCCGCATGGCATTGTGGGAACACCGCCAAAGTAGCTTTGTTCATCGTGCCTGGCGGCAAGGAAGCTCTCACTCCCCATTCACTCTCCGGGCGAATTCTGACTCTCCTCTTCACAACTTACAGTTCTAAGACTGATGGAAGTGGAGCTGAAAAGGAATTATATGGTTTTGAACCATATGGTACCATTGTACCATATGGTACATTGGTGCCATGTCATACAATATCATATGGTATGTTGTACCATATGGTACATTGTACCATATGGTATTATATGGTACATTGTACCATATGGTACTATATGGTACATTGTACCATATGGTACTATATGGTACATTGTACCATATGGTACTATATGGTACATTGTACCATATAGTACAGGGTACAGGGACCCTAATGGAAATAAGTCTGACTTTTTTGGGTTATCCTAGGTTCTCCAAACATATGCTGCTAAGTATGATATTCTATGTAACTTTATTTGTGTATACCTAAATAAACTTACTTACGATGCCACATGCGCTTGAGTAAGTTCATTCAGGTGTACAGAAATACAATTACATGGATTATTATACATAGAAGCATATGTATAAAATCCTAGGATAACCCAAAAAAGTCAGGGTGACTTATTTCCATAGGGATCCTTGTATCTGTACCATATGGTGTCCTGTACTGTATGGTACCCTGTACCATATGGTACCCTGTGCCATATGGTACCCTGTGCCATATGGTACCCTATGCCATATGGTACCCTATGCGATATGGTACCCTGTACCTTATGGTACCCTGTACAATATGGTACCCTGCACCATATGTTTTCCTGTACTGCATGGCACCCTGTACCATATAGTACAATGTACCATATGATACCCTTTAACATATGATACCGTGTACCATATGGTCAATAGGAGGTGTTGGTGACACGAGACACCAGCCAAGACTGAGTGAGTGGCGACACAAGCTAGCTACTGACTCGGCAGTTTCCAAGACAAAGTGCCTTGTCATTCACCTCAAGGAACATGTGGAGTTCCTGTACATTTGTAAATATATAATAGAACATTACTAATATACAACATTTTTGCATATTTTTGTTGTAAACAACTATTGTAAACAAAATAATGATGAAAATATAAGTGTGTTTATTGTGTTGAATACAACAGTACCATATGGTACAATTTATTTATTTATTTATTTAATAATTTGAACCATATGGTATCATTGTACTGTATGGTACAGTGTACCATATGGTACCATTGCACCATATGGTGCCATATGGCACCATTGCACCATATGGTACCATAAGGTACCATTGCACCATATGGTACCATTGTATATGGTACCATTGTACCAAATGGTGCCATTGTACCATATTCTACCATATGGTACCATTGTATCATGTGCCATTGTACTATATTGTACCATATGGTACCATTGTACTGTATGGTACAATTGTACTATATGGTACCATTGCACCCTCTGGCACCATTGTACCATATGGTACTATATGGTACCGTTGTATTCAACACAATAACCGCACTAATATTTTCATCATTTTGTTTACAATAAACTTGTAAACAAGTTTTGTAAGCAATATAATGATAAACAAATTAGTGCAGTTATTGTGTTGAATACAATGATGTACACTTATACAATATACATTATATTGGTCTCACAGGCCACAGAGTTACTAGAAAAAGAAAAAAAATTGAAAAGAAAAGAAAAAAGTATAAAAAACGTAAAAAAAAAAATGCAATTTTGCGGAAGTCACTGATGTTGCCGCCACCCGGTCTTTTTGGGTAAACTTCCCACCGCTGTATCTCGGTAAGTACTGATCAGAATTTTTTTTTTGTTTTATTACCTTCACAAAAATATTATCTTTAATTGTTTAAGAAAAAATAATTTTTTTTTTTTTCAAAATTTCTTGTACACTGAGGCACCCCTTCAAATTTTGGCCTTGGACCCTGAAAGGGTTAAAAATTGGTAACAAAAGGTTAAGAAAAGTACAATAGAATAGGGCAATAATAAAAATGTGTATAATAAAATTGGGTAATAAACTAAAAAGGGCATTAATAAAAAGTTTAAAATAGATTTGGGCAATAAAGTATAATTAGGCAAGTATAAGAGTGGGTAATTAACTCAAGACTAGAATAGTGCAATAATAAGATGAAAAGTTTACAATAAAGTTGTGCACTAAAATATAAAATAAAAATGGGCAATAATAAAAAGTTTACAATAAGGTTGGTCAATATAGTTTAAAGTAAAATTGGGCAATAATAGAGATTTTAAAATAAAATTGTGTGATGGAATATTTTTTAAAGTGAGGTAGAATAACTGAGGACAAGCTATGGTTAGTTTCAATTAAAATAAGATAGAACAATGAAGTGGTAAGAAGTAAAATAGGAGAGAGATTCTGTAGATATTAAACACAAGACTATGAGGTAGAATGGTCATTGAATACAACAGTGAGATTCAAAAGTAGTTGGAGTATTGGATATTATTTGAGGAGAGTCCCAATTTTCCTTGGAGTGAGCGCTGCCTTGCAACGAGGCATGGTGAACAAAGGTAACTGAGCCAGCGTTCCCACAATGCTATGTGGGCGCTTAGAATTTTTGTTTATGGCACACACACACCACGCATCAATACTTACCAAGATATGGAGGTGTGAAGTTGACAGAAAATGACTGGCATACGGCAACATCGCCAACTGCCGGTCACCCGGTAATAGTTCTTTTTTTTTTTTTGTACTTTTTTCTATTTTTTTTATTTTTTTTTTCAATTATCTTTTGTGGCCTGTGAGACCAGTATGAGCACTGTTTTGTGATTTTTTTTTCTTTCTATATTACACAATAATTGCACAAACACTGTTGTCACTATATTGTTTACAAAACTTGTTTACACAAACGAACAATATAAAATGCTGTTTATTACTATTTTTCTATATTTTGTATACACATATACAGTCACAGGACATGTTTCTGGAAGTTCTGCAGCCTGTGGAAGTCTTTGAAAGATGGTGTCATGTACAATGGTGTTTTACACTCCTCACACATAAAACGGGTGTCTCTGCGTTGTTGTGGGCATTTTTTGTATGTGCACAGATGTAACACCTCTTCTGAGCCTTTTTCTGGAAAGCAGTAGCAGGCAATTTTGTTAGGAAGTGATCACCATGCTTCAGATGAGAAGGTAATTGTTGATAATTTCATGGGCGGTTTTCTAATGTGAGTGTTTTTCCTTGGTACTTGATTATTATTTGTCTGATGACAGACAAACAAAATTTGCCATATAGTGGTTTGTTTCTGGTCCTCATCTTATACATATTATAAGCATTGAGCATGGAAATGTCCAGAGTATGGAAAAAGAGTTTTATGTACCACTTATAACCCTTGTGAACACAATCAGCAAACCCAATCTGCATGTCACATTTGTCCACTAAATGCATATTGAGGCTGTAGTCAATCACAGCTGCAGGTTGTAGAATGGGTTCATTGCTCTCTCTATGCTGCCTGCCAGTGTCTGCCATTTTGTTAGGGTGAACTGATGACAACAGTGTGACATCTCGTTTGTCATGCCACCTATATGCCATGATGTCATTGGCAGCAAACATCTGCACTTCACCTCTACAAGTGCCAGCGTCAAACCTGGGCATATGTTTACGATTTGCACGCACTGTGCCACTCACATCTGTCATGTTCACTCGCAAGAAATCACTGAGTAAGGGGCTTGTGTACCAGTTATCAGTATATAATATATGCCCCTTACCAAGATATGGTTCCATCATTGTTCTAACCACATCACCAGAGATACCCAGTAACTTCCTGGTATCTCGCAATGTATTACTTCCAGTGTATACAGTTATATCCTATACAAGACCACTGTAGCAATCACAAAGCACAAACAACTTTATACCAAAGCATTTCCTCTTGCTTGGTATGTATTGCTTTAATGAGAGTCTTCCTTTGGACAGAATCAAAGACTTATCACTAACAAGCTTCCTGAAGGGATAAAAATACATATTGAATTTCTCTTTCAGATACACAAACACATTCCTAATCTTATAACCTGTCGTTTCTGTCAGGCCTGGTTTTGTCTAAGAAGTGAAGCATACATAATAGTAGAACAAATCGATTCACTCCAATTATATCACTGAAACCTGGGGTTGCAATCAGGTGGTCTGTTGACCAGTATGATTTCACACTGTGCTTATACACATGTGGCATAAGCATTATTGTGGCAAACAAAAGATACGTCTCAGCCACAGTTGTCTCCTTTCATTTGTGTAGGCGTGAGTTTGGTGAAAGTATTGTGTTTGTCATGGTGTACTCGAAGTATCTGTTGCTTTCTCTGACAACAATTTACATCAGGGGTTCGTCAAAGAACAACTCGAAACATTCCAGTTCAGTGGCATTGTTCCCAAGTGTACAAGATGGCCGTATTCCACTTTGGCTTTTATCAAACTGTTGGGGATTTGGAACAAAATTGGCAGCTTCCTACCAATCCCAGGTGCGGTCTGCTGGTGGGTACTGGATATTGACAGGTGGTTGTGGTTGTGGAGGTTGTGGTTGTGGAAGTTGTGGTTGTGGAAGTTGTGGTTGTGGATGCTGGTGTGGTGGGTGGGTGGGGGATGGTGGCCTTTGTTGTAGATCAGCTGAGGCAGCAGCATGGGTGGCAGCATGGCCCACTGCTGCTGCCTCACGGCTGGCACCACCACTACCACCATCAGATGCATGCCCATTTTCCATCCCAATTGCAACAATATCATCTTCATTTTCACTATCTGTTCCTGTTGTACGGGATGTACTCCGAGATGTACTCCTACCCCTTGGAATAGCATATGGCACACTACCAGAGTGCATATACCGTCGTATATACTGACACTTCACTGGAGAATATTCCACTTCACTATCGCTACTGGAACTGTTTTCAAGAGCTTGTAGTTCATATTCACTATCAGTATCATCACCATTGCTCACATCTGAGTCCTGGATATGGGAAAATAAGAGTTTCCTCTTTCGTCCTGGTACAACTGAACATGAACAAGATGGCCCAACACCAGAAGTGGAAGGTTGAGGGTCATCTGGGTTTTCCTCGCTATTACCGGTATTATGGTCATTAGTTTCGGTCACTACCTCATCTAAACCTTGAAACTCATCTTCACTGGTACTTCAGTCTGTATTAGAACTGTCACTGGGGAACAAAAGTGTCCCAGTTCACTGAGGAGTGAGGAGTTTCTTACCGCGAGGCATGGTGAGCAAGGTGTACTAAAATAGTGTTCCCACAATGCGCCACTAGGTCCCAGAATTTTTTCCTACTGTGCACACTCGCCATGCAGACCCATTCTCTCACATCTAGGCCTACCAGCTGTTTCCCGCTTAACCCTTAAACTGTCCAAACAAATTTACGTTCACATGTGTAGTGCTCCAAAAGTAGATCTACGTTTTTTTTACATATTTTCAAATATAACAAAAAAAGTAGTTGAAAGTTTTTTACACATTTTCAAATGTAAATAAAAGAAAAGATCTCCTTTTTTTACATACTTTCAAATGCTGAAAAAACGTAGATCTACGTTTGGACGGTTTAAGGGTTAATTTGAAGCTACTAGAATTTATGTGTACTAGTACGGCACCAACCCTGGTGCACAAGCCGTACTAGTACGGCACCAACCCTGAAAGGGTTAATGCAGTTAGGGTAGTAAATGATGGTTAAAGAGAGTGGAATAGAAATGTCTTTTTTTGTTTTTTTTCTAGGGAATTGTCTGAATTTTACACTTAATTCTTTCCTTGGTATGTCAAGCATTACTAGTATTCATCTTAGGGACCATGGTTGGCATCCATGTGTTAAAACTGAAGACGGAATCAAAAGTCGTTGTCACCCACAATTAATGCAGTATGGATACAATAAACAAAATAAGTGACCTAATGGATTGGATTGAGGTTACAGTTTAATCTTATTTTATATGTTTACATTAAACATTATAATTCTCAAATAAGTAATACTTAGGCTGATGAAATGATTGAGAATTTATTAAATATATCATGCACATGGACTTATGGCATGGCATATTTTTCCCTAAATTTATAGTGTGCTATACGATCATTGTCTGTGCTGCCTGAAATTGGGTCACAAAATTTCAGTTGTATTGCATTGATAAATCATTGCTGTATAACATGTTATTTGAGTATCATCTGTGTATATGTCACAGAAGGTATTTGCTCATTTTGGTACAAACCCTACTACTACAAGGAGAATTAATAAATACCTACCTTAGTAAAAGCACTTTCTACCTAAAAAAAAAAAAAAAAAAACATGAGCAAAGACACATTATCTTTATTCCATGATGGTCAAGAAAAGAGTGAATGCAGGAGAGGTGATTTGGTGGGTCAGCAGGCGGCTGCCACATTCCCTCACTAACCAGATTCACAATAATATGGAAATAATAGATTCTATGGCTAAGCTTTACAATTAAGGAGGCTAAGTATTAATATAATTGCATACTTTTATCCAGCTATTTATAGTTGAATTGGCCACTTTCTCAGTGTATATGAAATATGTTAACAATTGAGATGCACTAACATCACAACAATAGCATATACACTCAGCTGAGATGAACATTATAGATAAGATAATACATCCATCCTTGGAAACTGGTAATGATAAAACTATCTTAAAGTAATGAATTTATACCACAGACTATTTCTGTATTTGCTAGGAGGAAGAGAGAGATATTAACCAGTGCATGTAACATAAACGACTATTAAAAATCTTAAAATATAAACAAATGCCATGCACCCATCCATTTTAATCCTGTGTCACAGTCACTGAATATTTGATTTACAAGAATTTTTTTATAAAAAACTGAACTGTGTGCTAGTCAATTTTTCCTTCTCCACATGTTTTATCCACTTTTCTCTATTAGCTTTTTCCAGCAATAACTCATCAATTGTCAGCAATAGAAGTGATTAGCTCAGTGAATTCTCTCACCTGTAAAATATTGGCATTGTGTGTACTATTTTCTCTTTGTCTGCCACTTTACTCTCATGTAGTGAAATATCAGAGACTTCCTGCTGTGTCTGAGTTCTGAGGCTTGAAACTGTACAGGGTGACTTACCAACTTATGATTCTATCATTTGATATGAATGCCATGTTGAAGGTCTGATGACACCAGGAGGTTGGCCTCAGTCAACCTGTAACTAAGTATGAGGCTTTGCTCATGTCCCAGACAAAGACTTTTCTTGCAGTGTTCCTGAGCAGAGGAAGTCTTTAGCAGTTCTGTAAAACTTCCCTTCGTATAACTGAGTTCTGGGACATTAGACACCTATTTCCATGTGACAGCTACCTCCTCATGTTGTGTACCATTAATACAGTTTTAAGTGACTCACCAGGGCCCCACTGCAGAAAATATGTTTTGAAGACATCATAAATGCATTTCTGGGTCAGTAGCCTGGTGGCCAATGGAGATCCTCCTCCTCCACAGGCTGTTTTTACCTGGTTCTTCCTGGCTTGTCAGCGGTGAGACCAACTGCGAAAGGTGAGTGGATGCAACGTTCAAGCTTCAGCTTGCACAGCGGAGGCACGAACATCTATTATTGAGTGAATTAGTGCACAAGAGTCCTTACTAGGCCTAGAGAGGTGAGTAATAGGTATAGAGATGTACAGTTTGTCTTCCAGGTAGGCCACCAGGATACTGATGCAGAAATGCATTTTTCATGTTTTCAAAACTGTATTATTACACAGCTTGTGGGTTTTGTCAAGGAAAAATAACTTGCTTAGTAGGAAGAGCTGAAAAATAATAAGAATTGAAGAACAATGGACTATTTGATGATCTGACATATGATGATTAATTTCTGCAGTTGCAAACAAATGAAAACTTTTATATCTTACTGATATGACAGCTCATAAGCAGGTGACACACACTGCTCAGCAATCATTTATATTCAGGCCTAAGTTAATGATTCACTCAGAATCCATAGTCATTAATAGGCCCCTTTATAATTACTGCTAAAAAATTCAGCAGGGAAGAATTATCTCCTGTTCAACTTCATAGTATTACTAGATAGCAATATATATATTTATAAACGAACTAACCAAGAAGCACTTGGATCATGCAGATGGCAAGAGGTGTGCATCCTCGATGTATGTTTTGGTGAGCTAGAAAAATAAATGGTTGAACTTTTGACATTCAGTAATTGTGGCAAGAGAATCAAGAGTCGTATACTGTTTCAATACCAGTCAAGGGATAGTTGACATAATTAGACTACAGGAGGACAAGAGGAACGTCATCAAGATCATTACTGCTTCACTCATTGTTATACAAGTTTGATCCCAAGTGATTGGGAAAATAATAAACTTTGACCTATGAGTTCATGCCCTCTTAAGTGAATGTCAACCATTACTCTAAGAGAAGCCTAAAATCTCTGTGAGTATTTGGCTTCATCTTTTACTGAATTTTAAACCCAAAACTCATGTAATGAAACAAGACAGTACTGTGGCCCATTACTGAAAATCTTTCAGTCATGTAGCAGTTAAGCACATTTATTAAGTTGCAATAATTAGCTGTTGGTAATGTCCTTGAAACACACTCACACACCGAGGAACTGGGGATCATTTTTGCCTTGTGTGGAAATGTTGGCCATGTTTCCTTACACCTGCAGCCCCTGTTCACTTAGCAGTTACTAGGTACCTGGCTGTTAGTTAAATTGTTTTTGGTCACACCCTGGGAGAGGATTAAAGCACCCTAATGGAAATAAGACTGTCAGTCCCCAGTGACTCTTAGACTTTATTGGGTTATCCTGGATTGCTGTCCCTCCAGGTTAAAAATCCAAACAATTCATTTTCTTACTCTTCTTAACTGTTGCCATCAGTATGTTATTAATTAACCCTTTGACTGTCACAACCCCAAATCCTGAGGTGTCTCCTGGTGTTGCAAAATATTTGAAAAGAAAAAAAAGTATTTTTTTTCTTAAGAAATGGTAGAGAACCTTTTCCCGATGATAATGACACCAAAAGTATGAAATTTGAAGGAAAACTTATGGAATTACGCTCTCATGAAGTTAGTGACCTCGGTGACATTTACGCATCGGTGATTTCACCCGCTTTGAGGCCTATTTTTGATCAATTCCATTGTTCCAATCCACCAAACTCATAGCTATTTCTTTAGAACTTCATTTATTTTGTCGATTGAGTACAAGAAACTGCCCATTTACCGATTTCAACTACCCAGTTTGCATGAAATTGGCAATTTGGCCAATTTCATGCAAATTAAAAAATATGTCAATTTCAAAATAGGGTGCAGAATGAACAATGCAGACATTCCTTCCTGGCACTAAAATAACATTTTCTCTGTTCATCAGTCACGTCTCCAGGCCCCTGTTATAATCCTCTTGCTTTCTATTTTGAATTTTTATTCACACAGAAAATAGAAGATTTACTGTTATGCAGACTATTGCAATATTGTAATAATTGTGTAAATAACGTCAACCCATTCATGACTGCATATTAGAATGGCTAGTTTGACATTTATTGGACAATGACATCATTTGTTTACTCTTGAACATCGGCAAAAATCGAACATTTCTGCCACTTTGAGCTCCATTTCAAGATCCTTTTCATAGTAAAACCAGTCAAAATCACTTCTATTTCTATAATATGTTTTCCATTCTATCATATGAGACCAAGAAAACAAGAATACAACCATAAATACTATACGAAAATACACTTCAAAGTCTGTGTTTTAATCCAAGAACACGGTCGAAGTTTTTTTTCTCATTATGCACTGTATGCTGCAGGATTTTTTTATACTGTGCACACTGGCCATACAGACCCGTTCTCTCACATGTGGGCCTACCAGCTTTCTCCTGCTTGATTTGAAGCCACTAGAATTTTTGAGTATGTATACATCAAACACGTTGGCTCATAAGACGTGTATATACGACCAAAACAGTCAAAGGGTTAATTATTATCGTGTTTTTATGATTTTTAAAGTTATTAGGTCATGATTAATAACATTATTCTATGGCTGGTGTCAGCCATGGCCAGTTAGAAGGCTGAGATCTTTAACCCTTTCAGGGTTTTCAATGTACTAGTGCATCTTATGTGTCATGGTTATTGACATACTAATACGCATAAATTCTAGCTCCTTCAGATCAAGTGGGAAAAGGCTGGTAGGCCTAGATGTGAGAGAATGGGTCTGCGTGGTCAGTGTGCGCAGTTGGAAAAAAATCGGAGACCCAGTGGTTCATTGTGGGAATGCTATTTTAGTACACTTTATTCACCATGTGTCGCAGTAAGAAACACCTCACTCCTCGGTGAATTGGGACACTTTTGTTTGCCAGTGACAGTTCTAATACAGATGGAAGTGTCAGTGAAAATGAGTTTCAAGGTTTTGATAAGGTTGTGACCGAAGCTAGCGACCATAATACCGGTAATAGTGAGGAAAATCCAGATTACCTTCAGCCTTCAACCTCTGGTGCTGGGCCGTCTTGTTCACATTCAGTTGTACCAGAACAAAAGAGGAAATTCATATTTTCCCATATCCAGGACTCAGATGTGACCAATGGTGATGATAGTGATAGTGAATATGAACTCCAAGCTCTTGAAAACAGTTCCAGTTCCGAGAGTGAAGTGGAATATTCTCCAGCGAAGCATCAGTATATACGACACTATATGCACTTTGGTAGTGTGCCATCTGCTATTCCAAGGGGAAGGAGTACATCTCTGAGTACATCCCATGGCTGTGCAACAGGAACTGATAGTGAAAATGAAGATGATATTGTTGCAATTGGGATGGAAAATGTGCATGCATCTAGTGGTGGTAATGGTGGTGCCAAACGTGAGGCAGCAGCAGTGGGCCATGCTGCTACCCACGCCGCTGACTCGGCTGATCTACAACAACCACAACCACCTGTCAATATCTGGTACCCACCAGCAGACCACACCTGGGATTGGCAGGAAGCTGACAATTTTGTTCCCAATCCCCATCAGTTTGATGAAAGTCAAAGTGGAATACAGCCATATTGTACACTTGGGAACAATGCCACTGAACTAGAATGTTTCATGTTATTCTTTGACGAACCCCTGTTGGAAATTATTGTCAGGGAAAGCAACAGATACTTCGATTACACCATAGCAAACACAATACTTTCACCAAAATCATGCCTGCACCAGTGGAAGGAGACATCTGTGGCTGAGATGTATCTTTTGTTTGCCACAATGATACTTATGCCACATATGTATAAGCACACTGTGAAATCATACTGGTCAACAGACCGCCTGATTGCAACCCCAGGTTTCAGTGATATGATACGAGTGAATCGATTTGTGCTACTATTGTGTATGCTACACTTCTCAGACAAAACCGAGCCTGACAGAAACGACAGGTTATGTAAGATTAGGAAAATGTTTGTGTATCTGAAAGAGAAATTCAATATGTATTTTTATCCCTTCAGGAAGCTTGTTATTGATGAATTTTTGATTCTGTTCAAAGGTAGACTGTCGTTCAATCAGTATATACAAAGCAAGAGGAAACGCTTTGGTATAAAGTTTTATATTTTGTGACTGCTACAGTGGTCTCGTATTGGATATTATTGTGTACACAGGAAGTAATACATTGCAAGATACCAGGAAGTTATTGGGAATCTCTGGTGATGTGGTTAGAGCAATGATGGAACCACATCTTGGTAAGGGGCATATATTGTATACTGATAACTGGTACACAAGCCCCTTACTCAGTGATTTCTTGCGAGTGAACATGACAGATGTGTGTGGTACAGTGCTTGCAAATCGTAAGCATATGCCTAGGTTCGACGCTGGCACTCGTGGAGGTCAGGTGCAGGTGTTTGCTGCCAATGACATCATGGCATTTTGGTGGCATGACAAACGAGATGTCACACTGTTGTCATTAGTTCACCCTAACGAAATGACAGACACTGGCAGGTAAAATAAAGAGACCAATGAAACCATTCTAAAACCTGCAGCTGTGATGGACTACACCCTCAATATGAGTTCAGTGGACAAATGTGACATGCAGATTGGGTTTGCTGATTGTGTTCGCAAGAGTTATAAGTGGTACATAACACTCTTTTTTCCATTTTCTGGACATTTCCATGCTCAATGTTTATAATATGTATAAGATGAGGACCAGAAACAAACCACCATATGGCGAATTTTGTTTGTCTGTCATCAGACAAATAATATTCAAGTACCAATTAACAACACCTGCAATAGAAAACTGCCCACCAAATTATCAACAACTACCTTCTCGTCTGAGGCCTGGTGATCATTTCCTAACAAAACTGCCTGCTACTGCTTCCAAGAAAAAGGCTCAGAAGAGGTGTTCTGTCTGTGCACATACAAAAAATGCCCACAACAATGCAGAGTCACTTGTTTTATGTGTGAGGAGTGTAAAACACCACTGTGCATGACACCATGTTTCAAAGACTTCCACAGGGTGCAGCACTTCTAGGAGCATATCCAGTGATTCTGTATATATATATCTAATATATATTATATATATATATATATATATATATATATGATAGAAAAATAGTAATAAACAAGATTTTATATTATTGGTTTGCATAAACATGTTTTGTAAACATTATATTGACTACAATGTTTGTGCAGGTATTGTGTAGTGTAGAAAGAGTGAATATATAAAAAGCAGGCCTTATACATGTATTGGTCTCACAGGCCATAAAAGTTATTTGAAAAAGAAATTAAAAAAGAAAAGAAAAAATACAAAAAAAAAAAATTAATTATTACCGGGTGACCGGCAGTCAGCAATGATGCCGTAAGCGGTTCATTTTCTGTCAACTTCACGACTCCATATCTCAGTAAGTATTGATCGCAAATTTTTTTTTAGCCTATAGTATTTACAAAAAAAAAAAACTATCATTTTATAAGAAACAATATTTTTTTTTTTTTTAATACAGTAGACCGTTATTTAGCACGAGTCTATTTGGCACGATTTGAGTATTGCATGATTGAAGAATTGCAGCACAATTTTATGTAACACGTTGTATAATTAATTTAACACGGTTCAGTTAATGGGAAGGAAAAAAAACAATTCTCTTTTGCTCAAGTGACCGCCTTGGTGTGGAGCAGCCGGAGAGCCCTCCCGCCATCCCCTGCCACTCCCCGATACCACCCCACCATCCCAGCATTCATACGTGTCCAGTCTTTCTCTGCTACAAGGCAGCTGTGTTTGTGAATTGTTTTATGATATTTTAATTACTATATCTTGTATCTGCCAAGGAGTCATGACACCCAGTAGCCATACCAGTGTTGCTGAAAGTGGCACGAAGAGGTATAAGCACTTAAGTCTTAGAATTAACAAAGAAACAAAGATATTAGGCAAGAGATAACCTGTAGCATAATGAAGTGTTACTTTGTAAACAGAAAAAGAGGAAAACATGAGTTTGTGTGACTGACTGAGTAACTTGACTGACTTACTGAGTGACTTGACTGACTTATTGAATGACGTGACTGACTTATTGAATGACGTGACTGACTTATTGAATGACTTGACTGACTTACTGAGTGACTTGACTGACTGAATGACATGACTGACTTACTGAATGACTTGACTGACTTACTGAGTGACTTGGACTTACTGAGTGACTTACTAAGTGACTTGACTGACTTACTGAGTGACTTGATAGACTTACTGAATGACTTGACTGACTTAGTGAATGACTTGATGAACTTACTGAATGACTTGACTGACTTAGTGACTTGACTGACTTACTGAATGACTTGATAGACTTACTGAATGATTTGACTGACTGAATGACTTACTGAGTGACTTGACTGACTGACTGAATGATTTAAAGTTAGCCACTCCAGTACAACCATCGACTTCAGTACCAGAACCTCTACCATCCACCTCAGCCCAGTAGAGCCACAGCATAACTCTCCACTCTCTACACAATCATCCACAACACCAGCACCAACAATTTAAGGTAAGAAATACTATTATTTCTATTACATTTGTAGTCTTAAGCAGTAAAAACAGCATAATACATCACAACAATGAACTACAACTTCATATTCACTTTTATTTTTGTAAGATGTGGAGGCCTAAAAGAGAATTGTTTGGCTTTTTGTGGGCTCCCAGGAATGTAACCCTATTTTTCCCATAAGTTCTTAAGTTCATCTAACACGATTTTACCTAACACAGCATTTTCAGGAACATAACTACCGTGCTAAATGATGGTCTACTGTATTTTCCGACCCTGGGTGGGACTTCAGATTTGAGGGTCTCGACCCTGAAAGGATTAACCCTTTCAGGGTCCAAGGCCAAAATCGGAAGGGGTCCAAGAAATTTTGAAAAAAAAAAAAAAAATTCTTACAGAATTAAAGATAACATTTTTGTGAAGGTAATAAAACAAACAAAAAAAATTTTCTGATCAGTACTTGCCGAGATACAGGGGCGGGAAGTTGACCCAAATTGACCGGGTAGCGGCAACATCAGTGACTTCCGCAAAATTGCATTTTTTTGTTTTACGTTTTTTATACTTTTTTCTTTGCTTTTCTATTTTTTTCTTTTTCTAATAACATTTGTGGCCTGTGAGACCAATATAATGTATATTGTATAAGTGTACACTCATTGTATTCAACACAATAACTGCACTAATTTGTTTATCATTATATTGCTTACAAAACTTGTTTACAAGTTTATTGTAAACAAAATGATGAAAATATTAGTGCGGTTATTGTGTTGAATACAACGGTACCATACAGTACCATATGGTACAATGGTGCCATAGGGTGCAATGGTACCATATAGTACAATTGTACATATGGTACAATATGGTACAATGGCACATGGTACAATGGCACCATTTGGTACAGTGGTACCATATGATACAATGGTACCATATGGTGAAGTGGTACCATATGGTGCAATGGTACCATATGGTGCAATGGTACCATATGGTGCAATGGTAATGGTACCATATGGTACATTGTACCATACAGTACAATGATACCATATGGTTCGTTGTACCGTATGGTACTATGTGGTACTGTTGTATTCAACACAATAAACACACTTATATTTTCATCATTATTTTGTTACAATAGTTGTTTACAACAAAAATATGCAAAAATGTTGTATATTAGTAATGTTCTATTATATATTTACAAATGTACAGGAACTCCACATGTTCCTTGAGGTGGATGACAAAGCACTTTGTCTCGGAAACTGCAGACTCAGTAGCTAGCTTGTGTCGCCACTCACTCAGTCTTGGCTGGTGTCTCATGCCACCAACACCTATTGACCATATGGTACATGGTATCATATGTTACAGGGTACCATATGGTACATTGTACTATATGGTATAAGGTACCATGCAGTACAGGATAACATATGGTGCAGGGTACCATATGGTACAGGGTACCATATGGCACAGGGTACCATATGGTACAGGGTACCATACAGTACAGGACACCATATGGTACAGATACAAGGATCCCTATGGAAATAAGTCACCCTGACTTTTTTGGGTTATCCTAGGATTTTATACATATGCTTCTATGTATAATAATCCATGTAATTGTATTTCTGTACACCTGAATGAACTTACTCAAGCGCATGTGGCATCGTAAGTAAGTTTATTTAGGTATACACAAATAAAGTTACATAGAATATCATACTTAGCAGCATATGTTTGGAGAACCTAGGATAACCCAAAAAAGTCAGACAGACTTATTTCCATTAGGATCCCTGTACCCTGTACCATATGGTATAATGTACCATATGGTACAATCATATGGTACTATTGTACCATATGATACCATTGCACCATATGATACCATTGTATGACATGACACCATTGTACCATATGGTACCATTGTACCATATGGCACAATTGTACCATATGGTACCATTGTACCATATGGCACAATGGTACCATATGGTTCAAAACCATAGAATTCCTCTTCAGCTCCACTTCCATCAGTCTTAGAACTGTAAGTTGTGAAGAGGAGAGTCAGAATTCACCCAGAGAGTGAGTGGGGAGTGAGAGCTTCCTTGCCGCCAGGCACGATGAACAGAGCTACTTTGCCGGCGTTCCCACAATGCCATGCGGGTGTCCAGATTTTTTCTATAGTGTGCACACTGACCACCCAGACCCATTCTCTCAGATGTAGCCCTACCAACCTTCTTGTGCTAAATTTGATGCCGTTAGAATTTTGGCGTAAATCTACGGTTTGGACCCTGAACGTAAAGCTGTAGATGTACGGGACGGACCCTGAAAGGGTTAAAGATTTTCTCCAACAATTTAAGACCTTAACAATGTTAGCAAGGAGTCACATGCCACACCTAGCCCTGATTATTTCATCAAATTTCTTCAGTTCCTTTATCACCTTTACAAATGGGTAAGGACAAGAAATGTAACAGCAGATATTATACTTAGATCAACCAAGGCCAGTTACATTGACACTTCATACAGAAAAACCTCTTTCAGTCCATGGAAAGAGTTCTTAGAACCTGGTGTGCTCATTGGGGTTTCACACATCAGAACCAGAGGACCAACTCCTGGATCTCCTATGAGGGAAGTCAAGTCAGGGAGTTCCAGCTTGAGTACAAGTAATGAAAGGGATCACTGCAAGTAGATGGAGGTATTGTGCATAAACCAGCATGGAGAGTTATAAATAATACACTTCTAATATCAATCACTTCAGAATGCATATGGTTATTTTTCAAAAAATATCTCGGTAGCGTGTATCTTTCCTTCCCAGGTTTTCACTTCAGAGACTTTGATGAGAATTTACTGATTTATGTTCAGGGTTTCATTTGAAAAGTTGTGGTCCAAAGGGTATCAGATACACTTCCAATATTCGTGTCTGAAGTTTTATAGTAGTGGAGAACAAGAAACCTCATTTAACTTTGAGCATAATAGGAACCTCAGTGGTTTGATGTTACTACCTAAATTCATGACAAAGGTCATACTTGAGTATGCTAATCTTTAATACACCCAGGATGAGATTCTTTGATTGATCTATTCAGTGTTTTTCGTCATTAACCTGTCCACTGAAACTTTCGCAAAGTCGTCTGCTTCCAGTTAAATGGGGTGAAATGCCAACTGTTGGCAAGGACATTTGACCTCAAGGTGACCCATGTCTAAATTACAGCCTTGAAGTGGCCTTTTCTACACTTTCATCACTTACCAGTCTCAGCACAGTTAAGTTATTTTGGATTATTGCTCCTAACTGACCTAGACAAATTCATGCTCAATCTTGAGTGAAATTGCAGCTTGATCTAGTGAGGCTGCCCTTCTCCTGCCTCAGAGGGTTTCCTCAGAGGGTTTCCACATTATCTGCTGATAGATGAGTCGCTAGTATTAAGTTTAGGTTCTGTGGCTGCTTCTCAACCAAACCGTACCACAAGTGGGGATAGAACCCGCAGTCAGAGAGCCATTACAATTTCGTGAGTCTTCTCAACCACTAAGGACTCTACCTCTCTCTGGTAGCTAGAGTAATGAATCAAGATATCCAGAGCAATAGGATAATTACTCACTGTCTAGGAAGCGAGCTCTTGTTTTACAGGGAATCATTTCCTTCGAATTTCCAACCCCATCCACCCCCTCCTTTTTCCAATGGATGCACTGATGATGCATCATCAGTGATTGGAAAGACACTCAGTCAAGTCATATCTTAAGGAGCCCACATTCTTATCACTATGACCTCAACTAGAAAAAACTAAAGACACTTCATATATTGTTACTACCTTCTAAAAGGATTCAACACCAGTGGCACATTCAGACAGGCTCACACCTTGCTCAGCTTCTCCATCTATCCACCTGAATGTCAGTGCAATTCTACCCAGTGAAGAGAGTGTTGACTCTTTGTGGTAGGATATATTTATCTTCTGCATTTTTTTATTATGAGAAGGTTGAGCATCTTAGCAGCTCACTTGTCTTCCAGTGTTACATAAGCAGGAAATTCACTTTTCTGTCTCTAGTGGAATGCTGGGGCATTCATGAATTGAACTTAATAACACACTTTATCTCCATTCTCAGACCTGTTAGCCTTGGTGATAAGTGTGATTTCACTGGACTGGACAGTTTCAGTTTCCTTACCAGTTTCCTTTCAGAAGTAATGGCCCACATTTCTAAGTTGCACTTGTATTACATACACATTGCTCCAAGGGGATCTCTCCTACCAACGAACATGCAAAGTAGGAGGTGCTCTACTTCACAAACATCTCTTGACACAAGGCACAGTTCAAGGGACAGAAGTGTTGAATTAATGCATCATTCATTGATCTTATCAATTGTTTATACTCCAGCTTAATTGTCTAGACAAGGGTTGGCAAATTGTGGCCCATGGGCCACATGCGACACCCAGCAACTTCAAATGTAGACCATCGACTGACACGGGTTCCTTTACCATGTTTTCTCCATTACACTACAGCCTCTCCTCACTTAATGATGGAGTTCCATTCCTAAGACCAGGTTGGTAAATGAATTCATCGCTAAGCAAGGAGCATACTATAATGGTAGTGGGTTTGTGTCAACCATCTTGAATATTGTTTTAATGTCACCTTTGCACCATTTATAACATTTTTAGTATATTTTTAAATGTTTATACAGTAGTGTACTGTATATTGTAATAAGCAGAATAGAGGAAATCAGCTCTAATATACATTATTTGTAGCTCTGTATTGCAAAATTGTGGCATATTTTCAACTAACACTCAGTAAAATTTGACTAACACAGTACCACTTCTGGGAAAAAAATTGGAGCGCTATGAGGTGGACCGCGGCATTTCAGATCTGTGTTTGTGATTAACTTAGTTGATTCCTGCATACCAGTCAATATATGCCATGTTTACATATGCTGCTATGTATGATAATTTATGTAACTCTATTCATGTGTATGTTTACCTGAATAAACTGACTGACATATTCAGCTGGCTGGCAGGCTAGCTGGCCAGTTGGCTGACTGGCTGGCTGGCCTGTCTCTGTCTCAGAGAGAGAGCCACTCATGAACCTGATAGTCAGCTAGACTCTCGAACAGGTATTACACATGTTGCAGAATCGTCACATCTGCACAAGTGGAAAGATACAACTGTGACCAATATGTGTATTACTTACCACAGTAATGCTTATGCTTCATATCTACAAGTACAGTATAGCAATTTGACTTTTTGAGGGTATTGTAGGTAAATAAACTTAGTCCTTGATTCTGTTCAAGGGACACTGTCCTTCAAGAAATATATACTAAACAAACGTAATTGCTTGAATGACAGAACAGAATTAAGGGCTAAGTTCATTTAGGCACAGGTACACACAGTACAGTTTTCATACATAGTGTAAATTACCAAGGATAACCCAAAAAAGCCAGACATAGTGCTATACTCTGCTTGTTGATGAGGCATAAACGTGACTGTGGCAAGTAATGTGCATCTCCACTTGTTCAGACGTGACGATTCTGCAACGTGTGTAATACATGTTTGGCTGACTAGCTCTGTCTATCTCTGTCTGTCTCAGTCTGTCTGTGTGTGTGTGTGTCAGAGAGAGCTGCTCATGAACCAGAATCAAGAACTAAGTAAGTTTATTTAGGCACAGCTACAGTTATCATACATAGTGTAAATTACTTAAGATAACCCAAAAAAAACAAAATGCTATATGTATAATGCTTGTAGATATAAGGCATAAGGCATTGAGGTTAAGGACCCCAATGCCTTATACCTTTCCATTGGGGTCAAGGATCCCAATGGAAAGTCACTCTCTCTGATTTTGGGGGGTTATCCTAGGTGATCTACATATATGCTGCTATGTATGATAATTTATGCAACTGTATTTGTGTACCTGTACCTGAATAAACTTACTGCGGCAAATAATACACATTTCAGCCACAGTTGTATCTTTCCACTTGCTCAAATGCGACGATTTTGCTACATGTGTAATACCTATTCGGCTAGTTTACGATCATTGGTCAGTACATATGTGCCCCATACAAGCCTCAGATGTGTTTGTGATTAACTAGGTTGATTCCTGAATACCAGTCAATACATGCAGTGCTTACTTGTTGCTATGTATGGTAATTTATGTAACTGTATTTATATGTATGTTTACCTGAGTAAACTGACTGATTGACTTGACTGACTGGCTGTACTGACTTGACTTACTGATTAGACTGACTGACCTACTGACTTTACTGACTGTACTGAACTTGACTTATGGACTATATTGACTTCACTTACTGACTGGACTGACTTGACTGATTTGGCTGATTTGACTGACTTACTGACTTGACTTACTTATTGGACTAACTGACCTACTGACTTGACTGACTGTACTGAACTTGACTTACTGACTGACTATACTGACTTGGCTTACTGGAATGACTTGACTGATTTAACTGACTTACTGACTTGACTGGACTGACTGACTGGCTGTACTGACTTGACTTACTGGACTGATTAGATTCACTGACTGTATAGAATTACTTGAATGACTTACTTGACTGACCTACTGACTTGACTGGACTGACTGACTTGATTGACTGACTTACTTGATTGACTGACTTACTTGACTGACTGACTTGACTTGATTGACTTACTGACTTGATTGACTGGATTGACTTACTGACTTGTCTGCATTGACTTAACTGTCTGTATTGACTTGATTGACCTACTGACTTGACTGACTGACTGACTTAGTGACTGACTTGACTACTATCCACCTCACCCAAGTAAGGACACAGCATGCCTCTCCACTCCCTTCACAATCATCGACAAACGCCGGCAACCGCAATTTAAGGTAAGAAATGTTATTTCTGTTGCAGTTGTAGCCTTAAGCAATAGAAAAAACATAATATATAATGATAATGAACAACATTTTACATTATTTTTATTTTTGTAAAATTTCTAGACCTACAAAAAAAATGTTGAGCCTTTTTGGCAGACTTAGGAACATAACCCTGTTTTTATCCTATGTTCTTCAGTTCCATTAACATGGATTCATCTTACACTGAATATTCGGGAACGTAACTACCATGGTAATCGACGGTCTACTGCATTTATAAATAGTAAAACTAATAAACCTTCATTTTCAGTCACATATTCATATAAATTTTATTCATTCATTTATATTCATTTACAAGACTGATTTTTTTTCTGTGGCCTGCAAAAAGTGTAAAATATATGATGTAGCATCCGTAGTGAAAAAGCTGGAGATCCCTGGTCTAGATAGTGTAGCTTATGACTGATCATCACAGAGCCTCCACATAACATCAATTTAACTCTGTATGGAAGGTATTTAAGCTTCATTGTAAGGGTAATAATTTTTCACAGACAAGAATCAGTCAATTGTTGGTCATAAAGTTTCTCACAAACTTGTTTCACACAGGCAAAGTAATGCACACAGTAAAAGTATAGAAATTTGTGTTAGGTATTGTGATCTTGATTACCCTGGGTATAAATACCATAAAGGTAATATTTCTAAAATGCTTAGAACACAGAAACTTATACCCTATCATTATAGTAGACATTATAGGGCTCTGGTGGCCTGGTAGCTAATTCAGTAAAATGGGTACCTGAGTGTTAGTCAACTGGTATGGGTTGCATCCTGGGACACTGACCTAATTTGCCCGAAATGCTGAGCCTAACAAGGGGCTTTCTATATAGTAGTGTCATTGATGTCAGCTAGGCCTGTATACCATGTATATGTACTTGTAGTAAATAAAGATATTATTATTGTTATTATTATTATTATTATTATTATTATTATTATTATTATTATTATTATTATTATTATTATTATTATTATTAGATAAAAACACCCATTACAGTTTTGTACCATCATTTGCAGACGACACTAAAATAAGCATTAAAATCACCTCAGTAGAAGACTGAAAAATTGCAGGAAGATATAAGTAGGATTTTCCAGTGGGTAGTGGAGAACAACATGATATTCATTGGTGATAATTTCCGGCTGCTAGATATGAAAGAATGAAGAAATCAAAAGGGATATTTTATACGAAACCCAAGAGGATCATCAAATAGAATGCAAGGAACACAGAAAGTAATTATGTCAACTGACCTTTTTTTCAAAGAACACTATAAAGCAAATGTCATGACAGCCATGAAGATGACAGGGTGGATAATGAGAATTTCAACATAAGAAATAATGCCAGTGGTGATACTTTTCAAATTGCTTGTGCTCTCACATTTAGAATATTGTTCATTGTTGATGGACCTGTTTAGGGCAGAAGAGATACCAGAGCTGGAATAGATACAGGGATCATTGATGGCCTGCATATGGCCAATTTTCATTACTGAGAATGCCTCACCCACAGCCACTCAAGAGGGAGAAGTTTTTTAGTGCCAGGAAGGAAAAAAAACTGGCAGGAAATGGCAGAAATCGTACACCAAATCCAGCCATTCCTGGAGTGGAACCACAGTCGATGGCCTCCACTCCAAACCAACAGATACAGATACTAATGCTGGAAAAAAATCCCCCCCCCCCAGTACCAACAATACCACCAGTCCGATGACATTCTTCTTTGCAAATATACAGGGTCTAAAGCCAGCAACAAACAACAAAATACAGTGGACCGCCGCATAACGATCACCTCCGAATGCGACCAATTATGTAAGTGTATTTATGTAAGTGCGTTTGTACATGTATGTTTGGGGGTCTGAAATGGACTAATCTACTTCACAATATTCCTTATGGGAACAAATTCGGTCAGTACTGGCACCTGAACATACTTGTGGAGTGAAAAAATATCGTTAACCGGGGGTCCACTGTACCTTTCATCCGTGGACTGCTTGCAGAGGCAAAGGCAATGTTCACGGCTTTCACTGAGACCCACATAAAGGATCACATGGACAACGAAATATGGATCCCAGGTTACAACCTATACAGATGTGACAGAGTGAACAGGCAAAAGGGGGGGGTTGGCCTGTACATTGCAGTCACTTGTTTGCACAGAACTGCTTAATGCCTCAAATGATGTAGTGGAAGTTTTAGCAGTAAAGGTCGAGAACCAAAACCTAGTCATTGTGGTAGTCTTCAAGCCTCCGGATGCAACATCCCAGCAATTCCAGGAACAGCTGTTAAAAATTGACCACTGTCTGGAAAATCTTCCAGCTCCTGCACCCAACATCTTGCTCCTGGGGGATTTCAACTTAAGGCACCTAAAATGGAGGAATAGAGCAAATAATATTGTTGCAGTAATAACACCAGGAGGCAGCTCTGATGAAAACTCACACTCACACGAGCTTTTAAATCTCTGCACAAAATTCAATTTAAACCAGCAAATAATAGAGCCTACTAGACTGGAAAATACACTAGACCTCATCTTCACTAACAATGATGATCTGATAAGAAATGTCACCATATCAAAAACAATATACTCAGATCACAACATAATTGAGGTTCAGACATGTATGTGTGGAGCCCCAGACCGACATAATGAGATTAGTCACGGGGGAGCATTCACCAAATTCAACTTCAATAACAAAAACATAAAGTGGGACCAAGTAAACCAAGTCCTAACCGATATAAGCTGGGAAGATATACTAAGCAACACAGACCCCAACTTATGCCTAGAACAGATTAACTTGGTGGCACTCAATGTATGCACAAGGCTTATTCCTCTAAGAAAAAGGAGGAGTAGATGTAAAATAGAAAGAGACAGGCGCTCCCTTTACAGGCGACGGAAAAGAATAACAAGAGCGGCTAAAAGAGGTCAATATATCTGAAATGCGTAGGGAGACACTGGTCAGAGAAATAGCAAGCATCGAACTTAAGCTAAAGGAATCTTATAGGAGTCAGGAATCGAGGGAAGAACTAAAAGCCATAAATGAAATTGAAAGAAACCCAAAGTATTTCTTCTCCTATGCCAAATCAAAGTCGAGAACAACGTCCAGTATTGGGCCCCTACTTAAACAAGATGGGTCCTACACAGTTGACAGCAAGGAAATGAGTGAGCTACTCAAGTCCCAATATGACTCAGTTTTTAGCAAGCCGCTAACCAGACTGAGAGTCGAAGATCAAAATGAATCTTTTATGAGAGCCACAGAATTTGGTTAACACAAGCCTATCCGATGTTATCCTGACGCCTAGTGACTTCAAACAGGTGATAAATGACATGCCCATGCACTCTGCCCCAGGGCCAGACTCATGGAACTCTGTGTTCATCAAGAACTGCAAGAAGCCCCTATCACGAGCCTTTTCCATCCTATGGAGAGGGAGCATGGACATGGGGGTCGTCCCACAGTTACTAAAAACAACAGACATAGCCCCACTCCACAAAGGGGGCAGTAAAGCAACAGCAAAGAACTACAGACCAATAGCATTAACATCCCATATCATAAAAATCTTTGAAAGGGTCCTAAGAAGCAAGATCACCACCCATCTAGAAACCCATCAGTTACACAACCCAGGGCAACATGGGTTTAGAACAGGTCACTCCTGTCTGTCTCAACTATTGGATCACTACGACAAGGTCCTAGATGCACTAGAAGACAAAAAGAATGCAGATGTAATATATACAGACTTTGCAAAAGCCTTCGACAAGTGTGACCATGGCGTAATAGCGCACAAAATGCATGCTAAAGGAATAACAGGAAAAGTCGGTCAATGGATCTATAATTTCCTCACTAACAGAACACAGAGAGTAGTCGTCAACAGAGTAAAGTCCGAGGCAGCTACGGTGAAAAGCTCTGTTCCACAAGGCACAGTACTCGCTCCCATCTTGTTCCTCATCCTCATATCCGACATAGACAAGGATGTCAGCCACAGCACCGTCTTCCTTTGCAGATGACACCCGAATCTGCATGACAGTGTCTTCCATTGCAGACACTGCAAGGCTCCAGGCGGACATCAACCAAATCTTTCAGTGGGCTGCAGAAAACAATATGAAGTTCAACAATGAGAAATTTCAATTACTCAGATATGGTAAACACGAGGAAATTAAATCTTCATCAGATTACAAAACAAATTCTGGCCACAAAATAGAGCGAAACACCAACGTCAAAGACCTGGGAGTGATCATGTCGGAGGATCTCACCTTCAAGAACCATAACATTGTATCAATCGCATCTGCTAGAAAAATGACAGGATGGATAATGAGAACCTTCAAAACTAGGGAGGCCAAGCCCATGATGACACTCTTCAGGTCACTTGTTCTATCTAGGCTGGAATATTGCTGCACACTAACAGCACCTTTCAAGGCAGGTGAAATTGCTGACCTAGAAAATGTACAGAGAACCTTCACAGCACGCATAGCGGAGATAAAACACCTCAATTACTGGGAGTGCTTGAGGTTCCTAAACCTGTATTCCCTGGAATGCAGGTGGGAGAGATACATGATTATATACACCTGGAAAATCCTAGAGGGACTAGTACCGAACTTGCACACGAAAATCACTCGCTATGAAAGCAAAAGACTTGGCAGATGATGCAACATCCCCCCAATGAAAAGCAGGGGTGTCACTAGCATGTTAAGAGACCATACAATAAGTGTCAGGGGCCCGAGACTGTTCAACTGCCTCCCAGCATACATAAGGGGGATTACCAACAGACCCCTGGCAGTCTTCAAGCTGGCACTGGACAAGCACCTAAAGTCGGTTCCTGACCAGCCAGGCTGTGGTTCGTACATTGGTTTGCATGCAGCCAGCAGTAACAGCCTGGTTGATCAGGCTCTGATCCACCAGGAGGCCTGGTCACAGACCGGGCTGCGGGGGCGTTGACCCCCGGAACTCTCTCCAGGTAAACTCCAGGTAAATAGTTATACCAATGCTCTTATATGGGTATGAAACATGAGTGGTGAATGTTGCAACATGGAGAAGGCTGGAGGCAGTGGAGATGTCATGTTTGAGAGCAATGTGTGGTTTGAATAAAATGCAGAGAATTCGTAGTTTGGAAATAAGGAGGAGGCGCGGGATTACCAAAACTATTATCCAGAGGGCTGGGGAGGGGTTGTTGAAGTGGTTTGGACATGTAGAGAGGGTTGAACAAAATAGAATGACTTCGAGAGTGTATAAACCTGTAGTGGAGGGAAGGCAGGGTAGTGGTCAGCCTAGGAAAGGTTGGAGGGAGGGGGTAAAGGAGGTTTTGTGTGTGAGGGGCTTGGACTTCCAGCAAGTGTGTGTGTGAACGTGTTAGAATTGAATGGAGAAAAATGGTTTTTAATACTTGACATGCTGTTGGAGTGTGAACAAGGTAACATTTATGAAGGGATTCAGGGAAACCGGCAGGCCGGACTTGAGTCCTGGAGATGGGAAGTAAAGTGTCTACACTCTGAAGGAGGGGTGTTAATGTTGCAGTTTTATAAATGTAGTGTAAGTGCACCTCTGGCAAGACAGTGATGGAGTGAAAGATGATGATAGTTTTTTCTTTTTTGGGCCACCCTGCCATGGTGGGAGATGGCCAATGTGTTAATAAAATAAAATATGTATTTCAAATTCAAATTTTTCATATTTATTTATTTGCAAGTAATACATTGCAGTTATGTGTTTACAATAATGGGTTGCTAAGCAAAGAGAGCCTCTATTATGCTTAGGCATTATGGGCTGACTTAATTTAATGGCTTACTGACTACTTAGCATTAAAGAAATTTATCATAGTTGTACAATAGTTCTATTACAATAGTTCTATTAATTTTCCTTCAGCATTATTTTGGCCTGTATATGAAAGTGCAGGAAATGTCCAGTTCAGGCT
>NC_091301.1:46755322-46912822 GCF_038502225.1 Cherax quadricarinatus
TATCAAATCTTCAGGAAAGACAGAGGGAGGAGAGGGGGAGGAGGAGTTGCACTGCTCATTAAAAACCAGTGGGGTTTTGAGAAAATGGAAGGAATGGATGGCATGGGCGAAAGGGACTACTTAGTAGGAACAATCCAGTCTGAGGGACATAAGGTGATAATTGCAGTAATGTACAACCCACCACAGAACTGCAGGAGGCCAAGAGAAGAATACGATGAGAGCAACAGAGCAATGATCAACACACTAGCCGAGGTGGCCAGGAGAGCACACATGGGGGGAGCAAAGTTACTAGTTATGGGTGATTTCAATCACAAGGAGATTGACTGGGAAAACCTGGAGCCCCATGGGGGTCCCGAAACATGGAGAGCCAAGATGATGGATGTGGTACTGGAGAACCTCATGCATCAACATGTTAGAGACACTACCAGAGAGAGAGGAGAGGATGAACCAGCAAGGTTGGACCTTGTATTCACCATGAGTAGTTCGGACATCGAGGGTATCATGTATGAAAGGCCCCTGGGAGCTAGTGATCATGTGGTTCTGTGCTTCGACTACATAGTTGAGCTCCAAGTGGAGAGAGTAGCAGGAATAGGCTGGGAAAAACCAAACTACAAAAGGGGGAACTACTCAGGCATGAGGAACTTCCTTCAAGACATTCAGTGGGAGAGGGAACTGACAGGAAAACCAGTACAAGAAATGATGGACTATGTAGCAACAAAATGCAAGGAGGCAGAGGAGAGGTTTGTTCCCAAGGGAAACAGAAATAATGGGAAGAACAGAACGAGTCCTTGGTTCACCCAAAGGTGTAGGGAGGCAAAAACTAGGTGTAATAGAGAATGGAAAAGGTACAGAAGACAGAGAACTCAGGAAAATAAAGAAATCAGCCGAAGAGCCAGAAACGAATATGCACAGATAAGAAGGGAGGCTCAGAGACAATATGAAAATGACATAGCATCAAAAGTAAAGACTGACCCGAAGCTGTTGTACAGCCACATCAGGAGGAAAACAACAGTCAAGGACCAGGTAATCAGACTGAGGAAGGGTGATGGGGAATTCACAAGAAACGACCGAGAGGTATGTCAGGAGCTCAACACAAGATTTAAAGAGGTATTTACAGTGGAAACCAGTAGGACTCCAAGAAATCAGAACAGGGGGGCACACCAGCAAGTGCTGGATGAGGTACATATAACCAAGGAGGAGGTGAAGAAGCTGCTATGCGAACTTGACACCTCAAAGGCGGTGGGACCAGACAACATCTCTCCATGGGTCCTTAAAGAGGGAGCAGAGATATTGTGTGAGCCATTAACAAAGATCTTCAACACATCATTTGAAACTGGGCAACTCCCTGAGGTATGGAAAATGGCAAATGTAGTCCCAATTTTTAAAAAGGGAGACAGACATGAGGCACTAAACTACAGACCTGTATCTCTAACGTGTATAGTATGCAAGGTCATGGAGAAGATCATCAGGAGGAGAGTGGTGGGGCACCTGGAAAGAAACAAGTGTATAATTGACAACCAGCACGGTTTCAGGGAAGGAAAATCCTGTGTCACAAACCTACTAGAGTTTTATGACAAGGTGACAGAAGTAAGACAAGAGAGAGAGGGGTGGATCGACTGCGTATTTTTGGACTGCAAGAAGGCTTTCGACACAGTTCCTCACAAGAGGTTACTGCAAAAGCTAGAGGACCAGGCACACATAACAGGAAAGGCACTGC
Source organism: Cherax quadricarinatus (assembly GCF_038502225.1). Classification (NCBI taxonomy): domain Eukaryota; kingdom Metazoa; phylum Arthropoda; class Malacostraca; order Decapoda; family Parastacidae; genus Cherax; species Cherax quadricarinatus. Next base: position 46,757,040 of record NC_091301.1, read on the forward strand.
AATGGATCAGAGAATATCTGACAGGGAGGAAACAACGAGTCATGGTACGCGACGAGGTGTCAGAGTGGGCGCCTGTGACAAGCGGGGTTCCACAGGGGTCAGTCCTAGGACCTGTGCTGTTCTTGGTATACGTGAACGACATAACGGAAGGGATAGACTCAGAAGTGTCCTTGTTTGCAGACGATGTGAAGTTAATGAGAAGAATCGAATCGGACGAGGATCAGGCAGGACTACAAAGAGATCTGGACAGGCTACAAGCCTGGTCCAGCAACTGGCTCCTAGAATTTAACCCTGCCAAATGCAAAGTCATGAAGATTGGGGAAGGGCAAAGAAGACCGCAGACACAATATAGTTTAGATGGCCAAAGACTGCAAACCTCACTAAAGGAAAAAGATCTGGGGGTGAGTATAACACCGAGCATATCTCCTGAGGCGCACATCAATCAGATAACTGCTGCAGCATACGGGCGCCTGGCAAACCTACGGATAGCGTTCCGATACCTCAGTAAGGATTCGTTTAAGACTCTGTACACCATCTACGTCAGGCCCATACTGGAGTATGCAGCACCAGTTTGGAATCCACACCTAGTCAAGCACGTCAAGAAATTAGAGAAAGTGCAAAGGTTTGCAACAAGACTAGTCCCAGAGCTACGGGGATTGTCCTATGAAGAAAGGTTGAGGGAAATCGGCCTGACGACACTGGAGGCCAGGAGGGTCAGGGGAGACATGATAACGACATATAAAATACTGCGCGGAATAGACGAGGTGGACAAAGACGGGATGTTCCAGAGATGGGACACAGACACAAGAGGTCACAATTGGAAGTTGAAGACTCAGATGAATCAAAGGGATGTTAGGAAGTATTTCTTCAGTCATAGAGTAGTCAGGCCATGGAATAGCCTAGAAAGTGATGTGGTGGAGGCAGGAACCATACATAGTTTTAAGGCGAGGTATGATAGAGCTCATGGGGCAGGGAGAGAGAGGACCTAGTAGCAATCAGCGAAGAGGCGGGGCCAGGAGCTGTGACTCGACCCCTGCAACCACAAATAGGTGAGTACAAATAGGTGAGTACACACACACACACACACACACACACACACACACACACACACACACACACACACACACACACACACACACACACACACACACACACACACACACACACACACACACACACACACACACACACACACACACACACACACACACACACACACACACACACACACACACACACACAAAGACACACACACACACACACACACACACAAACACACACACACACACACACAGACACACACACACACACACACTCACACATACACACACCACACACACACACACACACACACACACACACACACACACACACACACACACACATAGCTTTAAGCACATATTCGTGGGCTTAAGGAGACTGAAGAGAGGTCTTATGAAGAAAGATAACTGGGAGAGAAAAAAAAGTGATTAAAAATATCATGAAACAAACATAAGAGAATGTTCTGAGCTGATAAATTTTAACCCTTAAATGGTCCAAACGTATATATATGTTTTTTCAACATCTGAAAGTATGTAAAAAAATGTAGATTTTTTTTTGTTTTACATTTGAAAACGTGTAAAAAAAACCGTTTATCTACATTTTTTTTGTTACATTTGAAAATATGTAAAAAAAAGTAGATCTACTTTTGTAGCACTACGAATATGAACGCTGATTTGTTTGGACCGTTTAAGGGCTAAGAGGGGAAGAAATCAGCCAGCCAAATTGATTTTCAAGACAGAAATGGTGTAAAACAGAATCCTGCAGCAGAAACCATGGGTAAAAGAAACAAAATACCAGCGGGTGCATCTAGACTGTGACAGAATGAGAACAGAATGACAGTAACTGATAGAAGATACAAAGATGAAAGGAGCAAGAAAGAGAGACAAGGTTAGAGTCAGGCGGGGACACCCAGAATCTAGAGGAGCATCAAGCAGAACCCTGCAAAATTAACCCAAAACAAACCATAACTCACAACCCCCACCTCCCCCCATAAACCCCACCTACACAACAGTCTTTCATAGTACCCTGCCAGGTCTCTCACTCCCACAGCCCCCCAAAATACAGTTTTGGAAAAGAAACTGAAGGTACAGTACAGAAATGCAGACGGAATAACAAATAAGTGTGAGGAGTGGCATAAAAGAATCATTGACACATCCCCTGACAACATAGCACTCTCAGAAATCAAGCTCATGGGAATGATCTTTCCAACTGGATATCAGATCCTGAGGAAAGCTAGAGGAAATAAGAGAGGGATGGGGAGTTGCACTGTTCATCAAAAATGAGTGGAGATTTGAGGAGTTGGAAGGAGTGGACAGAGGGGAAGCAAGGGTGCACATATTAGGAACAATTCAGACTGGGGGTCCCAAAATGGTGACTGTGGTGATGTACAACCCACCACAGAATAGCAAGAGGCCAAGACAGGAATGTGATGAAAGCAAGAGAGCAATGGTTGAGGTGGCCAGAAGGGCCCACATGGGCAGGGCAGAGTTACTAGTTGTGGGTAATTTTAGTCATAAGGAGATTGACTGGGAAAACCTGGAGCCACACAGGGGACCAGAAATGTGGAAGGCCAAGATGGTGATGGTACTGGAAAACCTCATGCATCAACGCATTAGGGGCATTGCCAGAGAGAGGAGAAGATGAACCAGCAGGACTTTACCTCATATTCGCCTTGAGTAGTTCAGGCATTGATGACATCACATTGAAAGGCCCCACAGAGCTAGAGATCATGTGGTCCTGAGCTTCAAATTCGTTGTTGAGTTACAAGTGGAGAGGGAAGTAGGATGAGTAGGATGGGAGAAGCCACACTATTAAAGAGGGGACTACACAGGTATTACACAGGCATGAGAAATTTCCTTCATGGAGTTCAGTGGGAAAGAGAATTGGTGGGAAAATCAGTAAATGAAATGGTGGGAGGCAGAGGAGAGGTTCATACCCAAGGGCAACAGAAACAAGTCCAGAACGAGCCCTTGATATAGAAGACAAAGGACCCAGGAAAATAGGGAGATTAGTCAAAGAACCAGAAACGAATATGCACAGATAAGGGAGGAGGCAGAGCGGTAATACGAAAATGACATAGCATCAAAAGCCAAATCTGACCCGAAGCTGTTGTACAGCCACATCAGGAGGTAAAAAACAGTCAAGGACCAGGTAATCAGGCTGAGCGTGTTTGATAGGAGTGAATGGAGACAAATGGTTTTTAATACTTGACGTGCTGTTGGAGTGTGAGCAAAGTAACATTTATGAAGGGATTCAGGGAAACTGGCAGGCCGGACTTGAGTCCTGGAGATGGGAAGTACAGTGCCTGCACTTTGAAGGAGGGGTGTTAATGTTGCAGTTTAAAAACTGTAGTGTAAAGCACCCTTCTGGCAAGACAGTGATGGAGTGAATGATGGTGAAAGTTTTTCTTTTTTCGGGCCACCCTGCCTTGGTGGGAATCGGCCAGTGTGTTAATAAAAAAAAATCATAAGAAATGACAGAGAAGTATGTGAAGAGCTCAACAAGAGATTTAAGAAAGTATTTTCAATGGAGACAGAATGGACTCCAGCAAGCAGGAATGGTGGGGTACACCAACAAGTGCTGGACACACTAAACACAACAGAGGAAGAAGTGAAGAGGCTGCTAAGTGAACTAGATACTTCACAGGCAGTGAGACTGGACGTCATCTCTTCTTGGATCCTAAGAGAGGGACCAGAGGCACTGTGTGTGCCACTAACAACAATCTTCAACACATCTATTGAAACAGGGCAACAACCCAAAGTGTGGCAGACAGCAAATGTAATCCCAATATTTAAGATAGGAGACAGACATGCAGCATTAAACTACAGACCAGTGTCACTGACATGTATAGTATCCAAAGTCATGAAGAAGATTATCAGAAGAGTGTTGGAGCCTAGAAAGGAATGAGCTTATAAAACTATAACCAGCATGGTTTCAGGGAAGGGAAATCCTGTGTCACAAAACTTCTTTCTTTCTTTCAACACACCGGCCGTATCCCACCAAGGCAGGGTGGCCCAAAAAGAAAAACGAAAGTTTCTCTTTTAAATTTAGTAATTTATACGGGAGAAGGGGTTACTAGCCCCTTGCTCCCAGCATTTTAGTCGCCTCTTACAACACGCATGGCTTACGGAGGAAGAATTCTGTTCCACTTCCCCATGGAGATAAGAGGAAATAAACAAGAACAAGAACTAGAAAGAAAATAGAATACACAGAGGGGTGTGTATATATATGCTTGTACATATATGTGTAGTGTGACCTAAGTGCAAGTAGAAGTAGCAAGACATACCTGAAATCTTGCATGTTTATGAGACAGACAAAAGACACCAGCAATCCTACCATCATGTAGAACAATTACAGGTTTTCGTTGTACACTCGCTTGGCAGGACGGTAGTACCTCCCTGGGCGGTTGCTGTTTACCAACCTACTACCTAGGTCACAAAACTTACTGGAGTTTTATGACAAGGTGAGAAAAGTAAGACGAGAGAGAGAGGGGTGGGTAGATTGCATTTTCTTGGACAGGAAGACAGCTTTTGACACAGTTCCACACAAGAGATTAGTGCAAGAGCTAGAGAGCAGGCAGGAATAACAGGAAGGCACTGCAGTGGATAAGAGAATATCTGACAGGATATTCTCTTATCCTGTATGTGACTAGGCATGAGAGTGGGCACCTGTGATGAGCAGGATTTCACAGGAGTTAGTCCAGTTCTGTTTCTGGTATATATGAATGACATGATGGAAGGGATGGATTCAGGTGTGTCCCTGTTTGCAGATGATGTGAAGCTAATGCAAAGAATTCAGTTAGATGAGAATCAGCTAGGACTACAAATGGATCTGGACAGGCTGCAAGCCTTTGTCCAGCAACTGGCTCCTGGAGTTTAACCCCACCAAGTGCAAACTCATTAAGACTGGGAAGGGTCAAAGAAGACCGCAGAGTATAGGCTAGGTGGCCAAAGACTGCAAACCTCATTCAAGGAAAATGATCTTGGGGTGAGTATAATACCGAGCACATCTCCTGAAGCACACATCAACCAGATAACTGCTGCAGCATATGGGTGCCTGGCAAACTTAATAATAACTTTTTGACACCTCAGTAAAAAAGTAATTCAAGTCTCTGTACACTGTGTGTGTCAGGCCCATATTGAAGTTTGCAGTACCAGTATGGAACTCACATCTGGTCAAGCATGTCAAGAAATTAGAGGAAGTGCAAAAGTTTGCAGCAAGACTAGTCTCGGAGGTAAGGGGTATGTCCTGTGAGGAGAGGTTAAAGGAAATTGACCTGATTACACTGGAGGACAGGAGTGATCATGAGAACGACATATAAAATATTGAGAGGAATTAACAAGGTGGATAGGGACAGGATGTTTCAGAAATGAGACAGAGCAACAAGGAGTCACAACTGGGAGTTGAAAACTCAGATGAGTCACAGGGATGTTAGGAACCATTTCTTCAGTCAGTGTTATCAGGAAATGAAACAGTCTAGAGAGTGATATAGTGGAGGAAGGATCCATACAGAGCTTTAAGAAGAGATATGATAAAGCTCATGGAGCAGAGAGAGAGTAGACTTAGTAGTGACCAGAGAAGTGGGGCCAGGAGCTGTAACTCGACCCCTGCAACCCCATATAGGTGAGTACATATGCACGCATGCTCACACACACACACACACACACACACACACACACACACACACACACACACACACACACGCACGCACGCACGCACACACACACACACACACACACACACACACACACACACACAGACGGGATGTTCCAGAGAAGGGACACAGACACAAGAGGTCACAATTGGAAGTTGAAGACTCGGATGAATCAAAGGGATGTTAGGAAGTATTTCTTCAGTCATAGAGTAGTCAGGCCGTGGAATAGCCTAGAAAGTGACGTAGTGGAGGCGGGAACCATACATAGTTTTAAGGCGAGGTATGATAATTCTCATGGGGCAGGGAGAGAGAGGACCTAGTAGCAATCAGCGAAGAGGTGGGGCCAGGAGCTATGAATCGACCCCTGCAACCACAAATAGGTGAGTACACACACACACACACACCGGACACACACACACCGAACACACACACAAACACATTTATTTATTTAGACTTCATTTCTGCTCTCTGGCTTGCTCTTAATTTATTCAATAATAACCCCACCATACACCTTACCAGGTATACTCAACAGGCTTGTTGCCTTTTAAGTCTTACACTTTCTTTTGTTAACTTTGCTGTATAGAAAGGAACTATGCATGCTGTTTACCTTCCTCTCTTTCATACATTTATTAAATAAAAGCACCAACCATTCCAAAACTATTTTCCCCACCTCTTCATAACATTTCTGTCTTAATCACATTAATCCCAGCTACTTTATCTCCTGTCATTCTACCTTCAGCCTCATTCCTCCCTCACACTCACATCTGGCTTTTCCTCGCTCCTAAAAGATGTTATACCTCCCTGCCCAATGCACAAAATCACAGCTTCTCTATCTTCACCAGTATTTAACAATTCCTCAAGATATTCCCAGAATCTCCCAACTTCAGAGAATATCAGATCCATTCATTCCCTAGGCTTTCTTAACTATTAATCTCACTCCAAACTTTCTTATTCTGAGCAAAATTTGTTGACAGCATCTCGCCCACTCTCTCATTTGCTCTCCTTTGACATTCCTTCACCACTCTCTTAACCCTTAAACTGTCCAAACAGATCTATGTTCACATGCGTAGTGCTCCAAAAGTAGATCTACGTTTTTTTACATATTTTCAAATACAACAAAAAAAAATGTAGATCAGAGTTTTTTTACATGTTTTCAAATGTAAAAAAACAAAAAGAAGATCTACATTTTTTATGTACTTTCAAATGTTGAAAAAACGTAGATCTACATTTGGACAGTTTAAGGGTTAACATCTCTTTGTCTTTCCATTTACCCTTCCCTCCTTATATCACTTCTACTTTATAAAAACTTCTCATATACTAACTTTTTTCTCTTTATCTTGTCATTCCATCAGTCGCTCTTTTTCCCCCTCATGTACCCACTTTACCATATAGGAGGGCCCTGCTTTACGGCACTTTGCTTTACAGCAATTTGCCAATGTTGATATTTCAAATTATACCCAAAAATTCATTTATATGGCTCCCCAATTTGCTATTATGACATCTGTGTGTCACCTGTCTGCTCTTAGTTTCTTTACATCCTTCATGAACACTGGGTTTCTCCCGATTGTCTGGAAACTTTCAAAAGTTTCAAGTGTTTTAAAGTTTTTGTGTATTTTATATATACTTTTTTTTGTGTTACAATGACACCTAAGGGTAGTTGTGATAAAAAGAACAGTTGTAAGGCTCTTTAAGTACAAAGTTAGAAATGATTAACCCCTTCAGGGTCAAGAGGCCCTCTCCTAAACTTGTTCTCAGGGTCGAAAAATTTTGGAAAAAAAATTATTTTCCTTATAAAAAGATAAAGAATCTTTTCCCGATCATAATGACACCAAAAGTATGAAATTTGATGAAAAACTTACGGAATTATGCTCTCATGAAGTTAGAGGTCTCGACAATGTTTACACATTGGCGATTTTGCCCATTTTGAGCTCCATTTTCGGCCAGTTCCAATGTACTAGTCAACAAAAATCATAGCTATTTTCCTAGAACTACATTTTTTCTATCGAATGAGTACAAGAAACCACCCATTTACCGATTTCAACTATCCAGTAAAGTGGTCAGAAATTAGCAATTTTGCCAATTTCACACAAATTTCAAAAGATGCCAATTTCCAAATAGGGTCCAGAATAAACAAGACAGACATTCCTCCTCGCACTAAAATAACATTTCCTCTGTTCATTAGTCACATCCCCAGGCCCCTCTTACATTTCTTTTGCTTTCCAATTTGAACTTTTATTCTCACAAAAAATAGAAGATTTACTGTTATGCAGACTACTGCATTAGTGTAGGAATTGTATAAATAATATCAGCGCACTTGTGAAAGAATATTAGACTCACCAGTTGACGTGTATTGGATGCTTGGCATGATTTGTTTACTTTTGAACTTTGGCAAAAATCGAACATTTCTGCTACTTTGAACTCAATTTCAAGGTACTTTTCATTGTGAAACCAATCAGAATCATCTCAATTTCTGTAATATGTCTTCCATTCTATAAAATGAGACCAGGAAAACTAGAATACATCCATAAATACCATGCGAAAATACAGTGTAAAGTCGCTGTTTTAAACAAAAAACATGATCAAAGTTTTTTTTTTCTCATTACACACAGTGTGCTGCAGGATTTTTTATGCTGTGCACACTGACCACACAGACACATTCTTTCATATGTAGGCCTACCAGCTTTCTCTTGCTAGATTTTAAGGCTTTAGAATTTAGGCGTACTAGTACGTCAATAACCCTGGTGCGTAAGCCGTACTAGTACGTTGGAAACCCTGAAAGGGTTAAACCCAGTGAGCAAGGTATGTCAGTGGCTGAGATAGTACTGATAATTGTATTTATGTGTACCTGTACCTAAATAAACTTACTGTTCTGGCATTTAGGTGCATTAAAATCACTCTTTGGCATCGTTACTATGTAGGAGTAACTACACCAGGCAAGGTAGTAGCTGAAAGTGTCTCACTAGTGTTGAAGATGCAGTAATAGTAATAATCACTGGGATGCTCTAAATGTCATATTACATTATTATAGACATTTTTTCACAAAATTATATAAGAAACATTCTACATATCACATAAACTAAATACATACAATCATAGTAAAACAAATTAACATAATTGTGAGGTGTGGTAGCCAGGTAGGCATAAAGGAGTGTACAACAATAATTATTATAACACATTTTTTCTAGTACAACAGCACCTGAGAAACTGTGTCTAGTATTACTGGGGGGTAACTGTAGAAAAACATTCCTTTCATATGCCTTCACTCATAAATAACATCAGTTGCTCTCAAAAGGTGTGTTGCATGAAAATGGGAGTGTTGCTATTATGTATTCTACTGCACCAATGTAAAGACAACTTGTATTCAATGTAAGGTGTTTGTATTTATATTGTGGGGAAAACTTTTCATAATCATATGCATAATGCGAGATGCACACGTATCAGTGTGCCCAGAGCACATGTATCAGATATGTATAAATCTGCCCACCCACCCAAAACACTGACACCATATACAGATTTATGGAGCACCCTCCCCATGGTGTTTTATAATAATAATAATCATCATCATCTTCATTTCTACAAATGAAACTGGGTGTTGCTGTGAGCTCTGTCTCTCTCTTGGTTCTGTCTGGAAACTTTCCAAAGTTTCAAGTGTTTTAAAAGTTATTATGTCATAAGGCTCTTACTTTAACCTGTAAATGGTCCAAACGTATATATACGCTCTTACCGCTAGCGCCCCAAACGTAAATATACGTTTTATTTTTCCTGCCTCCAAATTTGGCACAATTGGCCTGAGATGCCTGGTCAGTATAGAATGGGTCTTAACACTCGTTGTGCACCATATTAAAAAAATCTGGGACCACTTATTACCTTGTGGGAGTGCCAGTTATATGGAGCACCAGCTGGAGCAAACAGTGAAGCAAGCACCAAGGATTCACTGATGTAATGTCATATTAACACTCCCCTTTTAAGAGGAAAGTGATGTTAACCCCAAGTTTAGAGTCTGTCTATCTGTCTCTGTCTATTTCTGTCTGTCTGTCTCTATCTGTCTCACAGGTACACACAAATACAATTATACATAGTGTAAATTACCTAGAATAACCAAAAAAATCCGAAGTGCTATACTGTGCTTGTAGATATAATGCATAAGAATACCTGTTGGTTCACAGTGGCTCTCTGAGACAGACAGAGAGACAAGCAGAGAGATGGAAAGAGACAAGCAGACAGAGAAATAAGACAGAGACAGATAATCAGAGATATGAGCTCATCAAGTATCATCCCTTATCTTTGCACCCTCACTGGGGCCCATCAAATGTCATAACTTATCTTCTCTTATCTCTGCACTATCTCATCTTATCTCTGCACCCTTGCTGGAGCCCATCAAATGTCATCTCATATCCAATCTTATCACTGCCCTCCCGGATGTTTGTCACTGAACATTTGTCTTACATTTTACTTCAAGGTAATTTCTTCCTTCTTCTTCTATACTTCCATGTATCCAAAACATTGCTGGGACCTATAAATACTTTGTATATATTCCTAGACAATAGTAAATGACCAAGACAGGTGTAAATGTCTGCCTGTCAATGTGTTTGTGACAATTTGAGTACAATTTCAGTACCTAATATTAGTGTCAGAACAAAGATTGGTTATGAAATGACAAGAACTACAATAAATTGTAATTATCGGAACATAAAAATTGTATAAAATAATGTAAAAACGAGAAAAAATGGTATATCTGGAGTTTACCTGGAGAGAGTTCCGGGGGTCAACGCCCCCGCGGCCTCGGTAACACTTCTGCAAGCAGCAGGACTTGATGTTGCTGTCTGGTGAGCATTAAGTGCCAACTTTGTGGCCTCATATCTCAGTAAGTACTGACCTTAATTTTTTATTTTAATCCTATAACACTTAGAAAAATGTTCTCTTTATTTTCATTAAAAAAGTTTTTTTTATTTTCCAAAATATTCGGGGCACTGGGGTTGTGGAAAATATTTTAATCTTCCGAAGCTATAGTGCCCAATAGGTGTTTAATGTGTCGATATGGGTCAAAAATGTATTTGAAAATGGACTAAAATCAACAGGGAAGCTCTGCGCCTGCGCTGATGAGCAGGGAGAGGTCGAGACAGGGCATCAGGGAGCGGGAGTGTTTGGAATAGGGTTAAGAGGCTGTGAAAACATGGGACCAGGAAATTGGCGTTCACGGCGGCCTAAGGATTAATATAGGCCTCACTTCATAATAGGAAGTGTTGTAATTGTCCCTGGTGAAGAGTGAGGGAACGTGATTGACAGGACCGCTGTAATAAGTGGTAAAATTAGTGAATAATGGTAGGACCGGTGGTGACTGGTGAGCCGCCATGGAGTGTGTCCAGGGGAAAATACCCGTGATTTAATCATCACTCATCAGTCTCAGATCTTAATGGAGTGACCTCTAATGTGTATAATAATTATGAGACATTAAATCGTCTTGTGAATTGTAATGTAATCAGTGATAATAACACTAAGTTAAGAGAACGCGTGAAGTGAAATAAGTCGCCTTGCTCCGAGTGAACACGTGTAGACCTCGTGGTTCCTGTCCCGAGGATAGTGAAGTTTTATGGAGTCAAGACTTCTAAACCAGGACAAACCAACGGATACCTCGTCCTGCTGGAATAAGAACCGTGTCAGTGTAGCAGGACATCGAAATGAGATGGTGAATGGAGGAAATAAGGAGCATCAATCACCCACAGTTAAGTAACCCTTCTAGTTATAGCAGACTGATAATGGCCAGTTAGGTATGTTGTAATTGGATTGGTTGTGGGTGATCCAGCTACATCAAGTGACCACCAGAGAATATCTGGTAAGTGGTGGGATTTTATACAAGTGTTTTTCCTTGATGGATATATCCATGTGTAACCTACCCCCCCCTTCATTCAGTTAAACTAATATAATCTATACAGTCCACAATTAATTAGTAACACTGTACTTGTGGGTGCTATCCAATTTATACTGGTCTCGGATAGATATGGATAAGATTGTGAGGTTGAAGGGACCACTTCCAGTGACCAGGGGTGGTTAAGTTTTCTCACACGTCTACACGGGGTGACTACGGTAAACAATATGGTTGTTGTCTCCCAATGAGATTACTCGTATGCATGTAATGTTGAGGTACATACAGGTAACCCCCTATAAAATTTTCCATAGGGGTAGTGAACGTATATATACGTTTGAACCGTTTACGGGTTAAATGAACTCTAAGAAGAAAGTGCTGCAGGAAATTAAAAGTGCTACACCAGTGAACACTAAAGTTACAAGAAAATGGATAACCTTATTGCTAATATGGAAAAACTTTTACTAGTGTGGATTGAAGATCAAACTAGTCACAATGTGCCTTTAAACCGAGCCATTATCCAGGCCAAGGCCCTAAGTCTCGTCAACTCTGTGAAGACTGAGAGAAGTGAGGAAGTTGCTGAACATAAATTTGAAGCTAACAGAGGCTGGTTTTATTTCCTGACTTCCTACAATAAATATAACTCACCTCTCGCCTTACATTAAGGCCAAAAATATTTTAAGGTATGTAATGAGTGTACTATGTATGCATTTCACTTTTTTTTATTTTTTAGGCCTAGTTCTATTGCTGACTTAATATATTATAGTGTAATCATGTTATCATGTATTTAACCCTTTGACTGTCGCAACCCCCAATCCTGAGGTGTCTCCTGGTGTCGCAAAAATTAAAAAAAAAAAAATAATTTTTTCTTATGAAATGATAGAGAATCTTTTTCCAATTGTAATGACACCAAAAAAAACGAAATTTGATGGAAAACTGGCGGAATTATGCTCTCGCGAAGTTAGCGACCTCGGCGCTGTTTACAAATCGGCGATTTCGCCCACTTTGAGCCCTATTTTGGGCTAATTCCATTGTTCCAGTTGCCCAAACTCATAGCTATTTCTTTAGAACTCCATTTTTTCTATCGATTGAGTACAAGAAACTGCCCATTTACCGATTTCAACTACCTAATAATGTGGTCAGAAATTTGCAATTTGGCCAATTTCACGAAAACTAAAAAATATGACAATTTCAAAATAAGGTCCAGAATGAGCAATGCAGACATTCCTGGCTCTAAAATAACATTTTCTTTGCTCATCAGTCATGTCTCCAGGCCCCTCTGATATTACTCTTGCTTTCTATTTTGAATTTTTATTCAAACAAAAAATAGAAGATTTACTATTATGCAGACTACTGCAATACTGTAATAATTGTATAAATAACATCAACCCATTCATGACTGCATATCAGAATGGCTAGTTGGACATTTATTGGACAATGGCATCATTTGTTTACTTTTGAACATTGGCAAAAATCAAACATTTCCCCTACTTTGAGCTCCATTTCTAGGTTCTTTTTATAGTAAAATCAATCAAAATCACCTCTATTTCTATAACATGTTTTCCATTCTATCAAATGAGACCAAGAAAACGAGAATACAACCATAAATACTATACGAAAATAGACCACAAAGTCGGCATTTTAATTAAAAAAAACGGTCGGAGTTTTTTTTTTCTCATTATGCACTGCGTGCTCCAGGATTTTTTTTATATGGTGCACACTGACCACACAGACCCATTCTCTCACATGTGGGCCTACCAGCTTTCTCCTGCTTGATTTGAAGCCGCTAGAATTTATGAGTATATATACGTCAAATACGGTACCTCGTAAGACGTATATATATGGCCGTGACAGTCAAAGGGTTAAAAATGAAGTAAAGGGTGATTCACTTTACCGCAGTAGCCTGGAATGTAACCCTCCTTATAAGTGGGGCTGTACTGTATACACACACTAATGCTGAACACACTGACATACTCCCATACCTCTTCAGCCTCATTTCCTATACTCACACTAGCCCATCTTTCTACTAATAGTTGCTTATATTTTACCTTAACTAAGTCCTTTTTTAGTTTATAAATCTTTTCCTCTCTTTTACTTGCTGATGCCATTCTCCTTGTATCCCATCTACCTTTTACTCTCTCTCTAGCTACAACTAAAACATGATTTCATATATCTGTTGCCCTTCTTTAACCCTTTCAGGGTCGAGAAGCCCTCTCCTAAACTTGTTCTCAGGATCAAAATTTTTTCGGAAAAACAAAATTATTTTTTCTTATGAAATGATAGAGAATCTTTTCCCAATCATATGAAATTTGTATGAAATTTGATTGAAAAGTTACGGAATTATGCTCTCGCGAAGTTAGTGGTCTCGACGATGTTTACACATTGGTGATTTCACCCAATTTGAGCCCTATTTTCGGCCAATTCCAGTGTACTAGTCGACAAAAATCATAACTATTTTGCTAGAACATTTTTTCTATCGAATGAGTACAAGAAACCACCCATTTACCAATTTCAAGTATCCAATAAAGTGGTCAGAAATTGGCAATTTTGCCAATTTCACAAAAATTTCAAAAGATGCCAATTTCAAAATAGAGTCCAGAATAAACAAGACAGACATTCCTCACACTAAAATAGCATTTTCTCTGTTCATTAGTCATGTCCCCGGGCCCCTCTTACATTTCTTTTGCTTTCCATTTTGAATTTTTATTCTCGCAAAAAATAGAAGATTTACTGTTATGCGGACTACTGCATTAATGTAGAAATGGTGTAAATAATATCAGTGCACTTGTGAAAGAATATTAGACTTACCAGTTGACGTGTATTGGACGCGTGGCATGATTTGTTTACTTTTGAACTTTGGCAAAAATCGAACATTTCTGCTATTTTGAGCTCAATTTCAAGGTACTTTTCATTGTGAAACCAATCAGAATCATCTAAATTTTTGTAATATGTCTTCCATTCTATGAAATGAGACCAGGAAAACTAGAATACAACCATAAATATCATACAAAAATACAGTGCAAAGTTGATGTTTTAATCCAAAAACACGGTCAAATTTTTTTTTTCTCATTGCGCACTGTGTGCTGCAGGATTTTTTTTATACTGTGCACACTGACCACATAGACCCATTCTTTCATATGTAGGCCTATCAGCTTTCTCTGGTTAGATTTGAAGGTGCTAGAATTTAGGTGTACTTGTACGTCAATAACCCTGGTGCGTAAAACGTACTGGTACATCAGAAACCGTGAAAGGGTTAAACATGCATATCCTGAAGTCTACCCATCAATTTTTTATCTACCAATACGTAGTCCAACAAACTACTGTCATTTTTCCCCTGTATCATATCTCATATACTTTTCCTTTTTTTTTTCTTAAAATGTGTATTACCTATTACCATACCTTTTTTTATACAAAGTTCAATCAAACCCCTTCCCACCCCCCATTATGATTTGCCCCAAACTTACCTACCACACTCTGTATAACTGTTTTTCCCACTTTGTCATTCAGGTCCCCTCCCACAATTAATCTCACTTGGTTCAAACTCCCTAAATACTCACTTCACATCTCTCACAATTTCCCTCTCTCTTCCACACTCCTCTCTTCTTCAGGAGCATCAACACTTATTATAACCCACTTTTTTGTATCTGACCCTTATTTTAATCCATGTAAGGCTTGAATTTATACATTTATATTTCCTCCTCTCCTTCCATAACTGATCCTTGAACATTATTGCTACACCTTCCTTAGTACTAACTCTCTCAGATACTCCTGACTTAATCCCATTTATTTCTCCCCACCATAACTCCCTTACTCCACTTCAGCTTTGTTTTGCTTAGAGCTAGGACATCCAACTTCTTTTCATTCATAACATTGGCAATCATTTCTTTCTTATCATCTGCACTACATCCTTGCACATTCAAATATTCCAGATTTATAAAGTTTTTGTTGTATTTTTAGTAATTTATACAGGAGAAGGGATTACTAGCCCATTGCTCCTGGCATTTTAGTCATCTCTTATGACACACATGGTTTACCGAGGAAAGATTCTTTTCCACTTCCTCATAGAGATGAAAGGAAATTGATAAGAACAAGAACTATTAAGAAAATAAAAGAAAACTCAGATGGGTGTGATAAATGGTTTTGAGAACCAACACATTAACCCTTTCAGGGTCCGTCCCGTAGATCTACGGCTTTACGTTCAGGGTCCAAACCGTAGATCTACGCCATGAGCTCAGCTCACTCTGATAAACTGTGAGTGGTACATTTGGGCCTAGATATGAGAGAATACATCTATGTGGTATGTGTGCACCACATAAAACAGATCCTGCAGCACACTGTGTATAATGAGAGAAAAAAAATGAAATCATGATTTTTCGATTAAAACAGCAACTTTGCAGTGTTTTTTCGTATGTTTTTTATAGTTGTATTTGCGATTTCTTGGTCTCATTTGATAGAATGGAAGACATATTACAGAAATATAGATGATTTTGATTGGTTTTAGCACTGGAAATGGCTTGAAACTGAGCTCAAAGTAGAAGAAATGTTAAATTTTTGCCGATATTCAAGAGTAAACAAACGACCTCACACGTCTAATACACGTCAGCTGGTGGGTCTAATATACATTCACAAATATGGTGATGATATTTATACAATTATTACAGTATTGCATAACAGTAAATCTTCTATTTTTTGGTGTGAATAAAAATTCTTTATGTGAATAAAAAATCAAAATGGAATTTATTTGTAAAGCCTCAAAACATAACTAATGAACAGAGGAAATGTTAGTTTAGTGCCAGGAATGCCTACATTGTTCATTCTGGACCCTATTTTGAAACTGGAATATTTTGAACTTTGTGTTAAATTGGCCAAATTAACAATTTCCGATCACTTTATTTTGTAGTTGAAACAGTTGACTTGGCGATTTCTTGTGCTCAGTCGATAGAATAGAAGTAATACTAGTGAAATAGCTAAGAATTTGGTTGATTGGAATAATGTAATTGGCCTAAAATGGGAGTCAAAGTCGGCAAAATCGCCGATTCGTAAATATCGCTGACACATCAAAATTCGCGAGAGCATAATTTCGTCAATTTTCCACCAAATTTCGTACTTTTTGTTTTATTACCTTCACAAAAAGATTCTATACGATTTCATAAGAAAAAATAACAAATTTTTTTTTTGAAAATTCTTGGACACTGGTGCGTGACTCCAGATTTGGGCCTTGGACCCTGAAAGGGTTAAAGATTGAGACACTTATGCAACATATAGGAATCTTTATTAAGGAAATGTTTCACCACACAGTGGCTTCATCAGCCACTGTGTGGTGAAGTTCGAGGTAATCAGTCCCTTAGCCTGGAATCAATGTGTTCAGTCCATCACTTGTGTAGAAAATACAGTATATGGCCGGAGAAGTGGCTTATATACTGTAGTCAGGTGAGTCGAAGCAGGAGGAGGCAGGATCACAGTGGAACCATACACTAGTGTAAGTAGGTCTTCATCCAAAGGTTGGACAAGTATTGAAGAATACCTTGTATCAAGTTCCCATGGTTTTCAAAACCATTTATCACATCTGCCAGACACTACAACATCATGGGAACTCGATACAGGGTATTCTTCAGTACTCGTCCAACCTTTAGATGAAGACCTACTTTCACTAGCAGATGGTTCCACTGTGATCCCATCTTCTCCTGCTTCAACTCACCTGACTCCAGTATATAAGCCACTTCTCTGGCCATATGCTGTACTGTCTACAAGAGTGATGGACTGAAACACATCAGTTCCAGGCTGAGGGACTGATTACCTCAAACTCCTCCTCTCCTTACCCCTCTCTGCTTTGTATTGGACTGATGAAGTTACTGTGTGACAAAACATTTCCTTAATAAATATTCCCACATGTTGCATAAGTATCTCAATCTTCAGATGAGTGTGTATACATGTATATGTAGTGTGACCTAAGTATGAATAGAAGTAGCAAGATATACAGTATTTTACAGCGTTGAAGATGCTGTTTTTTTCCCACAATAATCTCAGAAATTTACCCAGCATTTTGGAGGCCAAAGTATCATTTATCTTGTTTTCCTAAATTTAGCCAGTCAGAATTGGGGGGGAGGAGGGTCCTCAACACCGGAGTGTCTTGCTTGCCGTAAAATACGTTGCCTGTTTTCTTTCGTGTTTATGAGACAGAAAGAAAAGACACCGGCAATCCTACCATTGTGTAAAACAATTATAGGTTTCCATTTCACATGCATTGAGCAGAATGGTAGTACCTTCAACAGTAGGCTGCCAATTAACACACGATCTTCTGACACGTTTTTGCTATTACACTTTTGCAAAATTGTGGCATGTTTTCCATGAGCACTCCATAAAATTCTACTAACATGGTGCCACTTCTGGGGAAAAAATTTGGAGTGCCATGAGCTGGACTGCAAGAGTTTTCCCCATCCATCTAGTAGCCTCATGGGCAGCCTGCCTGTAGGTCAGTCTATTGTTTTTGTATGGAAAGCTTAGCTTCCTTACTTGCCTCCCCATCCCACCTCTCACATCTTATTGGTCCATATATACTTGTTCCATATGATTCTAAGATCTGTTATTGAATTAGTTGATTCCTGCATACCAATCTAAACATGCACTGTTTTTATATTATTTACATCATCTGTGCTCAAATATGAGCTTGATGAAGACAATGTTTATACAAATTGAGAAGGCAGACTGCACCTGTCCATGTGAGGGGGGACTCCCAGTGTTTATATACCCTCTGCTTATTTTCCTTTTCATAATAAAGGTTAAATAAATGGATGGAACCTGGATGTAAGGTGTATACTATACCTGCTTCATAAATATTTGTGCATCAGTTTAGTTGGTACACTCATTTTTTGTGATAAATTGGGATGTGTGTGAAGAATGAATGTTGTTGTGGCAGTAATGGTGTTAAGGGTTATGAATGTGCATGCATTCCACCCACCCTCTCCCACAGACTGCTGTTTTTATTGTTGAAAATTAAAGAGAAATAATTTTATTATATTGTAATAAATTTATTAATATGTACTAAATAGTTATATTTGCAAAAACATTCTAGTAGTTAATTTCACAGCAGTAAGGTGAACACAGCATCCCTTGGGCTGTCACATCCCGACAATAACAATGTGCTCGGAACTTTAACAAGCTTCTCTTATGTTTTATAATTTTTTGGTGTGTGTTTTCTTGGCTAGCTTGTATTTATATTTTGGTGGGTATTACTCTGGACACATTTATATAGTAAAAAATTTTTTGTCTTAGCCAGTAAAATATGGCATTTTTTACTGATATCTATGGCAGGTAATAATTGTGTTACTGCTTGTCATGTTTGCACAGGTATTGTGCAGGATTACATCAACTATCCTTACACATTTCCAGATCAGGCAATGACAACTACAGTGAATATTTTTTTTTTTTTTTGGGGGGAGCCTAGAACAGTTCATGATGCTTAACCATCAGCTGTATAAAGTATTGCAGGGTAAAAGAGACTAAAGACACATTACAGAATTTCTCACTACAGTACAACCATCAGCTTTAGTGCCAAAGCCTCAACCATCTACCTCAGGAAACAATCCACAACCTTTCACCTCAACCCAGTAGGGCCACAGTATCCCTCTCTACTCTCTTCAGAATCAGCGACATATACTGGTCACAGACCAGGCCATGGGGGCATTGACCCCCAAAACCTTCTCCATGTATTCTCTAGGTATACCAGCAACAGCAGTTTAAGTTAGAAATACTTATGTGACATTCGTAGCCTTAAGCAATGCATTAAGCATATTATGTCATGGCAATAAACAACGATTACATCATCATTTTTACTTAGGATTTGGAGGCCTAAAAAAATTTTTTTTTTACCATTTTTGGGGTCTAAGGAATGTAACCCTATTTTACCCTTAAGTTATCCAGTTTGTTTTACAGTATTTCATCTTACAATTTTTCAGGAATGTAAATACCATGTTAATCAAAAGTTTACTCTATTACCAGGTTTGCCATTTTATTATCTCTCCTAACTCATTAACTGTTAAACTGTTGATCTACAAAGTACTGCTAGCACTCCAGACATAGATCAGTGCACTAATTTTCCTGCATTCAAATTTGGTACTGGAGGCCTGATTGCCCTAGGAAGTATAGAATGGAGAGAGAAAGAGAGAATTCTGAAATATGTGTAAAATATGTTTGACTGGCTGTCTGGCTAACTTGTCTGGCTAGCTGTCTGGCTGGCTCTGGCTGTCTCTGTCTCTCTGTCTCTGAGAGAGTCATTCATGAACCTGATCACCAGGTAGATAAATAGGTATTACATGTATCAGAATCACTACAGCTGCACAAGTGTTTATTGCTTGCCAGTCATACTTATGCGTCATATCAACAGTGCTAGTCATGGCATTATGCCGCCCCTCCCCCACACACATAAGAAACAAACATGTACCATGAAAGATTATAATATATATATTTGCACACTTACTGAGGTTTTAATACTTGGTGCTGTGTTCTTTGCACTTAATCACGTCTCTCAGGCATGTAGGAAGACTCTCACACAAATTCCTGAGGGTTTGGGGAGGTATATTATTCCATGCCTCATGCAAAGCAGCCTCCAGCCTTGGGATGGAACTGATATCCTTGCCCAATAAACTTCATTTCACTATTGACCAGAGGTTCTCAATAGGGTTTAAGTCTGGGAAATTGCCTGGCCAGTCTTGCATGATGGTGCACGGTGCACCATCATGCATAGAAACCATAGCCCCACACTTGTCAAATGCCTCAGGTAAATTGTCACACAATAACTTCAGGTAATTATACTGGCTTTTGGGAAGCACAATGAGTTCACCAACACTCTGAGCACTGAAACACCCCCAAAGCATGAGCAAGTCGGGGGGTGTTTGTTGGTCCCACAGGTGTAGCGTGGGTCTAGTGGGTCACTACCTCTGGGCCGGTACACATGTCCCCCATGGTTACAGGTGAATGTGAAGGTTGCTTCATTACTCCAACGTACTTCATACCACTGTTGAGGATTCCAGTGAAGATATTTCTTTGCATAATTGAGTCTACGTTTCTTCTGTGGCTTGGAGAGGATCGGTTTCTTAACCTGGCAGTGACTACTGTAGCCCATTTCTGACACATGTCTGTTAACAGTTCTTACAGACACCTCAGAGAGAAGATGTGAGTTCTTTTCTTTCAGTTCTCTAGCAATTATCTTAGGTGTACTCTCTGACTGCTTCTTTAACCCTTTGACTGTTTTGGTTGTATATATATGTCTTACGAGGTACCGTGTTTGACGTATATATACTCATAAATTCTAGCTGCTTCAGATCAATCAGGAGAAAGCTGGTAGGCCCACATGTGAGAGAATGGGTATGTGTGGTCAGTGTGCACCATATTAAAAAAATCCTGGAACACACAGTGCATAATGAGATTAAAATGCCGATTTTGTGGTCTATTTTCGTATGGTATTTATGGTTGTATTCTCATTTTCTTGGTCTCACTTGATAGAATGGAAAACATATAAAAATAGAGGTGATTTTGGTTGGTTTTATTATAAAAAGAACCTGGAAATGGAGCTCAAAGTAGGGAAAATGTTTGATTTTTGCCAATGTTCAAAAGTAAACAAATGATGTCATTGTCCAATAAATGTCCAACTAGCCATTCTAATATGCAGTCATGAATGGGTTGACATTATTTGTACAACTATTACAATACTGCAGTAGTCTACATAACAGTAAATCTTCTATTTTTTGTTTGAATAAATATTCAAAATAGAAAGCAAAAGTAATATCAGAGGGGCCTGGAGATGTGACTGATGAACAAAGAAAATGTTATTTTAGAGCCAGGAATGTCTGCATTTTTTTTATTCTGGACCTTATTTTGAAATTGTCATATTTTTTAATTTTTGTGAAATTGGCCAAATTGCAAATTTCTGACCACGTTATTGGGTAGTTGAAATCGGTAAATGGGCAGTTTCTTGTACTCAGGTGATAGAAAAAGTGGAGTTCTAAAGAAATAGCTATGAGTTTGGTCAACTGGAAGAATGGAATTAGCCGAAAATATGGCTCAAAGTGGGCAAAATTGCCGATTTGTAAATACCGCCGAGGTCACTAACTTTGCGAGAGCATAATTCCCTCAGTTTTCCTTCAAATTTAATTTTTTTGGTGTCATTACAATCGGGAAAAGATTCTCTATCATTTCATAAGAAAAAATAATTTTTTTTTTTTAAATTTTGCAACACCAGGAGACACCTCAGGATTGGGGGTTGCGACAGTCAAGGAGTTAACACAGTTACGGTATGAACAGGGGCCAGGTCGAGGTTTGGCAGATGGTAACTCGACACCACCACCAGCCTTGACGTGCTGCACCCAGTTTCTCACTGAACGCTCACACACACCAACATTTTCCACTATCTCTTTCGTCTGGTGCCCAGTTTTGTGAAGCCCTATGATTTGAGCTATAGTTTCAGGTGTTAAAGACTTCCTTTTAACCATAATGAAACATGTATAGCCCCAAAACCAAAGGGAACACCGGACCAAAGATGGGACAAATGAGAGACAAAAGTGCATCATTTCCTCTCACCACGGCAGCCACGTGAGCACTGAAGAGTCACTGTGGAGTGTGGCAGCAGGCCGTGATGTCATGCTAATGGCTGCTACTCAGTATAATGCACTGACGAAAAAAGACCCGCCTGTATGGTAGGTCTTTGATTTTCGTCGAGGCATTATGCAGGGGCGCTCACCTGCCATAATGCCGTGACTAGCACTGTACAAGCACAGTACAGCACTTTGACTTTTTGTTTTTATTACTAGGTAATTTACACTATGTATGGTAATTGTACTTATGTATACCTGTGCCTAAATAAACTTACTTAGTCCTTGATTCTGTTCAAGGGATGCCTGTCATTCAAGCCGTATATACCAAGCAAATGTAATTGTTTTAGTATAAAACTTTTTGTGGCTGAAATGTATCTATTCCTTGCCACAGTCATGCTTTGTATATGGAACAGTGAGAACAAATAGAAACCACATGCAAAGTTCACTGGGGGCAGTGCTGATAGTGCAGTGCAGCATTAGCAATGTTGAGTGACTGCACCACCAGCAAAATATTTGGAGCGCTAGCGGAGATATATAGATCAACACCATGACAGTTAGAGGGTTAATGAAGGTCTAGGGATTGTTTAAAAACATTTTATTAACCTGTAAAAAGATTAAAGCAAACTGGTAAATATAAAAAATATATACTTTATATGCTACAAAAATATATTTACATTAAACCAGATATTTGGAAGTAGAATTGTCGGAGGACAGGTCAGTGAAAGATGAGGTGAACCACAGAATTGACAAGGGGGAAAAGGCAGGTGATGCATTGAGGCATGTGTAGAGACAAAGAAAATTATCCAGGGAAGCAAAAATGGGAATGTATCAGATTATAGTGGTACCAACTCTCTTATATGGGTGTGAAGCATGGTTGTTAAATAATTCAGTGAAGAGGTGACTGGAGACAGTGGAGATGGTGTGTCTAAGGTCAATGTGTGATATGAATATTATGCAGACAATTCACAGTTTGGTTATTAGAAGGAGATGTGGGTTTATGAAAAATATTATGCAGAGGGTTGAGGAGGGATTGAGGTGGTTTGGACCTTTAGAGAGGGTGGAGCAGAATAGGATGACTTGGAGAATCTATAAATCTGTTGCTGAGGAAAGAAGAGGTAGGGGTCATCTGAGAAAAGGCTGCAGAGAGAGGATAAAGGAGGTTTTGTGTGTGAAGTGCTTACACATCCAAGGGGCATGTGCAAGCACGTTCGATAAGAGTTTATCCCTTAAACTGTCGACACATAGATATACGTTCATGTGCGGTAGCCTGCAAACATAGATCAATGTTTTATTTTTCATTCCTTCAAATTTGGTGCAATAGGCCTGAGTCACCTAGACATGAAAGAATGGGCCTGCACACTCAGTGTTTGCACTATGAAAAAAATCGGGGACTACTTAGTACCTTGTGGGAACACCAATTCATCTGAGCGCCAGTTAGAGCAAATAATGTGACAAACACCAGGGATTCACTGATGTTATGTCATATTAACACTCACATTTTAAGAGGAAAGTAAAAAGAGGTTAGATAAATGCATGAGTGGGTGTGGGTGGGTGTGAGTTGGACCTGACTAGCTTGTGCTACTGGGTCAGATGTTGTGCTCCTTCTTTCAGTGGATGTGACCTGACTAGGTGGGTCATTGGTCTAAGCCATGGGGTGACATGGACCTGCCTTGCATGGGCCAGTAGGCCTGCTGCAGTGTTCCTTCTTTCTTGTGTTCTTATGTATTTGGCTGGCTGGCTTTGGCTGTATCTGTCTGTATCTGTCTATATCTCTGTTTATCTATATCTCTCTGTCTATATATCTGTCAATCTGTCTATCTGTCTATATATCTGTCAATCTGTCTATCTGTCTATATCTCTGTCTATATATATCTCTGTATCACTGTCTATTTGTATCTCTGTCTATATCTCTGTCTCTCACATGTACTCATAAATACAATTATACATAATGTAAATTACCTAGGATAACCCAAAAATTCCAGGCCAAGTGCTATACAGTGTTTGTAGATATAAGACATAAATAAACATGATGCAAGTAATAGCAGTGTCACTTGCTCAGCAACAAGGGAGCGGCACATACACCACAAACCAACAGGTTTACTAGCCACTCCCTGAGACAGAGACAAACAGATGGAAAGACAGACACACAGGCAGACAGAAAGACAGATAAGCAGAGCTAGGCAGACAGATACAGACAGACAGATAGATGTGGACAGATAGGCAGACAGATAGACAGAGAGACAGACTGATAGACAGACATACAAAGACATGTTTGTGTGCAAGAGTAAAAACATATAAAGGCAACGTTTCCCCCTCCAGCAGTGCATGTGCATCAAATGTCACTTTATCTGATGCTTGTCATTACACCATTATTCAAAGAGTTCATATTATACTCCAGGCACACACAGAAGACAGAAAGACAGATAAACTGAACTGGACAGACAGATAAGCAGAGCTAGACAGACAGATTGATAGACAGACATACGTACAAAGACATGTTTGTGTGCAAGAGTAAAAACGTATAAAGGCAAGGTTCCCTCAAGCAGGGAACATTCTGACCCTTGTCATAACTCCATGCTTCAAGGAGTTTCATACTCCAGCATGTCTAAAACATTGCTGGGACCTATAAATACTTTGTATATATTTCTAGACAATAGTAAATGACCAGGCCAGGTGAAAATGTTCACCTGTCAGTGTGACTGTTACAATTTGAGTACTATTTCAATACATAATATTAGTGTCAGAACAAAGATTGGCTATGAAATCACAAGAACTATTATAAATTGCAATTATCAGAACATAAAAATTATATAAATTAAAATAAACACGAGAAAAAAGGTAAATCGGCAACAGTTCTGCAAGCCGCAGGACTGGATGTTGCCATCAGGTGAGCATCCAGAGACAACTTTGTGCTCTTATATTTTGGTAAGTACTGGTCCTAAAAATTGTTTTTTGTCTTATACCACACAGAAAATTGCCTTCTTTAATTTAAAGACAAAAAACAATTTTTTTATTTTTCAAAATATTCGGAGCACCACGCAAGTGAACGTAGATCTACGTTTGGACAGTTTAAGGGTTAGGCAAGTAGTTTTTATGACGTGATGTGCTGTTGAAGTGTGAGCAATGTAACATTTATGAAGGGATTCAGAGAAACTGGCTAATGTATGCCAGAGCAAGACCATGGTGTCTTGGTACAGGGGAAGTCTTCTGTGACTGCTGTGTCTTAACCAGATTTGAGTCCTGAAGGTAGAAATGAAAGTGTCTTCACTCTGAAGGAGGGGTGGGGATATTGCAGTTTGGAGGGGCATTTGAGCTGTGATGTTGACATGCCTCTGGCAAGATGGTGATGATGTGAGTGGTGGTGAATGTGTTTTTTCTTTGTCAGGTCACCCTGCCTTGGTGAGAGATGGCCGATATGTTAAAAAGAAGAAAAACACATTTGAGTATTCAACTTTTTGAGGGAGGAAAATTACATTTGTTGAATACCAACTGGATGATGCATGATGCAGTGAAAAAGTTAAACCCATCATCTACTGGAATTATATGTGACCCTTAAACTCAACATCAACTGGGTTCACATGGCCCTTGGGTCATCATAGCAATTAAAATCTATTAACAATACCTACACCACCTCTACCATTTGAAACTGCCAATGACAGTACTCTGCTTTTCTTTTATATTTTTTATACAAGGGTCATTTCATAAGTCAAAACTTTCTTGAGAAAGCTAGTGTAAATGTGGAAATTCTCAGTACACATTTAAAAGCTTATAAAAGTAAATACCAAATGGCATCATCAGCTGGGGTATATACACTGGCATCCAGAGGGACTAAATAAGCAAAAAACACTCATATTTAATGCACATTCAATTCAACAACTTCAGAGTAGTCTCCCAGATCATTCATCGCCTATTGCTGTCATTGGGGAAGACTGCTAATCTTCACTTTGCACCTCACTGCAGTGACAGTGTCTTCTTGGTATGAAAGTGTTTCTCCTCACAATAGCTGCTTGCACTTTGGAATTAAAGTATAATCGCATGTGCTGATGTCAGGAGAATAAGGTGAGTATTCTAGCACTTCCCAACCATGTATTACTCTCCTGACATCATTTACTGTGATTATGATTAAATTCCATAGTTCAGGAAATCATTGTGAGGGAAATGTTCTCATACCAGGGAGGGCATTATTATTGCTGTGCTTCACAAAGTGATGAAGAATAGCCACAGTGAAAATAATGGTAATTACTGTCTTCCATAACAGTAGCAACAAGTGATGCATAACCTGGGAAACTTCTTTGAAGGTTGTTGAATCATATGTACACTTTTTACTGTAGTATGAATATTTTCTAAATTAAAAAATAGAACTATGCAATTGAAATATTTTTCTTCCTAACTATTTCCTTTTGATGCCTGAGAATATGGCCAATTGGATGCTATTTTGTGTTATTTTTATGAGCTTTCAACTCTTGCAGGGGCTGTCACATAAAACTACGTCATTGAAGCCAGGGTCCCCCTCACATAGTTCTGTGTCATGAGCTCAGCTCACTCAGATAAGCTGTAACCAGTAAAATTTGGTTGGTTTCTGGACTAGAAGTAGCTTGAAACTGGACTCTTAAGTAGCAGAAATATTTGATTTTTGCCAATTTTTCTGTTTTACAGGTTTTTAATATGTTTGATTCAACAACTTCAGAGTAGTCTCCCAGATCATTCATCACCCATTGCCATCATTCCTGGTTATATTTTATTACTCAAGAAATAAAGTAAATTTTTTTTTTTTTTTTTTATTATTAACACATGGCCGCCTCTCACCAAGGTAGGATGGCCTGAAAAAGAAAAAGTTTTATCATTCACTCCATCACTGTCTCGTCAGAGGCATGCTTACACTACAGTTATAAAACTGCAACATTAACCCTTTCAGGGTTTCGGCCGTACTAGTACGGCTTACGCACCAGGGTCCTTGACGTACTAGTACTCATAAATTCTAGCACCTTCAAATCTAGTGAGAGAAAGCTGGTAGGCCTGGGTCTATGTGGCCAGTGTGCACAATATAAAAAAATCCTGCAGCACACAGTGCGTAATGAGAAAAAAAAACTTTGACAGTGTTTTTGATTTAAAACAGCGACTTTGCACTGTATTTTTGTATGGTGTTTATGGTTGTATTCTAGTTTTCCTGGTCTCATTTTATAGAATGGAAGACATATTACAGAAATTGAGATGATTTTGATTGGTTTTACAATGAAAAGTACCTTGAAATTGAGCTCAAAGTAGCAGAAATGTTTGATTTTTACCAAATTTCAGAAGTAAACAAATCATGCTAAGCGTCCAATACACGTCAACTGGTGAGTCTAATATTCTTTCACAAGTGTGCCAATATTATTTATACCATTTTTTACACTAATGCAGTAGTCTGCATAACAGTAAATCTTCTATTTTTTGTGAGAATAAAAATTCAAAGTGGAAAGCAAAAGAATATAAGAGGGGCCTTGAGACGTGACTAATGAACAGAGGAAATGTCATTTTAGTGCCAGGAATGTCTTTCTTGTTTATTCTGGGCCCTATTTGGAAATTGGCATCTTTTGAAATTTGTGTGAAATTGGCAAAATTGCTAAATTCTGACCACTGTACTAGATAGTTGAAATTGATAAATGGGTGGTTTCTTTCACCCATTCGATAGAAAAAATGGAGTTCTAGCGAAATATTCATGTTTTTTGTCGACTAGTACAGTGGAATTGGCCGAAAATGGAGCTCAAAGTGGGCAAAATCGCCGATGCGTAAACATCACTGAGACCGCTAACTTCGCGAGAGCATAATTCCATAAGTTTTCCATCAAATTTCAAACTTTTGGTGTCATTATGATCGGGAAAAGATTCTCTGTCTTTTCATAAGAGATTTTTTTTTTTTTTTTAAATTTGGCTGACCCTGAGAACAAGTCTCGGAGAGGGCCTGTCGACCCTCAAATGGTTAATAACATAGAAACATGATATATACTCTAGAATGAATAACATATGTCATTATGTATGTGAGGACTAGTGGTAGTGGTGGTGGTGTTGGGTTTATAAGGGCCACTGACAGTATAAGCCGTACATTTACTGGTGGTGGTGGTGGCTCTACTACCACCACTATTCACACAAACAATGTATGTAATTTATAAATAAGAAATATTTACACTTCAGTTTATAAATTAGAAATATTTACACTTTATAAATAAGAAATATTTACATTTACTGTACCTTGGAGGAGATGCTGGCATTGGTTTAGGGTGGTGGAAGATAGGCAGGGCAGCGTATATTGTCAGTGGCCCTATGTACCTCCAACAACATTGGAGGAGTCAGTTTCGTGTCTTCCTTTTTGTATCGCTTAATTGTTTAACTTATATGCTACACTGTTGATGCTACACTTTATTGCTGGCTGGCTCTGTAGCCTTTATCGACTCCTGCTGCTTTAGTATCGTACATATCGTAGAATCACTGAAGAAGGCACATTCTCCCCTCTCTCTTCCTCCTTCACTTTTGTACTTTGCTATGGGTGGATGCGTCCAGTGCGGTCAATAACAGCCGATAACCGGGATAAAATTTCGGCCAAAAAACGGGGCGATAACTGAATTGGCTGATATCTGGAACAGCCAATAACCAAGGGTCCACTGTACATCTAACTCTCCATTTAATTACTCCCCTCTCCTTTTTTTTAATTATCAAATCCATTTATTCCCTAGGCTTCCTCAACTTATTAATCTCACTCCAAAACTTTATCCTATTTTCACCGAAATTTGTTGATAACATCTCACCCACCCTCTCATTTGCTCTCTTTGTACACTACTTTACCACTCTCTTGACCTCTCTTTTCTCTCCATATACTCCTCTCTCCTAGTGATCATATGGTTCTGTGCTTTGACTACATAGGTGAGCTACAAGTGGAGAGGGTAGCAGGAATAAGATGGGAAAAACCAAACTACAAAAGGGGGGACTACACAGGCATGAGGAACTTCCTGCAAGACGTTCAGTGGGAGAGAGAACTGGCAGGAAAACCAGTAAAAGAAATGATGGATTATGTGACAACTAAATGCAAGGAGGCAGAGGAGAGGTTTGTTCCCAAGGGAAACAGAAATAATGGGAAGACCAGAACGAGTCCTTGTTCACCCAAAGGTGTAGGGAGGTAGAAACTAGGTGTGCTAGAGACTGGAAAAGGTACAGAGACAAAGGACCCAGGAAAATAAAGAGATCAGCCGAAGAGCCAGAAACGAATATGCACAGATAAGAAGGGAGGCTCTGTGACAATATGAAAATAACATAGCATTGAAAGTCAAGTCTGACCCAAAGCTGTTTTATAGCCACATTAGGAGGAAAACTACAGTCAAGTACCAGGTAATCAGACTGAGGAAGGATGACAGGGAGTTCACAAGAAACGACCAAGAGGTATGTGAGGGGGTCAACATGAGATTTAAAGAAGTATTTACAGTGGAAACTGGTAGGACTCCAGGAAATCAGAACAGGGAGGTACACTAACCAGTGTTGGATGAGGTACACTAACCAGTGTTGAATGAGGTACACCTCTTCAAGGGGGGCTCCTTGGCGTGGTGAAGAGGCTCTTGGTCTGAGGAATTAGACCTATCGGTCTTCTTCCTCAGACCGAACCTAATTACCCCCCAATCTCCCCTCCCCTATCCCATCCTCCCCATCCTCCCCTTTTTCCTTTCCTCCTCCTCCTCCCCACTCCTCCCTTTTGCCCTTCCTCTTTTTGTCCTTTGGGATTTCTCCCACAGGCGCGCTAGTTCCTAGGTAGGAGAAAGGACACCGGGGTCCATCCCATTCCGTTGAGGTTTCTTGGCGGTGGCGTAGTTTGCCGTGGAATCTGGATTGCCTAGGGATGTCCCGATCCCTCTCCGGTATCCCGGAGTAGCTTTGGGTGTCTTTTGGGCGACGGGTGTAGCTCTGGAAGCCACCTTTCGGATTCCGGGGGTGGTGGCTGAAGGAGGTATGCTTTGTGGCGGATATCCGGCCGCCCTCTCTTTTGTCCACCGAGGTAGCTCGGCAGATGTGAGGTTGCTATCCCAGATTGCTGGTTTACTGGCATGAAGGGTAGGGTATGGCACGGGTTCCATGCTGCATCTGCGCTACTAGCGGTGTCGAGTCCTCTTGGGCGCGGAGGGAGATTTCTGGCCCTTTCATCCCTCCTAGGAACTATCCCTCCCCGGTCCCCCCTTTTTTTTTCTTTTTTTTATTTTTATTTTCTTTTCTTCTTTCTTTTTTTTTCTTAAAAACAAAAAGAAAGAAGTAACCTAACCATGGCAGCCCTAGTCCATGAACCTGGTACCCCCGGGCCCCTTCTTGATACCGCACCCCGTTCTGACCCCGCCTCGTCTTTGGACCACTCTTCAGACATTCCTCATGCCTCTGTACCTATTGCCGGTGCTGTTTCCTCACCCGCTTCAGGTACTGAGGCCTCGACTGACTCCTTCGATTTATCAGACCTTCGCTCTCCTCTGACTATGCTTCCGGCCTCTCCCTCTACGGTGCGGCAATTTTCAAATCGCCGACCCGTTCCACGTCGGACCAACTCTGGTCCCACGCCTAAACGTCAACGACAATTACCTGCTGATGATACTTCTCCACCTTCACCTTCTCGTTCTTCTCAGAAACGATCGACACGTCCTTCACTACCTTTCCACGCTCAGTTTCAGACTGAACAGTGGACTAAATTCTTCACTTTACGACCAACTTCCTCTACTGCCTATCTTTCTGACCATAGTATTGGCAAGGCACTCCTACGCCATGTTGGTAAAGATATTTCTTTTCATGCTCTTAAGAGCGGTACGCGCATCATTACCGTACAGAATGCTACCCAGGCTCGTGAGCTCTCTCGTCTTACCCATATAGATACTGTTCCTGTCACCCTTGAAAAACATCATTCCCTCAATTCTTGTAGTGGTACCGTTATTCTGCCCCATACCATAGTTCAACAAAATTTCCAGACATGTGGCACCGACATTCTAGAACAGCTGGAACTCCAAGATCTCCCAATCCTCAAGGTAGACACTTACGTTCTTCCTGCCCGTGGGCGGAGACGATACCCTAGCAATGTGGCTCGTTTAACTTTTGACAGCCGAGAACTCCCATCCTCCGTTTATATAGCAGGACATCGGTTACAAGTTCGAAAGGTGATCCCTACACCACAACAGTGTAGAAATTGCTGGCGATTTGGCCATCCAGCGAAATATTGCAGATCTATCGCCGAATGCCCAGTCTGTGGTGCCGATGACCATTCTAATACG
This sequence comes from Cherax quadricarinatus, assembly GCF_038502225.1. Lineage (NCBI taxonomy): Eukaryota > Metazoa > Arthropoda > Malacostraca > Decapoda > Parastacidae > Cherax > Cherax quadricarinatus. The sequence goes on from NC_091301.1 coordinate 46,788,452, forward strand.
TCTTGCAATCGATCTCCCTCTTGCCTTAACTGTCATGAGGCTCACCCTTCGTACTCTCGCCGTTGTCAGGTCTATTTAAACGAGCGGGAAATCCGTTACCTCAAAGAGACAGAAGGTCTCCCTTATGCCATGGCAGTTTCTCATCTCCGCCTCCAAGGGAGACTCCCACGTGTTTCTTATTCCCGTGTTTCAAAACGTCCCCCCACTTCTGGTATCCCATCTTCTACACCCACCTCTGTGGTTACCTCTCCCATAATCACTCCTGTATCTAATCCTTTTGCTGTCCTCGGCTCAGACGTCCCTACTTCAACGCCTCAGTCTAATCTCGCTTCTTCGAGTTCTCTCTTACAAGCCTCAGTATCGACGAGACCTCGTACGACACCTCTTCCCAATCGTCCCTCTACTTCTCAAAAGTCAAAAAAAGGTCCGGTAACACCTCCTACCCATCTTCCACCTCCTCATTTTACCCTCCCTGTCTCTGTCCCTAGTTCTTCCCCTCTCACTGGCTCAGTTACAAGTGCAGAGGTTCACCCTCCTCCTCGTAATGTACCTTCCTCCCCTGTTCCCTCCCAAGTTTCTTCCTCTTCTGCCACCTCCCAGGTTCCTGTCTCTTCTGTCCCCTGCCACGCTTCTCCAGTTCCCTCCACCCTTTCGCCCCCCCCTACCTTGGTACAGTCCAATACAGTTCCAATCTTTACTCATCCTCCCCCTACCATTCCCAATATTGTCTCCCATACGACATCTCTGAATTCCGAAACACTTGAAGCAATCTCTGAATATATTGCAGAGACCAAACCATCAATGGACACTGATCCACCTTCCGCTCTTCCTCTCTCCTCTGCTCCATCTGCGCAACTCCTTTCTTCACAGCGCACCGTTCCTTCGCTGCTTGAACATTTTCCACTGCCTCCGCATGTGGACTTTTCTAACCCTTCTAGTCCGTAGGAACCCTTACCTGCGGATTTCAAGTATCTTTATCATTGCCAATCATGGCCTTTTTACAGTGGAATATACGCGGCCTCAGGGGTAATCGGGGTGAGCTTCAGATGTTACTCTCCCAGTTTGCCCCTGTTGGTGTTTGCTTACAGGAACCAAAATTACACTCTGCTGTTATTTCTCACATCTCAGGCTATAATTTATTGTATTCTTCAGATCCTTTTCCTGATGGGACCTTTAATGAAAGTGCCCTTCTTCTCCGCACTGATATTCCGTACCATCAGCTATTTGTTCATACTTCGCTGCATTACACAGCAGCCCGTATCCACTTACATAGGTGGTATACGCTCTGTTCTTTATATCTCTCTCCTTCTCGGGCATTATCTATTCCGGATTTTGCCTTCCTTGTTTCGTCATTACCGCCACCGATTCTGTTACTTGGTGATTTTAATGCCCACCATTTCCTCTGGGGAGGGTCTCACTGTGATTCCCGTGGAATTCAGTTAGAGGCTTTTCTTGCCACCCACCCCCTCCATGTTTTAAATACAGGTACTCACACCCATTTTGATCCTCGGACTCATACTCTCTCTTGCATCGATCTCTCAGTTTGCTCTTCCTCCGCCGCATTAGACTTTACTTGGTCTGTTCTCCCGGACTTACATGACAGTGATCATTTCCCAATCATTCTTACTTCCCCTTCATATTCGCCACCTCTTCGCACCCCACGCTGGCAATTTAATCGGGCAAATTGGAACCTTTACTCACACCTGACTGTTTTTAAAGAGGTTCCTTCTTCGTCCTCCATCGATGAGCTTTTACACCTCTTCTCGTCCTCCGTTTTCACCGCAGCTTCTCATTCTATACCCCAAACTTCGAACAGGCATTCTCAGAAATGCGTGCCTTGGTGGTCTCCTGCTTGTGCTCGTGCAGTACGTTTGAAACGCGCTGCATGGGGCAGGTACCGGTACAATAGAACCACAGAGCGACTCATTGATTTTAAACAGAAGCGTGCGATCGCTCGCCGTGTCATCCGTGACGCTAAACGCACTTGCTGGCGAGATTATGTCTCCACCATCACCTCTGCTTCCTCTATGAGTGCAGTCTGGAAAAAAGTACGAAAACTGAGTGGTAAATATTCTCCTGACCCGGCTCCTGTTCTGCGGGTTGCCGGTGTTGATATAGCAAACCCACTAGATGTTGCCAATGAAATTGGCAATCATCTGGTCCGTATTTCTCAGGGACTCCATCTATGCCCCTCATTTCTTTCCTCAAAGTCTGCCAGAGAGTTAGCACCCTTGGACTTTTCTTCTCTCAGAGAAGAACAGTATAATGTGCCTTTTACACTTCAAGAACTGGAGGCAACACTCTCAGCTTGTCGATCATCGGCAGCTGGGCCCGACGACATTCATATTCGTATGCTACAACATTTACATCAGTCAGCCCTTGCAGTCCTATTACACCTTTACAATCTTATTTGGTCACAAGGAGTTCTTCCACAGCTGTGGAAATCCGCCATTGTTCTCCCTTTCCGCAAACCAGGCACTACGGGACATGAAACCTCCCACTATCGTCCCATTGCTCTTACCAGTGCAGTTTGCAAAGTAATGGAACGTCTAGTAAATAGACGTTTAGTGTGGTATTTAGAGACACACAACAGTCTCTCCACTCGTCAATATGGCTTTCGTAAGGGACGTTCTACCATAGACCCCTTACTGCGCTTGGATACGTATGTTCGTAATGCCTTTGCGAATAACCACTCAGTTATTGCCATATTTTTTGACCTTGAGAAGGCATATGACACAACTTGGAGGTATAATATTTTAGCCCAAGCCCACTCCTTAGGCCTTCGAGGCAATCTACCATCCTTCCTTAAGAACTTTTTAACTGACAGGCATTTCCGTGTTCGGGTTAATAATGTGCTCTCCCCGGACTTTGTCCAAGCTGAAGGTGTCCCCCAGGGATGTGTTCTGAGCACAACACTTTTTCTCCTTGCTATTAATGATTTGGCCTCTAGTCTTCCATCAAATATTTGGTCATCACTCTATGTTGATGACTTTGCTATTGCCTGTGCAGGCGCTGACTGTCACCTCCTTACAGTTTCTCTCCAGCATGCAGTCGACCGTGTTTCCAATTGGGCCACCACACATGGGTTTAAATTTTCCAGCACTAAAACCCACCAAATCACTTTCACTAGACGCTCTGTCATCTCTGATCATCCTTTGTACCTCTATGGCTCACGTATCCCTGAACGTGATACAGTCAAGTTTCTGGGCCTCCTCTTTGATCGTAGGTTATCCTGGAAACCTCACATTACCTCTCTGAAGGCAACTTGTCACAGCCGGCTGAACCTTCTTAAAACCCTTGCTCATCTTTCGTGGGGAGCTGATCGTCGAACCCTCCTTCACCTACATTCCACCCTTATTTTATCGAAACTTGATTATGGTGACCAGATCTATTCAGCGGCATCTCCTGCTACTCTCTCTAGCCTTAACCCCATTCATCACCAAGGATTACGTTTATGCCTTGGTGCTTTTCGCTCTTCCCCTGTCGAAAGCCTCTATGCAGAAGCGAACGTTCCATCCTTATCCGATCGCCGTGATGCCCATTGCCTGCGCTACTATGTACGCTCTCATGATCTCCGCAATCCTTCCATTTATAGAATGGTCACTGATATTAGTAGACATTCTTTATTTGTTCGCCGCCCCTGCTTACTCCGTCCCTTCTCTCTTCGCCTTCATTCGCTCTTGTCTTCTCTTCAACTACCACCTTTCTATGTACATGTAGCATCTCACTTTTCCCTACCCCCCTGGGAGGTCCCAGCTGTTCGAGTCTGTTCTTTCTCCCTCCCTTGCTCGAAAGCCCAACTGTCTACGGTCGCTTCCCGCTCTCTTTTTCTTGACCACTTTCACTCTCATTCTCATGCCATTGCTGTGTACACAGATGGCTCTAAGTCTTCTGATGGCGTAGGATTCGCAGCAGTGTTTCCGGACAGCGTCGTACAAGGGCATTTACTATCTTCAGCTAGTATTTTTACTGCTGAATTATATGCCATCCTTACAGCACTTATCCGTATTGCATCTATGCCTGTGTCATCATTTGTGGTTGTCTCAGACTCCCTTAGTGCTTTACAGGCTATACAAAAATTTGATACACCTCACCCCTTAGTCCTCCGTATCCAACTTTGGCTACGCCGCATCTTTACTAAGCATAAAGATATTGTTTTTTGTTGGGTCCCTGGTCATGTTGACGTACAGGGCAATGAACAGGCAGACACTGCTGCGCGGTCAGCAGTACATGACCTACCAGTTTCTTACAGAGGTATTCCATGTACGGACTATTTTGCTGTAATATCTTCCCACCTTCACACCCGTTGGCAACAACGTTGGTCTACTATGCTCGGCAACAAACTTCAGTCTATTAAACCGAGTATAGGTTACTGGCCGTCTTCTTATCACCAGTGTCGAGGTTGGGAGACTACTCTCTCCCGTCTTCGCATTGGCCATACTCGTCTTACTCATGGATATCTCATGGAGAGGCGTCTTGCTCCTCTCTGTGAGAATTGCCAAGCTCCATTATCAGTCAGCCACATTCTGTTGGACTGCCCACTTTATCAACGAGCACGCAGAATTTACCTCTGTCGTCGTCTTCGCCCCGCTGCTCTCTCTTTACCTTCCCTTCTCGCTGATGGACCCACCTTTCATCCGGACTCTCTTATTGACTTTTTGACAACGACTGACTTACTTCACAAATTCTGATACTTTCAGCCCTTTCTACTTGTATCTCTTGCTACCCTCTACCCCCGTACTATCCCCTGCCCCGCTGTTTTCTGTAACCTGCTGATCATCCCCCCTCCCTCCTGCCATCCAATTCCCTTGCTTCCTTCCCTACCCTGCAGCGCTGTATAGCCCTTGTGGCTTAGCGCTTCTTTTTGATTATAATAATAATAATGAATGAGGTACACATAACCAAGGAGGTGGTGAAGAAGCTGCTATGTGAACTTGATACCTCAAAGGCGGTGGGACCAGACAGCATCTCTCCATGGGTCCTTAGAGAGGGAGCAGAGATGCTGTGTGTGCCACTAACAAAGATCTTCAACACATCCATTGAAACTGGGCAACTCCCTGAGGTATGGAAGATGGCAAATGTAGTCCCAGTTTTTAAAAAAGGAGACAGACATGAGGCATTAAACTACAGACCTATGTCACTAATGTGTATAGTATGCTAAGCCATGGAGAGGATCATCTGGAGGAGAGTGGTGGAGTACCTGGAAAGAAAGAAGTGTATAATCGACAACCAGCATGGTTTCAGGGAAGGAAAATCCTGTGTCACAAACCTACTGGAGTTTTATGGCAAGGTGACAGAAGTAAGACAAGAGAGAGAGAGGGGTGTCTGAAATTTGAGACTGCAGTCAAGGTGAAGACCTAGAAATTTGTCCTCTGTCTGTCTAGAAATGGGTGAACCATTTATCAATATGTTTAGTTGTACATTTGAAGCTCTGTTTTCAAATAGCATGAAGTAGGTTCTGTCTATATTGAGAGTAAGTTTGTTGGTAATCATCCAAGTTGATATTTTTAGCAGTTCAGCATTTACAATGTCTGTTAGTATGGTTGGGTTTGGGTGAGAGAAGACATAAGTAGTGTCATCCACAAATAAAATGGGTTTAAGGAGATTAGATGCATTTGGTAGGTCATTGATGTAAATGAGAAAGAGAAGTGGGCCAAGGACACTCCCCTGTGAGACCCCAACAAGAATAGATTGTGTAGCGAAACTGGCTCCATTTGTGTATACATAATGGGTTCTGTTGTTAAGATAAGATTTCACGTAATCGAGAGAGTGTCCTCTGTCCCCATAATGTCCGAGTTTTAGGTGCAAAAGGTCATTGCAAGTCTATGAAAAGTTCCAGGGGAAATTAATTTTTTTCAAGTGCAGAATATATTAGTTCAAGCATATGTATAATAGCATCATTAGTAATTTTTTTCGGTCTGAACCCAAACTGACAATGGTTGAGTATGATGTGGGATATGAAGTAGGAGTAGACTTATATGTGAATTAATTTTTCGAAGATTTAGATAGTAGGGGCAGGTTTGATACATGCCTATAGTTGTTCAATTCAGTTGGATCACCTCCTTTGAGGATCAGGGTGACTCCTGTTGTCTTGAGTATGGGTGGGAAGGTGGAAGAGTAAATAGATTTGCTAAAAAGATTTTTGAAATAATTAGTGACAACACACGAGAAGCTTTTTTATACATTAGTGGTGATAAGTTATTTAGGTTTCCTGCCTTGTTCTTTAGTGTTTTGATGATAAGCAAGATTTCAGTAGAATTTATTGGGGCTAAAAATAGAGTATTTGGTTAGTTGCCAGTGAGGTAGTCTTTTGGTTGAATGTTTGAGTTTGGGATTTTACTTGCTACCTTTGTTCCTATGGTGGAGAAAAAGACAAAGTTAGTTGACAGTATTGGTTGGCTGAAGGAGAGGGTTTTCTGGTTTAGTTAACCCTTTCAGGGTCCAAGGCCCAAATCTGGAGTCACGCACCAGTGTCCAAGAATTTTCAAAAAAAAAATTTGTTATTTTTTCTTATGAAATCGTAGAGAATCTTTTTGTGATGGTAATAAAACAAAAAGTACGAAATTTGGTGGAAAAATGACGAAATTATGCTCTCGCGAATTTTGATGTGTCAGCGATATTTACGAATCGGCGATTTTGCCGACTTTGACTCCCATTTTAGGTCAATTACATTATTCCAATCAACCAAATTCTTAGCTATTTCACTAGTATTACTTCTATTCTATCGATTGAGCACAAGAAATCGCCAAGTCAACTGTTTCAACTACAAAATAAAGTGATCGGAAATTGTTAATTTGGCCAATTTAACACAAAGTTCAAAATATTCCAATTTCAAAATAGGGTCCAGAATGAACAATGTAGGCATTCCTGGCACTAAACTAACATTTCCTCTGTTCATTAGTTATGTTTTGAGGCTTTACAAATAAATTCCATTTTGATTTTTTATTCACATAATGAATTTTTATTCACACCAAAAAATAGAAGATTTACTGTTATGCAATACTGTAATAATTGTATAAATATCATCACCATATTTGTGAATGTATATTAGACCCACCAGCTGACGTGTATTAGACGTGTGAGGTCGTTTGTTTACTCTTGAATATCGGCCAAAATTTAACATTTCTGCTACTTTGAGCTCAGTTTCAAGCCATTTCCAGTGCTAAAACCAATCAAAATCATCTCTATTTCTGTAATATGTCTTCCATTCTATCAAATGAGACCAAGAAATCGCAAATACAACTATAAAAAACATACGAAAAAACACTGCAAAGTTGCTGTTTTAATCGAAAAATCATGATTTCATTTTTTTTCTCTCATTATACACAGTGTGCTGCAGGATCTGTTTTATGTGGTGCACACATACCACATAGATGTATTCTCTCATATCTAGGCCCAAATGTACCACTCACAGTTTATCAGAGTGAGCTGAGCTCATGGCGTAGATCTACGGTTTGGACCCTGAACGTAAAGCCGTAGATCTACGGGACGGACCCTGAAAGGGTTAAGTTAATCATTCTGTTTTGTGACATCTTTTTAGATCCTAGAATTTCAGATAAGGTTTTCCAGGTCTTTTTCATATCACCTTTTATGTCATGAAATCTGTTTTCATAATACAGTTTTTTGGACCTCCTTATTAGATTGGTTAGAACTGACGAGTAACGTTTTGCAAGATGCTTTGTTATTAGACCCATTCTGTACTGTTTTTCATATAGATGTTTTTATTAATAGAATTAAGGATGCTGTTTGTAAGCCAGGGGTTGTTTAGTCTCCTTGCTGTGATCTGCTTATTTTTTATTGGGCAATGCATGTTATAAAGGTTTTGGGTTTTTCGTAAAAAATATTAACACATTCGTCAGTATCGAAGTTTTCTGCTAGCTCGTTTTGCCAGTCAATGTCACTTAATGCTGAAATAAAGTTATTAACCCTTAAACGGTCCAAACATATATATACATTCACTCGCGCAGCGCCCCAAATACTATTTTGAAAAAAAAAAAAAATTATGTAGAAAAGAGGAGCACATTTTTTTAAGTGTTTTAGAATAAAAAAAAATTTTTAGGGTCAGTAATTACCGAGATATAAGGCCACGAAGTCGGCACTTGGCGATCACCTGACAGTAACATGGAGCACTGCCGCTTGCAGAAATTCTACATATTTGCCGTTTTCTCCCATTTTTTTTTTTTTTAATTTTGTTGGTTTTCATGATATGATAATTATGTTTTATGGTAGCACACACAACACACTTTTTCTGGGCATTCTTCTTTTGGGTATGTGGTATTGGTACCAGATAGTGACAGGAATGATTTGGTCTGGCACTTTCCCCACTGGCTGTGGCTGGGGGAGAGGTTGTGGTGTGACAGGTTGCTGTTGAGGGGCAGGTACAGGTGTGGTACCATACTTTCTTGCTATCTGTTTGACAACATTCAGAGAGAATTCTGCAAAACGTTGTTTTCCAGTCTTTATTTCATACATATTGAATGCAATGAGGACTGTAATGTCTACAAGGTGAAAAAACAGTTTTATATACCACTTGCGACTCCTACGCACACAGTCAACAAACCCTATCGTCATATCACACTTGTCAACTAGTCGCATATTGTTCGTATAGTCCACGACAGCAGCTGGCTTTACAATAGGTTCTTTGTTGAACTTGCTCAGTCTGTCTGCACCATCTCGTTTCTGTGGATGGTTGACAGCAATGTCATGTCTTGTTTGTCTTGCCACGTCAGTGCCATGATGTCATTAGCATGAAACACTTGCACTGCACCTTCAACACTGCCTCCACTGAGCCTTGGCATATGTTTTCTATTCCTTCTCACTGTTCCACATATATCAGCTAGCATAGGGCTTGTATACCAGTTGTCTGTGTACAATGTATGGCCCTTGCCAAGGTATGGTTCTATCATCCAGCGAACATCATCACCTGAAATGCCCAACATCTGTCTGTCATCATCGAGTATATTTCTCCCGGTGTATACAATAACATCCAACACAAGACCACTCTCACAGTCACACATAACAAAAAGTTTTATACCAAAGCGATTACGTTTGCTCGGTATATATTGCTTGAATGACAAGCGTCCCTTGAACAGAATCAAGGACTCATCAACAACAATGTTCTTGAAGGGATAAAAGTATGCACTGAATTTCTGCTTCAAATACATAAACACTTCCTGGATTTTGTATAGAAGGTCATTTCTGTTTGGCGTATCTCTGTCTGAGAAGTGCAACATTCGTAGCAACAGAGTAAATCTGTTGCAGGGAAGGAGGTCACGGAACACTGGAGTACTGATGAAGTGGTCTGTGGACCAGTAATTACGTATATTATTCTTACAGATATGTGGCATAAGCATGACAGTGGCAAAGAATAAATACATTTCAGCCACTGTTGTATCCTTCCACCTGTGCAGCCGTGACGATTCTCCAACCTCTGTTATGTTGTCCATGACATATCAGTAATAGTTCTTTGAGTCACTATCAAGTTCTTTATAGGCTCGTCAAAGTACAACTGGAAATAGTCTAACTCTGTAGACTCATTCGTTATGGGACGTTCTGGCTGGATGCCACTTCCACTCGCATCAAAATCACAAGGCTGTGGCACAAATGTACTTTGTGTCCAGTTCCACTCACGATCACATGGGGCATGGTGGACCTGTGGCATGGGGTGAGGGGGAGTAGGAGGAGGGACAGGAGTGGAGGCAGCACATGGTTGAGGGGATGCCGGGCAGTCCTTTGTCTATCCACCCACTGCGCCATGTGGTCCAGGAACCGTGCCACCCACCACTACTTCCTCCATCCCCGCATACTTGCCTTCATGATCACTTTCACTATCAGTGGCTGGGGTTTTGGAGCGTGACCTGCCACGACCCTTGGGGATTGCATATGGCACACTGCCTGAACGTAGATAACGATGCCTAAAAGTACGCTTCACTGGTGAATAATGAGCTTCACTATCACTAGACGAATCCTCGAATGGCATAAAATCAATCTCATCGTCACTTACATCACTTTCACTATCACTAAAACACCTGGAAAATGATAGTTTCCTCTTGCGAAGTTGCCTATGGGTAACACTCGCCATGCCAGAGGTGCTTAGCCCAGGGTCTTGTGTGGCCACACTGGCCACCCTAGAAGTGCTTGGCCTAGGGTCTGCTCTGGCCACACTGGCTACCCCAGAGGTGCTTGGCCCAAGGACAGGTGTCGCTACCCCAGAGGTGATGGGCTGAGGGTCATCTGGGTTATCGTCGACATTTTCACAAATTCCTTGAATATTACTGGCTCCATTGGTGTGAAACTCACTATCTATATCACTTTCCTCGAATAGTAGAGTGTTAATACGACGAGGCATGAGTGAATCATGAGGTTGTGCCATGATGTTGACCCAAGATGGAGCTGAATGTAACTAGTCCTACCATGTGGTACCCAGGTGTCCCAGATTTTTTGTATACCATGCACACTGAGTGTGCACACCCATTCTCTCATGTCTAGGCGACTCAGGCCTATCGCGCCAATTTTGAATGAAGGAAAAATAAAACATATATATACGTTCAAGGCGCTACGCGAGAGAACATATGTATACGTTTGGACCGTTTAAGGGTTAACAGATGACTCGTCATGTAGTCAGGTGATCTTAGTTGTGTCCTGGGGCAATTTACATAAGTTGGTTATGAGAAAGATGGGATAGTGGTCAGTGGTGTTATCTGTGATTATGCCTACTTTAACCCTTAAACTGTTCAAACATAGATATACGTTGACCTGCGACAGGCTCCGAACGTAGATCTACATTTTTTTTATGTGCTTTCAAATGGGGAAAATCAAGGTCGGAGCGCTACGCACGTGAACATAGATCTACGTTTGGACAGTTTAAGGGTTAATGGCGATATAGTGTTTGTCCAGATATGGTCTAGTAAGGAGGCATTTGTCTCTGAGATTCTTGTAGGTTTTGTTATTGTTGGTAGAAATAAGCAGCTGTTCATAGTGTTTGTGAATTCAGTTACTTGTGGGTCATGGTCATGAATGAGATTTATGCTGAAGTCCCCTGTAAGTATCGGGTGGCGTTTGTTCATCTCTGCACTAGTTATCGTGTTTCTTAGTTTTTACTAAATGAGTAAATATTGGAGTGAGGTACTCTATAAATTGCTCCAACTCTTAGAGATTTTTTTATAGTCTTTGGATTTAAATTTAGCAAATGTATATTCACCATATTCATCCCTTGTGCAAGTACAATTTATACATTCTAGTTCAGAGTAGTATATAGCTGTTCCACCTCCTAATTGGTTTGGCCTACAATTGTGTATGGCTGTGTAGCTAGGTATGGAATACATGTTTGTAACCTCATGTTTTAGCTCTGTTTTAGTGAGAGTAATGGTAGACATACTGACATTCAGAGAATTGAGTAGTGCTCGGAGGTCATCATAGTGCTTGCCTAATGATTTGATGTTATAATTGAATGCTGTTATGTTGTTGTTAGCACTGAGTAGTGTCTTAGCCTGACTAGCAGTGTAATAAAAGCAATTGTTGTAGGATCATGTGATTCATTTAATAAGAGGTTAATGTCAGGATTGATATTTGTAATCATATACAGTGGACTCCCGGTTAATGATATTTTTTCATTCCAGAAGTATGTTCAGGTGCCATTACTGACCGAATTTGTTCCCATAAGAAATATTGTGAAGTAGATTAGTCCATTTCAGACCCCCAAACATACACGTACAAACGCACTTACATAAATACACTTACATAATTGGTCGCATTGGGAGGTGATCGTTAAGCGGGGGTCCACTGTACATGCATGTGCATGCCTGTGTAGTGTGACCTAAATGTAAGCAGAAGTAGCAAGATATACCTGTTATCCAGCATGTTTATGAGATAGAAAAAAGGACACCAGCAATCCTACCATCATGTAAAGCAGTTACAGGTTTGTTTCACACTCACTTGGCAAGATGATGGTACCTCCCTGGGTGGTTGCTGTCTGCCAAGCTACTTCTATTTTTGTGATTATGAATTCAAAATGGAAAGCAAGTGTAATATAGGAGAGGCCTGAGAATGTGAGTAATGAACAAAGGAAATATTTTAGTACCTGGAATGTCTTCATTGTTTTGCACTCTATTTTTAACCCTTAAACTGTCCAAACATAAATATACGTTCACCTGCGCAGCGCTCCAAATAGTTTGAAAAATAATTTTTTTTTTTTTGTTTTTAAATTGAAGAGTGCATTTTTATAAATTCTATAGGATAAAAAAAAAATTAGGGTCAGTACTTACCGAGATATAAGCCCGCGAAGTTGGTGCTAAATGATGGTGTCAGCAACATGGAGCACTGCCGCTTGCAGAAATAATAAACATTTATCGTTCTTTTCCAGTTCTTTTCTATTTTTTGTTGTTGTCATGTTATGATAATAATGTTTTGTTGCAGATCTTTTGATTTCATAGCCAGTTCTTGTTGAGACACAAATGTTTAGTACTGAATTAGTAATCATACTGTCACAAATGCACATGTTCACACTGATAAATAAATTTGTACACCTGGTTCAATCACATACTATTGTTTACATATATATACAAGGTATTTACAAGTCCCATTTATGTTTCTAGAAGTCCACCACTGTATGGTACTCCAAGAAGCATGGATTCAAACAGAGTGCCACCCCACATTGCTGACACATGTATCATGTGTCTTTTTTCATTCGGGGTCGCTGTTTAGTGTAAGCACACACAACACACTTTTTCTGAGAGTACTTCTTCTTTGGAGTAGATGGTAATGGTACCAGGCAGTGACAGTTAGGGATTATTCGGTCGGGCACTTCCCCCTCTTCTTGTGGAGTGACAGGTCGCTGTTGCGGAGTGACAGGTCGCTGTTGTGGAGTGACAGGTCACTGTGGAGTGACAGGTATAGGTGTGGTACCATACTTTTTTGCTGTCTGCTTGATGATTTTGAGGGTGAATTCTGCATATCGTTGTCGCTTCCCAGTCTTTATTTCATACATGTTGAAGGCATTGAGCATTGCAATGTCTACAAGGTGGAAAAAACTTTTATATACCACTTGCGACTCCTACGCACACAGTCAACACACCCTATCATCATGTCACACTTGTCGACTAGTCACATATTGTTCATATAGTCGATGACAGCAGCTGGCTTTACAATAGGTTCATTGTTGAACCTGCTCAGTCTCTGTCTGTACCATCTCATTTCTGTGGATAGTTGACAGCAACATGACATCCCGTTTGTCATGCCACGTCAGTGCCGTGATGTCATTGACATGAAACACTTCAACTAGACTTCCTCCAGTGAACCTTGGCATGTATTTTCTACTACTTCTCACTGTTCCACATATATCAGTATTGTTCACACATAGGAAATCTGCAAGCATAGGGCTTGTATACCAGTTATCTGTGAACAATGTATGGCCTTTGCCAAGGTATGGCCCAATCATCTTGCGAACAACATCCCCAGAAATGCCCAACATGCACCTGGTATTGCCGAGTGTATTTTTCCCTGTGTAGATAATGACATCCAACACAAGACCAGTCTCACAGTCACACATAACAAAGAGTTTTATACCAAAGCAATTGCGTTTGCTTGAGATATATTGTTTGAACGACAGTTGTCCCTTGAACAGATCTAAGGACTCATCGACAGCAGTGTTCTTGAATGGATAAAAGTAGACACAGAATTTTTGCTTCAGATACATAAATAATTCCCGGATTTTGTATAAGAGGTCATTTCTGTTTAGTGTATTCCTGTCTGATAAGTGCAACATTCATAGCAACAGAGTGAATCTGCTGCAGGGAAGGAGGTCACGGAAGACTGGAGTACTGATGAAGTGATCTGTGGACCAGTAGTGTGCTATATTGTTCTTATAGGTGTGTGGCATAAGCATGACAGTGCCAAGGAATAAATACATTTCAGCCACAGTTGTATCTTTCCACCTGCGCAGCCGTGAAGACTGTGAAACATCTGTGTGGTCCATTGTATACTGGTAATACATGTTGGTCTGGGTAACAATTAGGTTCATTATCGGCTCATCAAAATATAGTTGAAAATAGTCTTAACTCTGTAGATTCATTTGTGATGGGACAGTGTGGCATGATGCTACTTCCACTGGCATCAAAATTGAAAGAATGTGGCACAAATGGTGTACTTTCTGTCCAGTTCCATTTGCAGTCATGTGGTGTAGGGTGGACCTGTGGCATGAGGCATGGGGGAGCAGGATGGGGGGACAGGAGTTGAGGCAGCACGTGGTTGAGAGGGTGCCGGGTGGTCCTTTGTCTGCCCACCCACTGCGCCATGAGGTCCAGGCACCATGCCACCCCCCTCTTCCTCCATCCTAGCATTTCACCTTCATTATCACCATCAGTGGCTGGGGTTTCGGAACGTTACCTGCCACGACCCTTGCCACTGACTACATATGGCACACTGCCTGAACGTAGGTTACGACGCCTAAAAGTGCATTTCACTGGGGAAAAATGATAATCACTTTCACTCAATGAATCATCTGTCAGCATAAAATCGATTTCATCATCGTCACTTATATCACTTTAACTATTGTCATCACCATAACGCATGGAAAAATGATAATTTCCTCTTGCGGAGTTGCCTTTGGGAAGTAACACTAGCAACCCCAGAGGTGCTGGGCTGGGGGTCTGTTGTGGCCACACTGGCCACCTCAGAAGTGCTGGGCTGAGGGTCTGGTATAGCCACACAGTCTACACTATCCACACTGGCCACCCCAGAGGTCATGGCCTGAGGGTCTGTTGTGGCCACACTGGCCACATTAGCCACACTGGCCACCTCAGAAGTGCTGGGCTGAGGGTCTGCTATGGCCACACTGTCCACACTATCCACATTGGGGACCCCAGAGGTCATGGCCTGAGGGTCATCTGGGTTATCAACAAAAGTTTCACTAATTCCTTGATCTTTATTTGCTATATTGGAGGCAAAACCACTAAACTTGCATTCTGTATCACTTTCTAGGAATAGTAGTGTTAATATGCCGAGGCGTCAGTGAATCATGGGGGTTTGCCATGATGTTGACCCAAGATGGAGCTGAAACTAACTGGTGTTACCACGTGGTACCCCAGTGTCCCCGATTTTTTTTCAATGTGCGCACACTGAGTGTGCACATTCATTCTCTCGTGTCTAGGCAACTCAGGCGTATCGCCCCAATTTTGAAGGAATGAAAAATAAAACGTTGATCTATGTTCAGAGCCTGCCGCACGTGAATGTATATCTGTGTGTACAGTTTAGGGGTTAAATATTATTTTTTAAATTTTGTGTAAAATTGGCTAAATTACCAATTTCTGTATGCTTTATAAGGTAGTTATAATTGCTGAATAGGTGTTTTCTTGTGCTTGATCAACAGATCAAGAGGCATATTAGCAAAATAGCTAAGAATTTGGTCGAAAGGAGCAATGGAATTGGCTTAAAATAAATAATACTGAAAGTGAGCAAAATCCCTGATGCATAAATAGCATAAATAGCATGCATAATTCTGTAAGTTTTCACTCAAATTTCATACTTTTGGTGTCATTACCCCCAGAAAAAGGTTCTTTAGGATTTCAGAAATTTTTTCTTAACATTGACACTGGGAACAATATTAATTTTAGGGGTTTAAACAGTGAAAGGGTTCAATGTATGCTTAGAAATTTTCTGTATTTGCATCAATTTTTTTCAATAAAAAATAGTTGCCATGATTTACAAATTGACCCTCTAAGTATTTTTCGTCTTTTCCTCAGTAATATTCATAGTTTTAGTTACATTTATAAGATAAAAGAGTGCAATGCTTTGTGCTGATTTTTTAAACTGCAACTGGTCATATAGATAGTCAGGGAAGCAGGTGCATGGACAAGCATAAACTAAGAAATGTGTTTGGTTAGTGGATGGACTGATAAAGAAATGGCTTGTACAAAAATTCCAAGGCTTTTAATAGTTTCTTAACCCTTTCCATGTTTGTGCCATAATATTAAGGCTTGCAAGCCAGTGTCAGTGCCGTAATATTACACCAAAATTCTAGCAGCTTCAAATCTTGTGGGAGAAAGCTGGTAGGCCTACATATGAGAGAATGGGTCTGAGTGGTCAGTGTGTGCAGTATAAAAAAAAATCCTGCAGCAAGCAGTGCATAATGAGAAAAAAAAAACTCCCATGTTTTTGGTTCAAAACACCGACTTTGCAGTGTATTTTCGTATGGTATGTATGGTTGTATTCTAGTTTTCTTGGTCTCATTCGATAGAATGGAAGATATGTTACAGAAATAGAGATGATTTTGAGTGGTTTATAGACTAAAAGTGCCTTGAAATTGAGCTCAAAGTAGTGAAAATGTTCGATTTTTGCTGATGTTCAAGAGAAAACAAATTATGTCATGCATCCTATACACATCAACTGGTGGGTCTAATATGCTTTCACAAATGTGCTGATATTATTAATACCATTTTTACAATAATGCAGTAGTCTGCATTATCTTCTATTTCTTGTGTGAACAAAAATTCAAAATGGGAAGCAAGTGTAATATAAGAGGGGCCTGGAAATGTGACTAATGAACAGAGAAAATGTTATTTTAGTGCTAGGAATGTTTGCAGTGTTAATTCTGGACCCTACTTTGAAATTGGCCTTACTTGAATTGTGTATGAAATTGGCCAAATTACTAATTTCTGATCACTTTATTGGGTAGTTGAAATCAGTGAATGGGCAGTTGCATGTACTCAATCGATAGAACAAGTGGAGTACTAGCGAAATAGCTATGAGTTTGGTCGACTGGAAGAAACGTAAAATAGGGCTCAATGTGGGTGAAATCGCCGATGCATAAATATCGCCGAGACCACTAACTTCATGAGAGCATAAATCCTAAGTTTTCCATCAAATTTCGTACTTTTGGTGTCATTACCATCAGGAAAATATTCTCTGTCATTTCATAAGAATTTTTTTTTTTTTTAATTCTGACACTTAGAGCAAGTTTGTGAGCAGGGGTCTCAACAGGAGTCTCTATGTGAGATGATAAAATGCTTGGAGTGCAGGATATTCAAATTTAAATTTTTATTTCTTTTTATTCTGTACAAAGATAATGTGGTTTACATATAATGAAACATTGTTAAGCACAAAAGCAAACCACTAGTATGTAAGTGTATTTCTGGCTAATGTTAATGCTTAAAGTCTTCATTGCCCTTTCAATATCAAGACTCCTGCTTGCAAACTTGCTCTCAGTGATGAATTTAAAAAAAAAAAAAATTCTTATCAAATAATAGAAAATTCTTTCCCGATGGTATCAAAACCAAAAGTACGAAATTTGATTGAAAACTTATGGAATTACGCTTTCATGAAGTTAGCGGTCTCAGCGATATTTACACATCGGTGATTTCACCCACTTTGAGCCCTATTTTCAGTCAATTCCATTGTTCCAGTTGACCAAACTCACAGCTATTTTGCTAGAACTCCTTTTGTTCTATCAATTGAGTACAAGAAACCGGGCATTTACCAATTGCAACTACCCAATAAAGTGATCAGAAATTGAAATTTGGCCAATTTCATACACAATTCAAGGAAGGCCAATTTCTAAATATCGTCCAGAATTAATCAATGCAAACATTCCTAGCACTAAAATAACATTTTCTCTGTTTATTAGTCACATCTCCAGGCCTCTCTTATACAGGAGGGCCCCACTTATACGGCAGGTTAGGTTCCAGGCTACCGCCGTAAAGCGGAAATCGCCGTAAAGTGGAACACCCTTTTTTTCCACTTATAAATGCATACAAACACTAGATAACAAGTTTACACTAACATATATTAAGTTAGCAATAGAACCAGGCATCAAAAAACAATAAAAAAGTACAATACACACATAGTGCACTCATTACTTACCTTAAAATATTTATAGTCTTAATCTAGGGTGAGACAAGTAGTATTTATTGTAAGAAATCAAGTGTGGTACGTATGGTAATAGCCAGGCTACCTTACCAGGCCACCCCACCCACACATACTATTCTATGATATTTAAGCATCCCAGAGCGATAAAATGTATATACAGTTCACTCATTACTTACCTTAAAATATTTGTAGTCTTAATGTAGGGTCAGGAGTAAGTAAATGAGATAAAACGAATAAATGAGAGAGAGAAAGAATGAGTACATGAGAGGGGGCAGGCGCAGAGTTATGTAAACAAACCAGGCGAAGGTAAGTTTTGTAAACAAACGAAGTGTACACATCTGGTTTGTGTACAAGTTACATTGTGTACAGGTTGTCTCTACATTGATACGGTAGAATTAATAAAGAAGAACACTCCCATTCTCATGTAACATCATTTTGAGAAGAAATGAAGCTCTGAGTGAAGGCAATGGAAATAAGTCACACTGACTTTTTTGGGTTATCCTAGGTTCTCTACATGTATGTTGTTATGTATGATAAGCTATGTAACTGTATTTGTGTATACCTGAATAAACTTACTTACATACATACGAAAGGAATAATTTTCTACAGTTACCCCCAGTAACACATTTTCTCTTATGTTAGATTAGAGAAAATGTTATTCTTGCCGTCACTTGTACAAGTTATGTGGCTCCCACATATTATATTTATGTTTATTTATTCTATTGTGGGGTGTATTTATCATCTTTTTATGTTATGTATCGTGTTTATTATATAATTTAAAAAAAATATCATGGATGGATTAATGAAAATGTGTATATTAACGTAATATACGACATTTAATGAGACTCGGTGAGTATTGTTATTATCATTTCTAATATGGCGTCACTTGTGCAAGTCGTCTGCTACCACATCTCACATTTATGTTTATTTATTCTACTGTGGGGTGTATTTATCTTATTTATATGTTATGCATCGTGTTTATTATATAATTTTGAAAAAAATATCATGGATGGATTAATGAAAATGTGTATATTACCGTAATATACGACATTTAATGAGACTCGGTGAGTATTGTTATTATTATCATTTCTAATATGGCGTCACTTGTGCAAGTCGTCTGCTACCACATCTCACACTTATGTTTATTTATTCTACTGTGGGGTGTATTTATCTTATTTATATGTTATGCATCGTGTTTATTATATAATTTTGAAAAAAATATCATGGATGGATTAATGAAAATGTGTATATTAACGTAATATACGACATTTAAATGACTCGATGATTATTATTATCATTACTAATA
This sequence comes from Cherax quadricarinatus, assembly GCF_038502225.1. NCBI lineage: Eukaryota > Metazoa > Arthropoda > Malacostraca > Decapoda > Parastacidae > Cherax > Cherax quadricarinatus. The sequence continues at coordinate 46,807,617 of NC_091301.1, forward strand.
TGACGTCTGGAGACATAAGACACTTACCAATTTTAATGTGTACCTGCATGCCAGCACAGTATGTAAGTTTATTTAGGTACAGGTATACATAAGTATAGTTATCAGAGTATATATAAAATATGAAATAACTTTTAAAAACATTTGAAATTTTGGAGTTTCCAGACAAAATGGAGAGACTTAGTGCTTACTGAGCTCATGGAGAATGTAAACAAACAGGGTGGGGCACGGTGACCGTATTAGAAAGTCAGGTGGGGGGAGCATATAGCGAGTTTTGGTCATAATTTGAAATGTCCGTATTAGCGGAACGACGTAAAGTGAAACGCCATAAAGCGGGGCCTTCCTGTATTATGCTTGCTTTCCATTTTGAATTTTTATTTTTTTATTTTTATTAACACTGGCCGATTCCCACCAAGGCAGGGTGGCCCGAAAAAGAAAAACTTCCACCATCATTCACTCCATCACTGTCTTGCCAGAAGGGTGCTTTACACTACAGTTTTTAAACTGCAACATTAACACCCCTCCTTCAAAGTGCAGGCACTGTACTTCCCATCTTCAGGACTCAAGTCCAGCCTGCCAGTTTCCCTGAATCCCTTCATAAATGTTACTTTGCTCACACTCCAACAGCACGTCAAGTATTAAAAACCATTTTTCTCCATTCACTCCTATCAAACACGCTCACGCATGCCTGCTGGAAGTCCAAGCCCCTCGCACACAAAACCTCCTTTACCCCCTCCCTCCAATCTTTCCTAGGCCGACCCCTACCCCGCCTTCCTTCCACTACAGACTGATACACTTATTCACACACAAAAAATAAAAAATTTACTGTTATGCAGACTACTGCATTATTGTACAAATGGTATAAATAATTTCAGTGCAAACCATACTACGGGCAGGGATAGAACCCGCAATCAGAGAGTCTCAAGACTCCAGACCGTCGCATTAGCCACCAGACAAGTGGCTAACACGACAGTCTGGAGTTTTGAGACTCTCTGATCGCGGGTTCTATCCCCGCCCGTGGTATGGTTTGTTTGCAATCATGTCATTACGATTTCGTGAGTAATATCAGTGTTTTTGTGAAAGCATATTAGACCCAGCAGTTAATGTGTATTGTATGTGTGACGTGATTTGTTTACTCTTGAACATCGGCAAAAATTTAACATTACCGCTACTTTCAGTTTGTAAACCATTCAAAATCATCAAATCAAATCAAAATCTTTATTTCCTTGTAAAGCTTACAATGTGTGGTTTACATGTTTTAAAATATTAATTACAAAGAAGGCCACTAGCATGCCTAGGCATTTTGGGCAGACTAATACTAATTCTTACTCTGTATTGTTGTAGGTTATGGAGCATGTGTTTGAACATACATTATTAGATACATACATAATTAGATACATACCTAATTATCTTAGGCAAACTTTAGATTTAATATGCAATGGCTATATTAGGAATTTTATGTATACAGCCATTTGGGTGGGTGTAAGTGTATATTAGGGGGGAATTACAGATAACGAGAGTAAGACTATATTGTTTTGGGTGTGTTCATGATATAGAAAGAGAATTAGGTGGTTTTTATTTGGTTAGCTGATGATGGGTTGTGTTAGGGAGATGAGATCTTTTTAACGGTAATTTTGAAAATGGTGGTTGAGTCTGGGGTTCTAGAGTTTTCAGGCAGGGAGTTCCAGATTTTAGGCCCTTTTATGTACATCGAATTTTTGTAGAGGTTTAGCCGGACAAGGGGAATATCATAGAGATTTTTGTGTCTGGTATTGTGTCTGTGTGTCCTGTTGCAACTATCAAGAAAGTGTTTTAGTTCAGGGTTAATATTAGAATTTATGGTTCTGTGAATGTAGGTTGCACAAGAGTAGGTGTGAATGCTCTGTACATTGAATAGGTTTAGGTCTTTGAAGAGTGGGGGGGGGGTGTTGTCTTGAATTGGATTGCATGATAATTCTGTTCTTACTACGGCTTTCTGTTGGGTTATTATTGGTTTTAGGTGAGTTGCTGCTGTTGATCCCAAGGTACAAATAGCATAGGTGAGGTGGGATATATGAGTGAATAGTATAGTGTGAGTAGGGCTGATTGCGGTACGTAGTCACGTATCTTGGAGAGAATCCCAACTGTCTTGGATACTTTTTTTGTTATTTGTTGGATATGAGTGTTGAATTTCAGGTTGCTGTTAACCCTTTGACTGTTTACGTCATATATATACGTGTTACGCACCACTGTTTCTGACGTATTTATATGTGTAAATTCTAGCGGCTTCAAATCAAGCAGGAGAAAGCTGGTAGGCCCACATGTGAGAGAATGGGTCTGTGTGGTCAGTGTGCACCACATAAAAAAAAATCCTGCAGCAGGCAGTGCGTAAAGAGAAAAAAAAAACTCTGACTGTTTTCTTGGATTAAAACGCCGACTTTGAGGTGTATTTTCTTATAGTATTTATCGTTGTATTCCCGTTTTCATGGTCTCGGGTGATAAAATGGAAAATATTTTATAGAAATTGAGATGATATTCATTACTTTCATGATGAAAACGACCTTGAAATTGAGTTCAAAGTAGCAGAAATGTTCAATTTTTACCAATGTTCGGGAGTAAGCAAATTACACCACACATCCAATACACATCAACTGGGGAGTCTAATATTCTTTCACTAGTGCACTGATATTATTTATATCATTTTTACAATAATGCATTAGTCTGCATAACAGTAAATTTTGTATTTTTTTGTATGAATAAAAAATCAATGTAGAAAGCAATAGTAATATAAGAGGGGCCTAGAGACGTGACTAATGAACAGAGGATATGTTATTTTAGTGCCAAGAATGTCTACATTGTTTATTCTGGACCCTATTTTGAAATTGGTATCTTTTTTAATATTCGTGAAATTGGCCAAATTGTCAATTTCTGACCACTTTATTGGGTAGTTCAAATCGGCAAATGGGCGGTTTCTTGTACTCAACTGATAGAAAAAATGGAGTTCTAAAGAAATAGCTATGAGTTTGGTCAACTGGAACAAAGGAATTGGCCGAAAACAGGGCTCAAAGTCGGCGAAATTGTCGATGCGATATGTTGCCGAGACCGCTAACTTTGCGGGAGCGTAATTCCGTGAGTTTTTGACCAAATTTTGTACTTTTGGTGTCATTACCATCGGGAAAAGATTCTCTATCATTTCATAAGAAAGAATCATTTTTTTTTTTTTCCAAAACTTTTCCGACATAGAATGACAGTTTCAGAAAGGGGCTTGTGACAGTCAAAAGGTTAAGGTGCAGACCCAGGAATTTGCCTTCATTATGTTTAGCAATAAGAGTGTCGTTTTTATTTTTTTTTTATTAACACATCGGCGAATTCCCACCAAGGCAGGGTGGCTCAAAAAAGAAAAACTTTCATCATCATTCACTCCATCACTGTCTTGTCAGAGGGGTGCTTTATGCTACAGTTATAAAACTGCAACATTAACACCCCTCCTTCAGAGTGTAGACACTGTACTTCCCATCTCCAGGATTCAAGTCCGGCCTGCCGGTTTCCCCTGAATCCCTTCATAAATGTTACTTTGCTCACACTCCAACAGCACGTCAAGTATTAAAACCATTCGTCTCCACTCCTATCAAATACACTCACACATGCTTGCTGGAAGTCCAAGCCCCTCGCACACAAAACGTCCTTTACCCCCTCCCTCCAACCCTTTCTAGGCCGACCCTTACCCCGCCTTCCCTCCACTACAGATTTATACACTCTTGAAATCATTCTGTTTTGTTCCATTCTCTTTACATGTCCGAACCACCTCAACAACCCTTCCTCAGCCCTCTGGACAACAGTTTTGGTAATCCCACACCTTCTCCTAATTTCCAAACTACAAACTCTTTGCATTATATTCACACCACACATTACCGTCAGACATGACGTCTCCACTGCCTCCAGCCTTCTCCTCATTGCAACATTCATCACCCATGCTTCACACCCATACAAGAGTGTTATCATTATATTCAGCTTGGCAACACCTGTTCTGTTCCCAAACAGAATGTAGGTTTTGTCAGTATTAATTGTAAGTTCATTAGCAGTCATCCAGGTTGATAATTTTACTAGTTCTTCATTAACAATAGTGTTGAGTGAGGGAAGATTATGGTGGGAGATGACGTAAGTCGTGTCTTCAGTAAAGAGAACAGGTTTAAGGTATTGTGATACATTAGGAAGATCATTAATGTATAAGAGGAAGAGCAGGGGACCAAGGACACTTCCCTGTGGTACTCCAGTATCCATTGGCTTATTAATGAGGTTGTATCCTTAAAAGTGACATATTGCTGCCAGTTAGTAAGGTAGGATTTGAAATATGTAAGTGTGTGGCCTCTTATACTATAATCAAGTTTGTGGAGTAGGATGCTGTGGTCTGCTGTATCAAAAGCCTTACTTAGGTCGATAAAGAGCCTTAATGAATATTCATTTTTTCAAGTGCTGTGTAAAGCAGGTCTAGCATTTTTGCAATTGCATCATTCATGCTTTTGCTTTTCCTGAATCCAAATTGACAGGGGCTGAGGATGCTTTGCACTGTTATAAAGGAAATATAATCTTTTGTATACAAGTTTCTCAAAGATTTGGGATAGCAATTTTAAGCGTGATATTGGCCTATAATTGTTTACATTTGTGGGGTCGCCACCTTTGTGTATTTGTGTGACCCTGGCTATCTTGAGTAGTGCCGGGAAAGTGCTGGTTTCTGATGATTTGTTAAAGAGTAATGAGATAGCAGGTGAGAGAACATAAGGTGCTCGTTTGTACAATAATGGAGGAACTTGAGCCAGATTTCCTGATTTATTTTTAAGTGGCTTAACCCCTTCAGGGTCCAAGGCCAAAATCTGAAGTAGTGCTCCAGTGTCCAAGAAATTTTGAAAAGAAAAAAAATTATTTTTTCTTACAGAATTAAAGAGTATATTTTTGTGAAGGTAATAAGACAAAAAAAAAAAATTCTGATCAGTACTTACCGAGATACAGCGGAGGGAAGTTGACCCAAAATGACCGGGTGGCGGCAACATCAGTGACTTCCACAAAATCCCATTTTTTTATTTTACGTTTTTTATACTTTTTACTTTTCTTTTCTAATTTTTTCTTTTTCTAATAACATTTGTGGCCTGTGAGACAAGATAAGATAAGATAAGATTTCGTTCGGATTTTTAACCCCGGAGGGTTAGCCACCCAGGATAACCCAAGAAAGTCAGTGCATCATCGAGGACTGTCTAACTTATTTCCATTGGGGTCCTTAATCTTGTCCCCCAGGATGCGACCCACACCAGTCGACTAACACCCAGGTACCTATTTGCTGCTAGGTGAACAGGACAACAGGTGTAAAGAAACGTGTCGAAATGTTTCCACCCACCGGGAATCGAACCCGGGCCCTCCGTGTGTGAAGCGGAAGCTTTAGCCACCAGGCCACTGGGCCACCAATATAATGTACATTGTATAAGTGTACACTCATTGTATTCAACACAATAACTGCACTAATTTGTTTATCATTATATTGCTTACAAAACTTGTTTACAAGTTTATTGTAAACAAAATGATGAAAATATTAGTGCGGTTATTGTGTTGAATACAACGGTACCATATAGTACCATATGGTACAATGGTGCCATAAGGTGCAATTGTACCATATGGTACAATGGCACCATTTGGTATAATGGCACCATATGGTGTAATGGTACCATATGGTACCATATGATGCAATGGTACCATATGGTACATTGTACCATACAGTACAATAATACCATATGGTTCATTGTACCATATGGTACTGTTGTATTCAACACAATAAACACACTAATATTTTCATTATTATTTTGTTAGCAACACCTCAGGTACCAATTGCTTCTCTGGGGTTGCTTCTCTTCTCTGTTTCTTAATGCCACTAGGACCACCTTGAGAGTCACTCTGGTCCTGTCTCGCAAAGTAACTGTGGAGAGAGCTCTGTTTCTGACGTCTCTTTAACATTTCCCTAAAATGGCCCAAGACTTTGTCACTGTGCATATTTCTCACCTTCTTTACCACAGGCTTGGCACTAGGAGCTTTCTTTGGAGCCATGGTAGCTTATTTAGTAATTGCAAGCACTAAAATGAGTGGAATATTATGAAATATTTCGTAGGAGCACTTGAGGGGACCTTCACTCACTGGTAAACAATGCCAGACTGGCTGAGTAGGGAGGCCGCCCCGGCTCACACTGTGCGTACGCGTCCCAGACGAACTACTATTCGCGAGTCAACCTATGAAAAGCGAGTCCTTGTTTATACGAAAATACCCCTATGATTGGCGAAATTTACGATTGCCGAGAACTACGAAAAGCGAGGGACCACTGTACATGCATTTAAAGTAAATAATAACAACATTACACTTACCTTTACTGAAGACTTCTGAGTGGATGGAAGATGGGAGGAGATGGTAGGAGGAAGGTGTACAATATTGTTTGGAAGGAGAATCTCCTTCCATTAGGACTTTAGGTAGCAAGTCCTTATCTGGGGTTACTTCCCTTCTTCTTTTAATGCCACTGGGAACAACTTGAGAGTCACTGGACCCCTGGCACACAAAATATCTATCCAAAGAGATCTTTTTCTGGCATTTCTTTAAGATTTCCCTGAAGTGGGACACAACACTGTCATTGTACATGTTGCAGATACGGCTTGTTTCAGCTTGGTCAGGGTGATACTTTTCAACAAAACTTTGCAACTCATTCCACATTCCACACATGTCCTTAATCACTGAAGAAGGCACCTCATCCACTCCCTCTTCCTCCTCCTCTGAAGCAAGTTCTTCGGCTGTGGTCTGATGCTGTTCCAGTTGAAGCTCCTGCAGTTCGTCAGTGGTTAGCTCTTCCCTGTGGTCCTCCACCAACTCTTCCACATCCCTGTCACTCACTTTATTTACCAAAGAGCTTGCACTAGCTTTCCTTGGGTCCATGATGACTTATTTAGCAGTTTGCAAGCACAAAAAACAATGGATTATTATGAAATGTATTGTATGAACCCGCGGGGTGATGGTCACGTGTTCAATTCAATTCAATTCAAAGTTTATTCTCTATAAGGATTACAATGCTGAGTTTACAGAATTTGGTTATTGTATTGTTTACATGTAGTAAAATAATAATTACAGAGTGTACCACTAGAACACCTAGCATGGCTAGGCATTTTGGGCAGACTTAAATTAAATCTTAAGTTTAAAATATTACAAAATTATGAGGTAAGTTGGTACTATGGCTAAGTGACTAAATACTAGTTTGTGAGTTTAGCAATGTGAATGCTTTTGTTTTGGCACTATACATAGTTTCAGTATTGGAGCATCACAGGCCAACTTATGACTAGTTAAGATACATTATTTTGAGATTGAGATTGATATTTCTGTTTATGGTCAAATGGGTGAGTGAGTGTAAGTGTTAACCACCAGATGGTATTCGTGTAATTAGCTGACAGGGTGTATCAGGGAGATAAGATGTTTTCTGATGGTAGTTTTGAAGGTGATGAATGTGTCTGCAGTTTTAGAATTTTCAGGTAGGGTGTTCCAGATTTTAGGGCCTTTGACATACATTGAATTTTTGTAAAGGTTTAGTCGGACACGGGGAATGTCATAGAGATGTTTGTGTCTGGTATTGTGCCTGTGGGTTCTGTCGCAACTATCAAGAAAGCATTTTAGGTCAAGGTTAATATTGGAATTTAAGGTCCTGTAGATGTAGATTGCACAGTAGTAAGTGTGGATGTACTGAACAGGGAGTAAGTTTAGATCTATGAAAAGTGGGGGAGTGTGTTGCCAGGGATGGGATTTAGTGATTATTCTTACTGCGGCTTTATGTTGGGTTATTATTGGCTTTAGGTGTGTTGCTGCAGTTGAACCCCAAGCACATATAGCATAGGTGAGGTATGAATATATAAGTGAATGGTATAGTGTGAGAAGGGCAGTTTGCGGCACGTAGTATCGTATCTTGGAGAGGATCCCAACCGTTTTGGATACTTTTTTGGTTATGTGTTGGATATGGGTGCTGAAGTTCAGGTTGTTGTCGAGGTGTAGGCCTAGGAATTTGCCCTCATTATGCCTGGCAATTAGAATGTTGTCGATCTTAATGTTAATTTGCGCATCTCCTGCTCTGCTACCAAACATAATGTAGTAGGTTTTGTCAGTGTTAAGCGTAAGTTTATTGGCTGTCATCCAAGTCGATATTTTGATCAGTTCCTCATTAACAATGGTGTTGAGGGTGGCAAGATTAGGGTGAGAGATGACGTAAGTCGTGTCGTCAGCAAAGAGAATGGGGTTCAGGTGTTGAGATATGTTTGGAAGATCATTGATGTATATGAGGAAGAGCAGGGGACCAAGGACACTTCCCTGCGGAACTCCAGTATCAAGTGGCCGTGTTGTTGATGCTGTGTCTTTAATGGTGACATACTGATACCTATTAGTAAGGTAAGATTTGAAATATGCAAGCGCATGGCCTCTTATACCATAATGGTCAAGTTTGTGGAGTAGGATGCCGTGGTCTACTGTGTCAAAAGCTTTTCTTAGGTCAATAAAAATTCCTAGTGGATATTCCTTATTTTCCAATGCTGTGTAAAGCAGATCTAGCATTTTTATGATTGCATCGTTAGTGCTTTTATTTTTCCTGAATCCAAATTGGCAGGGGTTGAGTATGTTTTGTGCCGTTATAAATGAATATAGTCTCCTGTGAACAATGGCACACTGAGCGTGAATGGCGTGGAAGACTGGCTTTGTGTGCGCGGTGATGGGCGGACGGGTACCAGACGGTTGCCGAAACACGAGTTTTTTCACGAAACTCGAGGCCAAATTTCTCCAAAAAAACTCACCGAAGGTCGAATTTCACGAAAGTCGAGGCTGCCGAAACTCGGGGGTCCACTGTAGATTGAATGAAGAATTGGGGCGCTGTGACTATAAAAGGAAATGAACGAGTTAGAAAACGTTGAAGAGGACTCTGTGTTAAAATATAAACAAAAAAAAAAAAGCTTTATTTCTTTTTGCTGCATTCAGAATGTAGTTTATATGTAATATTGTTGAGCATTAAAGTCACTGGCATGCTGTGCATTTTAGGCAGACTAATTCTAATGCTTACTCACTACAAAAATGAGGCAGCTAAGTGAACAATATTACAATTTTAAGTATGCATTAATACAGAGAAGAGAGGTAACTAGATGAAATAGTACAACGTAAAGTGTGCATTAATTATTTAAACTGGTTCAGTGGTCTCAAGTTAATTGGGATTTTTTCGGTTTCAAACTGGCTCTGTGCTGTCAGGCTATGGAACAGTTATAAGAGATGGTGAAAAACAAGAAATTTATTAGGTTTTCATAGAATTATAATAGTACTGAGTGAGTAATTAAGTTTCTAGGGGAGTTTGAGGAAGACTGGAAAAATGAGGATATAGTTGGATGAGCTGGATTTGCTTGGTATTGCATAGTGTTGGTTTAGTTAGATTAAGGAGATAAGATGATTTTTAACCTTAGTGCTAAATTGATTGGCTGACAGGGGACCTTTTGCTGGTGCAAGGAATGAATTTCAGATCTTAGGGTCTTTTATGTGCATTGCGTTTTTGCACAGGGCGAGGTGGACACGGGGGATGTAGAAGAGTGTTTTGTGTTTTGTGTTGTGCCTATGTGCTCAGTTGTAGCTGTCAAGGAGAAGTTTAAAGGGAGGGGTAATGCTGGAGTTTAACCCTTTGAGGATCCCAACCCCCCAATCTGAAAATTCCCCACAGGGTCCAAGAATCTCCAAAATTTATTATTTTTTCTTATGAAATGGTAGAGAATCTTTTTCTAAAGGTAACAGAACAAAAAGTATGAAATTTGATCAAAACTCGAGAAAATTACGCTCTAGCTAATTTTGCTGTGTCAGCGATATTTATGCAATGGCAGTTTTGCCTAATTTTAGTCCTATTTTTGGCCAATTGCATTGTTCCATTAGACCAAATTTTTAGCTATTTTGCTAGTATGTGTTCCATTTTATCTATTGAGCACAAGAAATCGCCCAGCCAACTATTTCAACTACCCAATAGAGTGATCGGAAATTGGTAATTTGGCCAATTTCACACAAAGTTCAATATATTCCAGTTTCAAAATAGGGTCCAGAATAAACAATGCAGACATTCCTGGCACTAAAATAGCATTTCCTCTGTTTATTAGTTATTTTTTCAGGGTTTACAGATGAATTCCATTTTTATTTTTTATTCACATAAAGAATTTTTATTTACACTAAGAAATAGAAGATTTACTGTTATGCAATATTGTAATAATTGTATTAATAACATAAATGCATTTGTGAATGCACATTAGACCCACCAACTGACATGTATTGGATGCGTGATGTGGTTTGTTTACTCTTGAACATCGGCAAAAATCGAACATTTTGCTACTTTGAGCTCAATTTCAAGCTGAACATTAGAATGGTATAAAATACCGACAGGTTGTTAGGTAAGACACATATGCAACAGTTAGGTATCTTTATTATGAAACGTTTCGCCTACACAGTAGGCTTCTTCAGTCGAGTACAGAAAAGTTGATAGAAGCAGAAGATACTTGAAGACGATGTAATCAGTCCATCACCCTTAAAACTTTAAGGGTGATGGACTGATTACATCGTCTTCAAGTATCTTCTGCTTCTATCAACTTTTCTGTACTCGACTGAAGAAGCCTACTGTGTAGGCGAAACGTTTCATAATAAAGATACCTAACTGTTGCATATGTGTCTTACCTAACAACCTGTCGGTATTTTATACCATTCTAATGTTCAGCTTGAAATTGAGCTCAAAGTAGCAAAATGTTCGATTTTTGCCGATGTTCAAGAGTAAACAAACCACATCACGCATCCAATACATGTCAGTTGGTGGGTCTAATGTGCATTCACAAATGCATTTATGTTATTTATACAATTATTACAATATTGCATAACAGTAAATCTTCTATTTTTTAGTGTAAATAAAAATTCTTTATGTGAATAAAAAATAAAAATGGAATTCATCTGTAAACCCTGAAAAAATAACTAATAAACAGAGGAAATGCTATTTTAGTGCCTACGTTTCGCCTACTGTGTAGGCGAAATGTTTCATAATAGATACCTAACTGTTGCATATGTGTCTTACCTATCAATTTCAAGCTATTTTCATTACTAAAACCACTCAAAATCATCTCTTTTTCTGTAAAATATCTTCCAATCTATCAAATGAGACCAGGAAACCATGACTGCAACTGTAAAAAACATACAAAAATACACTGCAATGTCGTGTTTTAATCGAAAAACACGGTCGCAGTTTTTTTTCTCATTATGCACTGTGTGCTGCATGATTTATTTCATAAGTGCAAACTTACCATATAAATGCATTCTCTCATATCTAGGCCCAAATTTACTGCTCACAGCTTATATGAGTGAACTGAGCTCATGTCATAGTACTGCAGCATGGACCCTGGATTCAAAGCCGTAGAACTATGGGATGGACCCTCAAAGGGTTAATGTACTGTATACAGGAAGGCCCCGCTTTACGGCGTTTCACTTTGCAGCGTTCCGCTAATATGGTCATTTCAAATTATGACCAAAACTCGCTATACGGCTCCCCCCACCTGACTTTCTAATACGGTCACCGCGCCCCACCTTGTTTGTTTACATTCTTCGTGAGCTCAGTAAGCACTAAGTCTCTCCATTTTGTCTGGAAACTCCAAAATTTCAAATGTTTTTAAAAGTTATTTCATATTTTATATATACTCTGATAATTATACTTATGTATACCTGTACTTAAATAAACTTACATACTGTGCTGGCGTGCAGGTACACATTAAAATCAGTAAGAGTGTCTTTATGTCTCCAGACGTCATATTAGTAATGATAATAATAATCATCGAATCTCATTTAAATGTCGTATATTACGTTAAATACACATTTTCATTAATCCATCTATGATATTTTTTCAAAATTATATAATAAACACGATACATAACGTAAAAAGATGATAAATACACCCCACGATAGAATAAATAAACATAAATATGAGATGTGGTAGCAGACGACTTGCACAAGTGACGCCATATTAGAAATGCTAATAATAATAATAATAATCACCGAGTCTCATTAAATGTTGTATATTACGTTAATATACACATTTTCATTAATCCATCTCAAGTCCGGCAGGCCGGACTTGAGTCCTGGAGATGGGAAGTACAGTGCCTGCACTCTGAAGGAGGGGTGTTAATGTTGCAGTTTAAAAACTGTAGTGTAAAGCACCCTTCTGGCAAGACAGTGATGGAGTGAATGATGGTGAAAGTTTTTCTTTTTCGGGCCACCCTGCCTTGGTGGGAATCGGCCAGTGTGATAATAAAAAAATAATAAATAAAAAAATAATAAACACGATACATAACATAAAAAGATGATAAATACACCCTACAATAGAATAAATAAACATAAATATGAGATGTGGTAGCCAGATAACTTGTACAAGTGATGCCAAGAATAACATTTTCTCTAATCTAACATAAGAGAAAATGTGTTACTGGGGGTAACTGTAGAAAATTATTCCTTTCGTATGTATGTAAGTAAGTTTATTCAGGTATACACAAATACAGTTACACAGATTATCATACATAACAACATATGTGTAGAGAACCTAGGATAACCCAAAAAAGTCAGAGTGACTTATTTCCATTGCCTTCACTCAGAGCATCATTTCTTCTCAAAATGATGTTACATGAGAATGGGAGTGTTCTTCTTTATTTATTCTACCGTATCAATGTAGAGACAACCTGTACACAATGTAACTTGTACACAAACCAGACGTGTACACTTCGTTTACAAAACTTACCTTCGCCTGGTTTGTTTACATAACTCTGCGCCTGTCCTCTCTCATGCACTCATTCTTTCTCTCTCTCATTTATTTGTTTTATCTCATTTACTTACTCCTGACCCTACATTAAGACTACAAATATTTTAAGGTAAGTAATGAGTGAACTGTATATACATTTTATCGCTCTGGGATGCTTAAATATCATAGAATTGTATGTGTGGGTGGGGTGGCCTGGTATGGTAGCCTGGCTGACTACCATACATACCACACTTGATTTCTTACAATAAATACTACTTGTCTCACCCTAGATTAAGACTATAAATATTTTAAGGTAAGTAATGAGTGCACTATGTGTGTATTGTACTTTTTATTGTTTTTTGATGCCTGGTTCTATTGCTAACTTAATATATGTTAGTGTAAACTTGTTATCTAGTGTTTGTATGCATTTGTAAGTGGAAAAAAAGGGTGTTCCACTTTACGGCGGTTTCCGCTTTACGGCGGTAGCCTGGAACCTAACCAGCCGTATAAGTGGGGCCTTCCTGTATATAATAGGTACAGTAATATGAGAGCATATTTTGTATATTAAGTTCAAACTCTTTAAAAGTGGGGAAGGATGTTGTTTGGCACAGGAATGGGTGACAGTCTGCACAACAGCTCTAAGTTGGGTTATTAATGGTTTAAGGTGATTAGTTATAGTAGATCCCAGGCACAAATACCATAGGTGAGATAAGGGTAGATTAGAGAGTGGTATAGTGTCTGTTGTATGAGAGAGACTAGGAAGGTAAATAAATCAGTTATATGATAGAGATTGGGGAAGCTTTCCAACTATGTGATGGGAAAAATATTAAGATTATATGTCAGTGACTTAAGAATGCCAATCACATGTGCAGTAAGTTAAAAGCTAAGAAGTATACAGTATCCCTGTAAGCTTTTCAAATACAGTGGACCCTCAGTTATCGGCCATAATCCGTTCCAGAAGGTCAGTCTAAATCCGAAAAGGCCAAAAACCAAAATAATATTTCCTATAAGAATTAATGTAAATACAATTAATAATCCATTCCAGACACCCAAAAATATAAACAAAAAATAAATTTTTTAAAGATTAACTATAGTTTTACATACACAAAAGAGAAAGAAATATAAAACACTAATTTTACTAACAAATGAACATTACATACCTTTATTGAAGACTCTTGGCATATGGAAGAAGGCGAGGAGGGGAGAGGGAGTTGGGGTTATTGTTTGGAAAGGGAATCCCCATCCATAAGGACTTCAGGTATCAAGTCCCTGTCTGGGGTTACTTCCCTTCTTTGTCTTTTATTGGCACTAGGACCAGCTTGAGAGTCACTGTACCCTTGTCGCACACAAAAAAAAACTGTCTGTTTCTGGAGTCTCTTTAAGATTTGCTTGAAGTGGGACAAGGTTTTGTCACTGAGCATGTTACAGATATGGCTTGTTTCAGCTTGGTCAGGGTGATATTTCTCCACAAAACTTTGCAACTTACTCCACTTTGCACACATGTCCTTAATCACTGAAGAATGCATGTTCTCTCCTCTCTTCCTCCTCCTCTGAAGCAGTTTACTCAGCTGTGGTCTATTGCTGTTCCAGTTGAAATGTGTTGCAGCGCTTCAGTGGTTAGCTCTTCCCTGTGGTCCTCCACCAACTCTTCCACATCCTAGCCACTCATCTCCAACCCTATGGACTTCCCCAAAGCCACAATACATTCCACAACAGGCAGAGGGTCGACAGGGTCAGGGTCAGCCTCAAACCTTTCTCTTGGACACATTCTGGCCACCATTTTCTCCAAGCAGAGTTCAAAGTCCTGGAAGTCACTCCCTGCCAAGCCTTACCTATAAGGATATTGCAGTGATTCCTCCAAAATTCTCTTAGGGTCAAGTCAGTGTCCGAGGTCACTTCAAAGCACCTTTGATACATTGCTTTCATGTATTTTTTTTTCAAGTTAGAAATGACTTGCTGGTCCATGGGCTGGATGAGATGAGAGGTGTTAGGAGGCAAGAACTTCACTGTTATAAAACAGACAATTGGTCTGCTAAGTTTGGAGGATGAGCAGGAGCATTGTCCAGTACCAGGAGGCACTTGAGTGGCAATTTATTTTCCTGGAAGTATTTTTTCACACTCGGGCCAAACACTTCATGGACCTAGTCAGTGAAAATTTGCCTTGTGACCCATGCCTTATTATTAGCTTTCCACAACACACACAATTTACTCTTGACGACATTGTTTTTCTTGAACACTTTGGGATTTTCAGAGTGATACACCAGTAAATGCTTTACTTTGAAATCCCCACTAGCGTTACCACAAAACAAAAGAGTAAGCCTGGCAGTGCCTTTTCCTCCTGCTTGATGTAGGTCCTCTTTGGCATTTTCTACCAAAAGAGGCCTGTTTCGTCACAATTGAACACTTGTTGGGGGAGGAATCCTTCAGCCTCTACGTACTCCTTGAATTCATGCATTCAGCCACACGTTTCTCTGAACTTGCAGCCTTGCCATGCCTTACAACATTATGTGCCACTACGCTTCTTAACCCTTAAACTGTGCAAGCGTAGATCTACATTCACCTGTGTAGTGCTCCGAATATTTAAACAAAAAAAAAAAAAAGAAGATTTTTTAACCTTTTCAGGGTCAACAGGCCCTCTCCCAGACTCATTCTCAGGGTTCAGAAATTTAAAAAAAAAAAAAAATTATTTTTTCTTATGAAAATATAGTTTTTTTTCTAAACATTATAGGCTAAAAAAATTTTTTTGCCATCAATACTTACCGAGATATGGAGACGTGAAGTTGACAGAAAATGAGCTGCATGTGGCATCATCGCCGACTGCCGGTCACCCGGTATTTTTTTATTTACTTTTTTCTACTTTTTTCTATTTTTTTTATTTTTTATTAGCACAATGGCCGATTCCCACCAAGGCAGGGTGGCCCGAAAAAGAAAAACTTTCACCATCATTCACTCCATCACTGTCTTGCCAGAGGGGTGCTTTACACTACAGTTTTTAAACTGCAACATTAACACCCCAACTTCAGAGTGCAGGCACTGTACTTCCCATCTCCAAGACTCAAGTCCGGCCTGCCGGTTTCCCTGAATCCCTTTATTTATTTTATTTTATTTATTAATTTGAACATGATACATTGAAGTACAAAAAAAAATACAGTGGTTAAGTGTAACATGCCAAAGCCCCTTGTATGCAGAGCATTATGGGCAGGCGTAAAATTAACTTAAGATTAACTAAGCAATGATATATTCAGTGGTAAACATTATTGTAAACAGATAACAATTAAGCACAAATGAGTATTTCAGACAGGTCATATGGTCATTTACTGTGTTGCTGTGCATTCAGTAGAATGGAGTATTCTGTTAGGTAATGTAATTAAAAATAACAAAGTTTGATTGGGTCACAGGTTAAACATTTATGAAATACAATTATTTTATTTATTTATTTAATGTCTTTGCAAACAGTACATTGAGATTGTGTATATACAATAGTGGTTGCAATACAAAGAGAGCCTCTATTATGCCTTGGCATTATGGGCCAACTTAACATTATTGGCTTACATTCTACTTAATACTAAGGAGTAGTATATCATAGTTGCACAGTAGGAAAGTAATTATTTCATAGTTGTACAGTAGAATATTAACCCTTTGAGGGTCAACAGGCCCTCTCCGAGACTTGTTATCAGGGTCGGCCAAATTTAAAAAAAAAAATAATAATTTTTTCTTATGAAAAGATAGAGAATCTTTTCCCGATCATAATGACACCAAAAGTATGAAATTTGATGGAAAACTTACGGAATTATGCTCTCGCGATGTTAGCGGTCTCGATGATGTTTACGCATCGGCGATTTTGCCCAATTTGAGCCCTATTTTCTGCCAATTCCAGTGTACTAGTTGACAAAAATCATAACTATTTCTCTAGAACTCCATTTTTTCTATTGAATGAGTACAAGAAACCACCCATTTACTGATTTCAACTATCCAATACAGTGGTCAGAATTTATCAATTTTGCCAATTTCACACAAATTTGAAAAGATGTCAATTTCCAAATAGGGTCCAGAATAAACAAGAAAGACATTCCTGGCACTAAAATAACATTTCCTCTGTTCATTAGTCACATCCCCAGGCCCCTCTTATATTTCTTTGGCTTTCTACTTTCAATTTTTATTCTTACAAAAAATAGAAGATTTACTGTTATGCAGGCTGCTGCATTAGTGTAGAAATGGTATAAATAATATCACATTTTTACTTCCAACTCGAACAGTCGCCGTCTAGTTGAATCCTCTCTAATACACAACTTTCCTTGTATGAACCTTAGCCCTGGCTTCGTCTCTGTAGATGCCTTCCTCTCCCACTACATTGTAAAATGCTCCTAACTTCAGAACACCCATGACTTAACCTGACTCCTCATTTTTTCTTTTTCTTTTTCTTCTTCTCCCTCTTCCCCTTTCCTCTTTCCTTTTCTCCTCTGGGTTGTCCTTCTCTCTTCTGTCTCGTGTTTCTGTTCCTTCTTCATTTATTTCACCACTTCCCCTTTTTCGCACCTCTGTGCTTGCTCTCCCTCAGTGGGCACCTAGCTCTCTTGCAGTGCTCCCCTTCCTTTGTATTTAACTGGCTCGTCGTCCTTATTTCCCACTTCTACCACTACCACTACTACTACCTCTTCTACTACTACTACTACTACTACTACAACTACTGATGAAATTAAGACACATGTGCGGCGTCTGGTTGTCTTTGTTGTGGACGTTTTGCCATCCAGTGGCTGGCTGGATGGTGAAACGTCTACGATAGGGATGCCCGGGTGTTGCGCATGTGTCTTAATTTCATCTTGTCGGTATTATATACCATTCTTGTACTACTACTACTACTACTACTACTACTACTACTACTAATACTACTACTAATACTACTACTACTACTAATACTACTACTACTACTAATACTACTACTAATACTACTACTACTACTACTACTACTACTACTACTACTACTACTAATACTACTACTACTACTACTACTACTACTACTACTACTACTACTACTACTACTACTACTACTACTACTACTACTACTACTACTACTACTACTACTACTACTACTACTACTACTACTACTACTACTACTACTACTACTACTACTACTACTACTACTACTACTACTACTACTACTACTACTACTACTACTACTACTACTACTACTACTACTACTACTACTACTACTACTACTACTACTACCACCACCACCACCACCTCTTTCTGCCTATATATAGCCGTCCTGCTCTACTTCTGGTTAGTGTGACTTTGTCAATGGTCCAAGTCGGACCGAAACGTCGTCGTAAGCTCCTCTCTTTTATGTGCGGGTTATTTGTGTTATGTTGTTTATTACTATTTTTCTATATTTTATATACACATATACAGTCACAGGACATATTTCTAGAAGTTCTTCAGTCTGTGGAACTTTTTGAAACATGGTGTCATGTACAGTGGTGTTTTACACTACTCACACGTAAAATGAGTGTGTCTGCATTGTTGTGGGCATTTTTTTGTATGTGCACAGACATAACACCTCTTCTGAACCTTTTTCTTGAAAGCAGTAGCAGGCAGTTGTATTAGGAAGTGATCACCATGCTTCAGACGAGAAGGTAGTTGTTCATAATTTAGGGGGTGGTTTTCTATTGCAAGTGTTGTTCCTTGATATTTGAATACTATTTGTCTGATGACAGACAAACAAAATTTGCCATATGGTGGTTTGTTTCTGGTCCTCATCTTATACATATTTTAAGCATTGAGCATGGAAATGCCCAGAAGATGGAAAAAGAGTTTTATGTACCACTTATAACTCTTGCAGACACAATCAGCAAACCCAATCTGCATGTCACATTTGTCCACTGAATGCATATTAAAGGTGTAATCAATCACAGCTGCAGGTTTTAGAATGGGTTCATTGGTCTCACTATTCTGCCTGCTGGTGTTTGTCATTTCGTTAGGGTGAACTGATGACAACAGTGTGACATCTCGTTTGTCATGCCACCGAAATGCCATGATGTCATTGCCAGCAAATGCCTGCACCTCACCTCTCCGAGTGGCAGCATCAAACCTGGGTATATGCTTACGATTTGCACGCACTGTGCCACACACATCTGTCATGTTCACTCGCAAAAAATCACTGAGTGAGGGGCTTGTGTACCAGTTATCAGTATATATGCCCCTTACCAAGATATGGTTCCATCATTGTTCTAACCACATCACCAGAGATGCCCAATTACTTCCTGGTATTTTGCAATGTATAACTTCCAGTGTACACAATAATATCCAATACAAGACCACTGTAGCAATCACAAAGCACAAATAACTTTATACCAAAGCATTTCCTCTTGCTTGGTATGTATTGCTTGAATGAGAGTCTTCCTTTGAACATAGTCAAAGATTCATCAATAACAAGCTTCCTGAAGGGATAAAAATACTTACTGAATTTCTCTTTCAGATACACAAACGCATTCCTAATCTTATACTATAACCTGTCGTTTCTGTCAGGCCTGGTTTTGTCTGAGAAGTGAAGCATACATAATAGTAGCACAAATCGATTCACTCGCATTATATCACTGAATCCTGGGGTTGCAATCAGGTGGTCTGTTGACCAGTATGATATGACACTGCTTATACACATGTGGCATAAGCATTATTGTGGCAAACAAAAGATACATCTCTGCCACAGTTGTCTCCTTCCACTGGTGTAGGCGTGATTTTGGTGGAAGTATTGTGTTTGCCATGGTATAATCGAAGTATGTGTTGCTTTCCCTGACAATAAGTTCCATCAGGGGTTCGTCAAAGAATAACTCGAAACATTCTAGTTCAGTGGCATTGTTCTCAAGTGTACAAGATGGCCATATTCCACTTTGACTTTCATCTAACTGATGGGGATTGGGAACAAAATTGTCAGCTTCCTGCCAATCCCAGGTGTGGTCTGCTGGTGGGTACTGGATATTGACAGGTGGTTGTGGTTGTGGAGGTTGTGGTTGTGGAGGCTGTGGTTGTGGAGGCTGGTGTGGTGGGTGGGTGGGGGATGGTGGCCTTTGTTGTAGATCAGCTGAGGCAGCGGCATGGGTGGCAGCATGGCCCACTGCTGGTGCCTCATGGCTGGCACCACCACTACCACCACCATGCACATTTTCCATCCGAATTGCAACACTATCATTTTCATTTTCACTATCTGTTCCTGTTGTACAGCCACGGGATGTACTCCAAGATATACTCCTTCCCCTTGGAATAGCATATGACACACTACCAGAGCGCATATACTGCCATATATACTGAAGCTTCACTGGAGAATATTCTACTTCACTATTGCTACTGGAACTATTTTCAAGAGCTTGTAGTTCATATTCACTATCACCATCATCACCAATGCTCAGCAGAGGTAGAAGGCTGAGGGTCATCTGGGTTTTCCTCACTATTACCAGTATTATGGGCATTAGTTTCGGTCACAACCTCGTCAAAACCTTGAAACTCGTCTTCACTGGCACTTCCATCTGTATTAGAACTGTCACTGGGGAACAAAAGTGTCCCAATTTGCCAAAGAGTGAGGAGTTTCTTACCGCGAGGCATGATGAACAAGGTGTACTAAAATGGCATTCCCACAATGCACCACTGGGCCCCAGATTTTTTTTCTACCACACACACCCATTCTCTCACATCTAGGCCTACCAGCCTTTTCCTGCTTGATTTGAAGGTGCTAGAATTTATGTGTACTAGTACGTCAATAACCCTGGCGTGTAAGCCGTACTAGTACGTTGGAAACCCTGAAAGAGTTAAATTAAAGAGGGCAGTTTTCTGTGTTATAAGACCAAAAAAAAAAAAATTTAGGACCAGTACTTACTGAGATATTAGGCTGCGAAGTTGGTGCTGGATGCTCACCTGACAGCAACATTGAGTCCTGTTGCTTGCAGAAGTGTTGCCGATATACAGTGGACTTTCATTTATTGTAATTAATCCATTCCACAGAGTGTGACTAATATCGAAATTGACAGTTTGCGAAATCATTTTTCCCCATCAGATATAATGTAAATCCAATTAATCTGTTCCAGACACCCAAAAGTATTAAAACAAAATAATTATTTTTCATGAAATATACATTTACCTACACAGTAAACAATGAGACATGAATAAACAATAACAGCATGACACTTACCTTTATTGACGATTCTTCTTAGTGCATGGAAAACTGGAGGAGGGGAGAGGATGGATTAATTACTTCTTTGTTTTTTAATGCCACTAGGACTAGCTTGAGAGTCACTGCACACCTGTGGCACTAAATATCTATCCAGAGAGCTCTGTTTCTGGTGTCTTTAAAATTTCCCTAAAATGGGACAAGGCATTGTCATTGTACATGTTGCCAACATGGCTTGCAAGAGCTTTGTCAGGGTGATGTTCCTCCACAAATCTTTCCATCCTACTCCAAATTGCACAAATCTCCTTAATCTCTGAAGAAGGCACCTTCTTCCATCTCTCTCCCTCCTCCTCTGAAGAAATTTCCTGAACTGTGGTCTGTTGCTGTTGCAGATGAAGCTCTTGCAGCTCTTCACTGGTTAGCTCTTTGTTGTGGTCCTCCACCAACTCTTCCACATCCTCGTTACTCACATCCAACCCCAATGCCACAGTAGATTCCACAACTGGCATAGGGTCCTCAGGTCTGCCCCAAACCCTTCAAAATATCTCTTTTGGACACAGTCTGGCCACAATTTTCTTCAAGCAAAGTTCTAGGTTCTGGAAGTGACTCCCTCCCAAGCTTTACCTATAAGGTTTATGCAATGAAGGATACTGAAGTAATCTTTCCAAAACTCTCTTAGGGTCAATCGAATGTCTGAGGTCACATCAAAGCATGTTTGAAACATTGCTTAGCTGTAGGGTTTTTTGAAGTTTGAAATGATCTGCTGGTCCATGAGCTGGATGAGAGGAGTGGTATTAGGGGACAAGAACTTCACTGTGATAAAACAAATCTCCTCCACAATTTGGTCATCCAAGTCTGGAGGATGAGCAGGTGCATTGTCATTACCAGGAGGCACTTGAGTTCCAATTTATTTTCCAGGAGGTATTTCTTCACACTGCAGCCAAACACTTCATTGAACCAATCAAGGAAAATTTCCCTTGTGACCCATGCCTTATTGTTAGCCCTCCACATCACACACAATTTATTCTTGGCAACACTGTTTTTCTTGAACACACTGGGATTTTCAGTGATATATTAGTAAAGGCTTCACTTTGAAATGCCCACTAGCATTACTACAGAACAAAAGAGTAAGCCGGTCTTTCATAGGCTGGTAGTGCCTTTTCCTCCTGTGTGATGTAGGTCCTCCTTGGCATTTTCTTCCAAAAGAGACCTGTTTCGTCACTATTAAACACTTGTTGGGGTTTGAATTCTTCAGCCTCTGCGTACTCCTTGAATTCACACACATATTTTTGAGCGTCATATTTGTCAGAACTGGCAGCCTCACCATGCCTTACAACACTGTATATTCCACTACGCTTCTTAACCCTTTCAGGGTCAGTGTCGTACTAATATGGTTTGCATGCCAGGGTTGGTGCCGTACAAGTACACGTAAATTCTAGCACCTTCATATCTAGTGAGAGAAAGCTGGTAGGCCTACATATGAAAGAATGGGTTTGTGTGGTCAGTGTGCACAGTATAAAAAAAAATTCTGCACCACACAGTGCATAATGAGAAAAAAAAAACTCCGACCGTGTTTTTGGCTTAAAACAGCGACTTTGCAGTATATTTTCGTATGGTATTTATGGTTGTATGCTCGTTTTCTTGGTCTCATTTTATAGAATGGAAGACATATTACAGAAATTGAAATGATTTTGATTGGTTTCACAATGAAAAGTACCTAGAAGTTGAGCTCAAATTAGCAGAAATGTTCGATTTTTGCCGATGTTCAAGAGTAAAGAAATCACCCCACATATCCAATGCACGTCAACTGGTGAGTCTAATATTCTCTCACAAGTGTGCTGATATTATTTATACCATTTTTACACTAATACAGTAGTCTGCATAACAGTAAATCTATTTTTTGGGAAAATAAAAATTCGAAGTGGAAAGCAAAAGAAATGTAAGAGGGGCCTGGAGACGTGACTAATGAACAGAGAAAATGTCATTTTAGTGCCAGGAATGTCTGTCTTGTTTATTCTGGACTCATATTTTGAAAATGGCATCTTTTGAAATTTGTGTGAAATTGGCAAAATTGCCAAATTCTGACTACTTTATTGGATAGTTGAAATCAGTAAATGGGTGGTTTCTTGTACTCATTTGATAGAACAAATGGAGTTCTAGCGAAATAGCTATGACTTTTGTCGACTGGTACATTAGAATTGTCCAAAAATAGGGCTCAAAGTGGGCGAAATCACTGATGCATAAATATCGTCGAGACCACTAACTTTGTGAGGGTATAATTCCGTAAGTTTTCCATCAAATTTCATACTTTTGGTGTCATTATGATCAGGAAAAGATTCTCTATCATTTCATAAGAAAAAATCATTTTTATTTATTTATTTTTTTTTTGAAAAATTTTCGACCCAGAGGACGACTTTAGGGGAGGTCCTCTTGACCCTGAAAGGGTTAAATCTCTCAAACTAGCCTTTGCTGGCCTTAAATTCACTAACATCAGTACTCATTGCAGGCATTTTCTTTACAAGATCGTCATGCAACTGCCTTGCCTCTTCGCAAATTTTCGACTGCATAACACTATCTCCTGCTAATTGTTTCTCGTTGATCCACACCAACAATAACTTCTCAACATGTTCGAACACTTGCAATCTCATTTTTGTGAACATATTTACCCCTTTTGTAACAACAGCTTCCTTGATTTCCTTTTTCTTGGCCATGATAGAAGCGATGGTTGTATGGGGTTTGTTATACACCCTGGCAAGCTCTGTGACATGCACTCCACTTTCATATTTTTCAATAATGTCTTTCTTGAATTCTATTGTGTTTCTCACCTTCTTTACCAAAGGCCTGGCACTAGGAGCTTTCTTTGGAGCCATGGTGGCTTATTTAGCAGTTGCAAGCACTAAAACGAATGGAATACAGTGGACCCTCGGGTAACAATTTCAATCCATTCCAGAGAGCTTGTCCTTAACCAATTTTATCATTATCTGATTTAATTTTCCCCAAAAGAAATGGAAATCCAATTAATCCGTTCCTGCTTGACAGAATAGTACTTCAATATGATACTATTATCAACTCTACGGCTTATTCATCTATCAAAATTCAACTAATATGACATAATAAACAATATTAATAACATAAAAACATGATATATACTCTAGAATGAATAGAATATGCCATAATGTATGTGAGGAGAAAGTGCTGGAAGTGTTATTGTTGGGTTTATAATGGCCACTGAGAGAAGCCGTATGTATATTAGTGGTGGAGGAGGCTTCTGCCACCACTACTATCCACAAACAATATTTTATTATCACACTGGCCGATTCCCACCAAGGCAGGGTGGCCCAAAAAAGAAAAACTTTCACCATCATTCACTCCATCACTGTCTTGCCAGAAGGGTGCTTTACACTACAGTTTTTAAACTGCAACATTAACACCCCTCCTTCAGAGTGCAGGCACTGCACTTCCCATCTCCAGGACTCAAGTCCGACAAACAATATATGTACGTAAACAATATATGTACGTAATTTATAAATAAGAAATATTTACATTTTAATTTATAAATAAGAAATATCTGCACTTACCTTGGAGGAGATGTTAGTTTAATTGCGTAGTTAGTTTGATGGAGTGTAGCAGATATGCAGGGAGTGTAGCAGGCATGCAGGGAGTGTAGCAGGCATGCAGGGAGTGTAGCAGGCATGCAGGGAGTGTAGCAGGCATGCAGGAAGGGTAGCAGGCATGCTGGGAGTGTAGCAGGCATGCTGGGAGTGTAGCAGGCATGCTGGGAGTGTAGTAAGCATGCAAGGAGTGTAGCAGGCATGCAGGAAGTGTAGCAGGCATGCTGGGAGTGTAGCAGGTATGCAGGGAGTGTAGAAGGCATGCAGGGAGTGTAGCAGACATGCAGGGTGTGTAGCAGACATGCAAGGAGTGTAGCAGACATGCAGGAAGTATAGCAGGCATGCAAGGAGTGTAGCAGGCATGCAGGAAGTATAGCAGGCATGCAGGGAGTGTAGCAGGCATGTAGGAGGCGAGAGGAAGGCAAGTTTATTATCCTTCAATATGATGCTAATATCGTCTCTACAGCTTATTTATCTACCACAATTCATCTAATATGACATAATAAACAATATTAATAACATAGAAACATGATGAATGAATGAATAAAATATGTCGTAATGTATGTGAGGATAAGTGATGGAACTGTTGTTGAGTTTATAATGGCCAGTGAGAGAAGCCGTACATATCAGTGGTGGAGGAGGCTTCTGCCACTACCACTATCCATAAACAATATATGAACGTAATTTATAAATAAGAAATATTTACATTTTAATTTATAAATAAGAAATATTTACATTTTAATTTATAAATAAGAAATATTTACATTTTAGTTTGTAAATAAGTAAGTTTATTCAGGTGTACACAAATACAGTTATGTACATAGATTATCATACATAGCAGCATATGTGTAAAGTACCTAGGATAACCCAAAAAGTCAAACTGACTTATTTCCATTGGGGCCCTTTTATATTAACACTTATATTTACTTTTATACTTACACTTTTATATTTGCACTTACCTTGGAGGAGAGGTTAGTTTAATTAGTTAGTTTGATGGAGGAGATGCTGGCAGAGGTTTAGGGTGGTGGAAGATATGTAGCAGGCCGGCGTATGTTCAGCAACATTCAACAACATTGGAGAGTTACTTTCGTGTGGTTTTTCTATTGCTTACTCGCTTAATTTACTTGCTACACTGTTAATTCTACACTTTATTGCTGGCTGGCACTATAGCCTTTATTGATACCTGCTGCTTTAGTATCGTACATATCGTAGAATCACTGAATCACTGCAGAAGGCACATTCTCCCCTCTCTCTTTCTCCTCCACTTTGTTACTTTGCTATGAGTTTTTTCTTGAATTTTATTGTGTTTCTTTCCTTCTTTATCATAGGGCTGGCACTAGAAACTTTCTTTGGGCCCATGGTGGCTTATTTAGCAGTTACAAGCACTAAAAACAATGGAATAATGCAAAATACAGTGGGCCCTCGGCCAACGATATTAATCCGTTCCTGAGAGCTCATCGTTAGTCGAGTTAATTTTCTCCATAAGAAATAATGGAAATCAAATTAATCCGTTCCTGACACCCCGAAGTATTGAAAAAAAAAATTTTTACCACATGAAATATTAATTTTAATACACACAAACTGAAGAAGACATGTATAGTTACATGACACTTACCTTTATTGAAGATCTGGTGATGATTGATGGGATGGGAGGAGGGGAGAGTGTGGATGGTGTTAGTGTTTAGAAGGGGAATCCCCTTCCATTAGGACTTGAGGTGTCAAGTCCTTTTCCGGGGTTACTTCCCTTCTTCTTTTAATGCCACTAGGACCAGCTAGAGTGTCACTGGACCACTGTCGCACAGCATATCTGTCCATGGAGCTCTGTACCTCCCATTCCTTTAAGATTTGTCTAAAATGGGCCATAACATTGTCATTGTAATAGTCACCAGCACAGCTTGCAATAGCTGTGTTAGGGTGATTTTCATCCATAAAGGTTTGCAGTTCAATCCACTTTGCACACATTTCCTTAACCTGTAAATGGCCCAAACGTATATATACGTTTTTTCAACATTTGAAAGTATGTAAAAAAAGTAGATCTTCTTTTTTTTTTTTACATTTGCAAATGTGTAAAAAAACTTAGATCTACTTTTTTTTTTTGTTATATTTGAAAATATGTAAAAAAAACGTAGATCTACTTTTGTAGCACTACACGTGAACGTAGATCTGCTTGGACCATTTACTGGTTAATCTTTGAAGTAGGCACAATGGATTCCACAACTGGCATAGGTGTCTCAGGGCTAGCCCCAAACCCTTCAAAATCTTTCTTAATTTCCATGCTAATTCTCACCCTTTTTATCACAGGGTTGGCACTAGAAGCTTTCTTGGGGCCCATTGTGACTTATTTTGCAGGTGCAATCACTAAAAACGCTGTGATAATATGAAATGTTCCGATTGTATGTTTG
The DNA here is from genome assembly GCF_038502225.1 of Cherax quadricarinatus. Taxonomy (NCBI): domain Eukaryota; kingdom Metazoa; phylum Arthropoda; class Malacostraca; order Decapoda; family Parastacidae; genus Cherax; species Cherax quadricarinatus. The sequence continues at coordinate 46,834,605 of NC_091301.1, forward strand.
GATGCGACCGCGGTGGCTGGCTTGTAAACACTGACACCCACGGGACAAGTGAGGCACGCTCAGGCCACACGTGGACGCGTCTCAAACGGAACGAATAGCGTTGGTCAGGTTTTTAAGTGCTAGTCGAGGCAAAAACTTTGCGTTAAAATGTATCGCTAGTCAGATTTACCTCTTCAAGGGGGGCTCCTTGGCGTGGTGAAGAGGCTCTTGGTCTGAGGAATTAGACCTGTCGGTCTTCTTCCTCAGACCGAACCTAATTACCCCCAAATCTCCCCTCCCCTATCCCATCCTCCCCATCCTCCCCTTTTTCCATTCCTCCTCCTCCTCCTCACCCCTCCCTTTTGCCCTTCCTCTTTTTAGCCTTCGTGATTTCTCCCACAGGCGCGCTAGTTCCTAGGTAGGGGAAAGGACACCGGGGTCGATCCCATTCCGTTGAGGTTTCTTGGCGGTGGCGTAGTTTGCCGTGGAATCTGGATTGCCTAGGGATGTCCCGATCCCTCTCCGGTATCCCGGAGTAGCTTTGGGTGTCTTTTGGGCGACGGGTGTATCTCTGGAAGCCACCTTTCGGATTCCGGGGGTGGTGGCTGAAGGAGGTATGCTTTGTGGCGGATATCCGGCCGCCCTCTCTTTTGTCCACCGAGGTAGCTCGGCAGATGTGAGGTTGCTATCCCGGATTGCTGGTTTACTGGCATGAAGGGTAGGGTATGGCACGGGTTCCATGCTGCATCTGCGCTACTAGCGGTGTCGAGTCCTCTTGGGCGCGGAGGGAGATTTCCGGCCCTTTCATTCCTCCTGGGAACTATTCCTCCCCGCTCCCCCCTTTTTTTATTCTTTTTTTTGTTTTTATTTTCTTTTCTTCTTTCTTTTTTTTTCTTAAAAACAAAAAGCAAAGGAGTAACCTAACCATGGCAGCCCTAGTCCATGAAACCACTACCCCCGGGCCCCTTCTTGATACCGCACCCCATTCTGACCCTGCCTTGTGTTTAGACCACTCTTCGGACACTCCTGATGCCCCTGTACCTCTTGCTGGTGCTGTTTCCTCACCCGCTTCAGGTACCGGGGCTTCGACTGACTCCTTCGATTTGTCTGAACTCCGCTCTCCTTTGACTATGCTTCCGGCTTCTCCCTCTACGGTAAGGCAATTTTCGAATCGCCCACCCATTTCATGCCGGACCAACTCCGGTCCTACTCCTAAACGCCAACGTCAATCTCCTGATGATGCTCCGTCGTTACCTTCCCATTCTACTCGGAAACGACCGACACGTCAAGCACTCCCTCTCCACGCTCAGTTTCGGACCACACAATGGACTAAATTCTTTACTTTAAGACCAACTTCTTCTTCTGCCTACCTTTCTGACCATAGTATTGCCAAAGCGCTCCTGCGTCATGTTGGCAGAGATATTTCATTTCACGCTCTCAAGAGCGGTACGCGCATCGTCACTGTCCAGAATGCTACCCAAGCTCATGATCTTTCTCTCCTTTCGAATATCGATACTACTCCTATCACTATTGAAAAACATCTTTCTCTCAATTCTTGTAGTGGTACTGTCATTCTGCCCCATACCATAGTCCAACAGAATTTCCAGTCATGTGGCAATGACATTTTTGAACAGCTGGAACTCCAGGATCTCCCAATCCTCAAAGTAGACACTTATGTCCTTCCTGCCCGGGGGCGGAGACGTTACCCTTGCAATGTGGCTCGTTTAACTTTTGACAGCCGAGAACTCCCGTCCTCTGTATATGTCGCGGGACATCGGTTACAAGTTCGAAAGGTGATACCTACACCGCAACAATGTAGAAATTGCTGGCGTTTTGGTCACCCAGCGAAATATTGCAGATCTATGGCCGAATGCCCAGTCTGTGGTGCCGACAACCATTCTAATACATCTTGCAGTCAACCTCCATCTTGCCTTAATTGTAATGAAGCTCACCCTTCGTACTCCCGCCGTTGCCAGGTCTACTTAAATGAACGTGAAATCCGTTGCCTCAAAGAGGCAGAAGGTCTCCCTTATGCTATGGCAGTTACTCATCTCCGCCTCCAAGGGAGACTACCCCGTGTTTCTTATTCTCGTGTTTCCAAACATCCCCCCACTTCTGGGGTCCCATCTTCTGCAGCCTCCTCTGTTGTTACCCCTCCCATAGCCATTACGGCATCTAATCCTTTTGCTGTCCTTGGCTCTGACGTCCCGACTACAACTCAGTCTGTTCTCACATCTTCGCGTCCTTCCTCACAAGCCCCAGTATCGACAAGACCTCGTACGACACCTAATACCAATCGCCCCTCTACTCAGAAGTCCAAAAAATCCACATTGCTCAAATCTTCTTTGCCCCTTCCTTCCCTTCTTCCACCTCCACACGTTACCTTCCCAGTCTCTGTACCTAGTTCTTCCCCTCTCTCTGGCTCTATTACAAGTGTGGAGATTCACCCTCCTCCTCGTACTATGCCTTCCACCCCCGTCCCCTCCCAAGTTTCTCCCTCTTCTGTCACCTCCCAGGTTTCTACCTCTTCTGTCCCCCCCCACACTTCATCTCCAGTCCCTTACACTTTTCCCTCCCCCTCTACTTTGGTACAGTCCATTACTGTCCCAATCTTTACTCACCCTCCTCCTCCTATCTCCAATATGGTTTCCCATACATCTTTGAATTCAGAAACACTTGAAGCCATTTCAGAATATATTGCAGAGACTAAACCTTCAATGGACACTGATTCACTTCCTGTTCCTTCTCTTCCCTCTCCTCCATCTTCACAACCCCATTCTTCGCAACGCTCCGTTCCTTCGCTACTTGAACATCTTCCAATGCCACCACACGTTGACTTTTCTAACCCCTCTAGTCCGTAGGTGCCTTTACCTACAGATTCCTGATATTTTCTTCATCGCCAATCATGGCCTATTTACAGTGGAATATCCGCGGCCTCAGGGGTAATCGGGGTGAGCTTCAGATGTTGCTTTCCAGGTTTTCCCCTGTTGGTGCTTGCTTACAAGAACCAAAATTACACTCGGCTGTTTTCCATCCTATCTCAGGCTATAATTTATTGTATTCTTCGGATCCTTTCTCAGATGGGACCTTTAATGAAAGTGCCCTTCTTCTACGCAATGATATTCCGTACTGTCAACTATTTGTCCATACCTCGCTGCATTACACTGCAGCCCGTATCCACTTGAATAAGTGGTTTACAATATGTTCTTTATATCTCTCTCCTTCTCGAGCATTTTCTATCCCAGACTTTGCCTTTCTTGTTTCATCCTTACCACCACCACTTCTGTTACTTGGTGATTTTAATGCCCACCATTTCCTCTGGGGGGGGTCTCATTGTGACTCACGTGGCATTCAGTTGGAGGCTTTTCTTGCCTCTCACCCCCTCCATGTTTTAAATACGGGTACTCCCACCCATTTTGATCCTCGTACTCATACTCTCTCTTGCATCGATCTATCAGTCTGCTCTTCCTCCACTGCACTAGACTTCACCTGGTCTGTTCTACCAGACTTACATGACAGCGATCATTTTCCGATCATTCTTACTTCTCCTTACTATTCACCACCTTCCCGTAGCCCTCGCTGGCAATTTGATCGGGCAAATTGGGATCTTTACTCACACCTCACTGCTTTTAGTGAGGTTCCTTCTTCATCCTCCATTGATGAGCTCCTACACATCTTCTCGACATCAGTTTATACCGCAGCTTCTCATTCTATACCCCAAACCTCAGGCAGGCATTCTCAGAAGTGCGTGCCTTGGTGGTCTCCTGCTTGTGCTCGTGCAGTACGTTTGAAACGTGCTGCATGGGGCAGGTACCGGTACAATAGAACCGCTGAGAGACTTGTTGATTTTAAGCAGAAGCGTGCGATCGCTCGCCGTGTCATCCGTGAAGCTAAACGCACTTGTTGGCGAGACTATGTTTCCACCATCACCTCTGCTTCTTCTATGAGTGCAGTCTGGAAAAAAGTGAGGAAATTGAGTGGTAAATACTCTCCTGACCCGGCTCCTGTTCTACGGGTCACTGGTGTTGATATAGCAAACCCTCTCGACGTTGCCATTGAACTTGGCACACATCTGGTCCGTATTTCCCGAGGGCTCCATCTATGCCCCTCGTTTCTTTCCTCAAAGTCTGCCAGAGAGTTAGTACCCTTGGACTTTTCTTCTCTCGGAGAAGAACAGTATAATGTGCCTTTTACACTTCAAGAACTGGAGGCAACGCTCTCAGCTTGCCGATCATCGGCAGCTGGGCCTGATGACATTCATATTCGTATGTTACAACATTTACATCGGTCAGCCCTTGTAGTCCTCTTACACCTCTTCAATCTTATTTGGGCACAAGGAGTTCTTCCCCAGCTGTGGAAATCTGCCATTGTTCTCCCTTTCCGCAAACCGGGTACTACAGGACATGATGCCTCCCACTATCGCCCCATCGCTCTTACAAGTGCAGTTTGCAAAGTGATGGAACGCCTCGTAAATCGACGTTTAATGTGGTATTTAGAGACTCGCAACAGTCTCTCCGCTAGTCAATATGGCTTTCGTAAGGGTCGTTCTACCATAGACCCCTTACTACGCTTGGATACGTATGTTCGTAATGCCTTTGCGAATAATCACTCAGTTATTGCCATATTTTTCGACCTTGAGAAGGCATATGACACAACTTGGAGGTATAATATTTTGGCCCAGGCCCATTCCTTAGGCCTCCGAGGCAATCTACCATCCTTCCTTAAGAACTTTTTAACTGACAGACATTTCCGTGTTCGAGTCAATAATGTTCTTTCCCCGGACTTCGTCCAAGCTGAAGGTGTCCCTCAGGGATGTGTTCTAAGCACAACACTTTTTCTCCTTGCTATAAATGATTTGGCCTCTGTTCTTCCACCCAATATTTGGTCATCACTCTATGTTGATGACTTCGCTATTGCTTGTGCAGGCGCTGACTGTCACCTTATTGCAGTTTCTCTCCAGCATGCGGTCGACCGTGTTTCCACTTGGGCCACCACACATGGGTTTAAATTTTCAAGTACCAAAACTCACCAAATTACTTTCACTAGACGCTCTGTTATCTCCGATCATCCTTTGTATCTCTATGGCTCCCGTATCCCCGAACGTGATACAGTCAGGTTTCTAGGCCTTCTCTTTGACCGTCGGTTAACCTGGAAACCTCACATTACCTCTCTGAAGGCAACTTGTCACAGCCGGCTAAACCTTCTTAAAACCCTTGCTCATCTTTCCTGGGGAGCTGATCGTCGAACTCTGCTTCGCCTACATTCAGCCCTCGTTTTATCGAAACTCGATTATGGCGACCAGATTTATTCCGCGGCCTCTCCTGCTACTCTCTCTAGCCTTAACTCTATCCATCACCAAGGCTTACGTTTGTGCCTTGGTGCTTTTCGCTCTTCCCCTGTTGAGAGCCTCTATACAGAAGCAAATGTTCCATCCTTGTCTGATCGCCGTGATGCCCATTGCCTTCGTTACTATGTACGCTCTCACGATCTACACAATCCTTCCATTTATAGAATGGTCACCGATATTAGTAGACATTCTTTATTCGTTCGCCGCCCCTGTTTGCTCCGTCCCTTTTCTCTTCGCCTACTTTCACTCTTGTCTTCCCTTCAGTTACCACCTTTATATGTTCATGTAGCATCTCACTTTTCCCTACCCCCCTGGGAAGTTCCAGCTGTTCGGGTCTGTTCTTTCTCACTCCCTTGCTCGAAAGCTCAACTGCCTACGGTGGCTTCCCGCTCTCTTTTTCTTGATCACTTCCACTCTCATTCTCATGCCACCGCTGTGTACACAGATGGCTCTAAGTCTTCAGACGGCGTCGGATTCGCAGCAGTGTTTCCGGACAGCGTCGTACGAGGGCATTTACTATCTTCAGCTAGCATTTTTACTGCTGAACTGTATGCCATTCTTGCAGCACTTATTCGTATCGCATCTATGCCTGTGTCATCATTTGTAGTAGTCTCAGACTCCCTTAGTGCTCTACAGGCTATACGAAAATTTGATACATCTCATCCCCTAGTTCTCCGTATCCAACTTTGGCTACGCCGTATCTCTACCAAACATAAAGATATTGTTTTTTGTTGGGTCCCTGGTCATGTCGACGTACAGGGCAATGAACAGGCAGACACTGCTGCGCGGTCAGCAGTATATGACCTACCAATTTCCTATCGAGGTGTTCCATTTCTGGACTATTTTGCTGCAATAGCTACCCACCTTCGCACCCGTTGGCAACAACGTTGGTCAACTCTGCTCGGTAACAAACTTCATTCTATTAAACCGAGCATAGGTTACTGGCCGTCTTCTTGTCATCAGTGCCGAGGTTGGGAGACCACTCTCTCCCGCCTTCGCATTGGCCACACTCGTCTTACTCATGGGTATCTCATGGAGAGGCACCCTGTTCCTCTCTGTGAGCAGTGTCAAGTTCCAGTATCGATTAGCCACATTCTGTTAGACTGCCCTCTCTATCAACGAGCACGCAGAATTTACCTCCAACGTCGTCTTCGTTCTCCTACTCTCTCTTTACCTTCCCTTCTTGCTGATGGACCCTCCTTTAATCCTGACTCTCTCATTGACTTCTTGACAACGACTGATTTACTCCACAAACTCTGATGATACTTTTCGCACTCCCCTCAGCCCTTTCTGGTTCAGTCTCTTGCTGCCCTTTACCCTTTCACCATCCACTGCCCCGCTGTTATCCGTAACCTGTTGCTCATCCATCTCCCTTTTGCCACCTGATGCCCTCGCTTCCTTCCTGCCCTGCAGCGCTGTATAGTCCTTGTGGCTTAGCGCTTCTTTTTGATTATAATAATAATAATAGTCGGATTTAACGTTATACGATGCCATCATTGGTCGAGGGTCCACTGTATATCGCATGTACGCGTGGAATCATCTTCCCTAGCTTGTAAACAATGGCACATTACCTTGTATATGGCTCAGGCCACACGGACACGCACGTTTGGGACGAATGTCTTTAACTGAGTTTTTCATCATTGGCCGAGCCAATATTTTTATACAAAAACACATCGGTATCCGATTTTATCGCTATCCAATGGCATCGTTACCTGAGGGTTCACTCTATTACGAAATGTATCATATGAACGCGGGGGATCTTCCTCACTAGCTGATAAACAGTGGCACACTGGCTGGGAATGGAGTGTTGGGCCGCTCAGGGCCATGCATATGTGTCTGGGACGAATGACTATTTGCAAGTCAGACGACGATTCGCGAGTCAATGTTTTGATGAAAGAAACATTAAGATTTTTGTAAATTATGACTTCCGATGCTTACAAAAAACGAGGGTCCACTGTACCTTTTTTTTTCCTTGTTTTTATTTTAATTTATATAATTTTTATGTTCTGATAATTACAATTTATAATAGTTCTTGTGATTTCAAAGCCAATCTTTGTTATGACACTAATATTATGCACTGAAATAGTACTCAGATAGCCACAATCACAGAGACAAGTGAACATTTTCACCTGCCTTGGTCATTTACTATTGTCCAGTAATATATGCAAAGTATTTATAGGTCTCAGCAATGTTTTAGACATGCTGGAGTATATATGAAACTCCTTGAGGCATGATGGTAAGATGAGTATCAATAAACTGCTGACACTGCAGCAGTGGAGTGACACTGATGATCGTGCATTACTGCAGGGAACCCTGACTTTATTTGTTTTCACTGTTACACACAAACATGTCTGTCTTGCTCTGCTTATCTGTCTTTCTGTCTGCCTGTGTGTGTGTGTGCGTCTTTCTCCCTCTGCTTGTCTCTGTGTGTCAGGGAGTGGCTCAAAAACCAGTTGGTTTATGAGCCACTCCCTGAATCCTGAGCAAGTGAAAATGCATATTACTTTTATTTATTTATTTATTTATTTAAAAATTTGAGCACACATACAGAGGTACAACAAATACAGGTAAGAGCAGTATGCCAAAGCCACTTATACTATGCATAGCATTACGGGCTGGCTTAAAATTAACTTAAGATTAACTAAGCAATGATGAAATCAGTGATAAAACATTAATGTAAACAGGTTACTATAAAGCACAAGTGAGTATTACAAAGACAGGTCATATGGTTGTATGCATTGTTGTACATTCAGTAGAATGGAGTATTCTGTTAGGTAGTGTATTTAAAAAATAATAAAGTTAGATTGGGTTTTAGGTTTAACATTTATGTGATATAATTGTGAGAAACATTTAAGATATACAATTTATAAGGTTCAGTTATTCAGTATTTATTTGGTTTTGGGTGAGTAAGTGATCTTTGAGAAGAGACTTGAATTTATAAACAGGTAGTGTTTCTTTTATATTTACAGGTAATGAATTCCAGATTTTAGGGCCTTTTATGTGCATTGAGTTTTTACATAGTGTGAGATGGACACGAGGAACATCAAAGAGTGATCTGTGCCTTGTGTTATGGTCATGTGTTCTGTTGAGGTTGGCAAGGAGATGTTTGAGGGGAGGGTTAATATCAGAGTTAAGTGTTCTATGTATGTAATAGGTGCAGTAGTAAGTATGGATGTTTTGTATGGTGAGGAGGTTTAGTGTATTGAATATTGGTGGAGTGTGCTGCCTATAGTGAGAATTTGTTATCATTCTAACTGCAGCCTTTTGTTGGGTAATTAGTGGTCTGAGATGGTTACTTGTTGTTGAGCCCCATGCACAAATTCCATAGGTGAGATAGGGGTAAATAAGAGAGTGATATAGGGCCAGGAGGGCTGACTGTGGAGCATAGTACCGTATCTTCGATAGTATGCCTACAGTCTTGGAAATTTTCTTAGAAATTTGTTGTATATGTGTATGAAATTTGAGTCTATTATCAAGGTGGATTCCTAAGAATTTTCCCTCTGTTAGCTTTGTGATAGGTGATCCGTTTATCATTATGTTAAGAGGGACATCTGTAGCTCTGTTACCAAACTGAATGAAGTAGGTTTTGTCATTGTTTAGTGTAAGTTTGTTAGTTCTCATCCAGGTAGATATTTTCTGTAATTCGGTATTTACAGTATTGGCTAGCTTATTATGCATTACATCTACAAGCACTGTATAGCACTTTGCCTGGAATTTTTGGATTATCCTAGGTAATTTACACTATGTGTAATAACTGTACATACTTGTATGTACCTGTGAGAGACAGAGATATAGATGGACAGACAGAGATAGAGACAGATAAAGCCAGACAGCCAAAGTCAGTCATCCAGCTAGCCAGCCACCCAGCCAACCAGCCTGCTGAATATGTATGACATTCTGCCAGGATGACACTACCAGTGGTATCAGAAATGAAAGGATGTTGCACATGGGTTATTAACAAGGTTTTTGATATTTCCTCGACCACTGGTGGCCACATCCATCTCAAAGCCACTAAACTCTGGGTCATCATCACTTTCCTCTTAAAAGGGGAGTGTTAATACGACATGACATCAGTGAATCCTTAGTGTTTGTCATGCTATTTGCTCTAGCTGGCACTCAATTGAACTGGTGCTCCCACAAGGTACTAAGTGGTCCCAAATTTTTTTAATACTGCACACACCAAGTGTTAAGACCCATTCTATACTGACCACGCATCTCAGGCCAATCGTGCCAATTTTGAAGGAATGAAAAATAAAACGTTGATCTACATTCAGAGCACTATGCACGTGAATGTAGATCTACGTTTGTACAGTTTAAGGGTTAAATCTCTGAAACCAACCTTTGCTGGCCTTAAATTCACTAACAGCAGCACTCATTCCAGGCATTTTCTTTAAGAGATCCGCATGTAACTGCCTTGCCTTTTCACAAATGATCGACACCACAACACTATCTCCCGCTAATTGTTTATTGTTGATCCTCACCAACAATAGCTTCTCCACATCTTCGATTATTGGTGCTCTTTGTTTCGTTAGCATATTCTACTTTCTTTGCCAGGATGGAAGCGATTGTTGATTTGGATTTCCCAAACGTCCTGGCAAGCTCCAGGACATGTACACCACTCTCGTACTTTGCTACAATTTCTTTCTTGAATTCTATCGTGTTTCTCACTTTCTTTACCAAAGGGCTGTCACTAGGAGCTTTCTTTGGGCCCATGGTGGCTTATTTCACAGTTGCACTCAATAAACAACCACAAAAAACAATGGATTATAACAAAATGTTTGGATGAATGTGCAGAGCTTTGCTCACTCATCCAGAAATACAGCCAGACTGACTCATGAACACGGCATGGCAGGCAGGTGGACAATTCCAATATGGCCAATTTCCAAGTTGCCGGCCGAAATCCAGGATAGAATTTCGGCCAAAAAAGCGGCCAAAATCTGAATTGGCCGATATCCAGAATGGCCAATGTCCGAGGGTCCACTATAATTAAAACTGAATATCGTTCAGTTATGCTGTGTGTGGCCATTGATCTGGCACATTATGAAACATAATTATTGTCTTTTGAATTGCAGGTGCATATAGTTTTACAGATTTTTTATTAAATACATTAAACATACAGTATGCCTCTAATGTACTCTATATGCATAAGTGAGTTTCACTAAAAATCAAGCATTTTTATGTATGTATACATGTATATACATTTATATTTTGTGTGTATGTTTATTATTGTTTAGAATGTGCTCTTAGAGTCTATATATTGTACTTGCAGTACTGGGAAAAAACTGTAAAGCAGTCAACACAATGATCTTAAATCCTCATGTGCATCTGCTTGGAGATGATGCTGCCTGCATCGCATATGTCCGACTCACCCAGTATATGGATAAGTAAGGATTTTTAAAGTTCTTTCTGAAAGAAATATGCTGCTTTTAAGATTATATAAAAGAAAAATATAATTTGAATTCCTTTTCTGTTTTATGGCCAAAATACATTAATAAACATGCAGTTCTTAATTTTACATTGTTATTTATCATTTAAATGTACTGAATTTTTCAGACAGGGTCTTGCCCACACACAACAGAGTGAGGAGACGAGAGTTTGGCAACGCCGTGATCATAAGTGGCAATGTATGCACTTTCATCGCTCTGGGTCACCTTCCGCCCCTTTTGCGTTGGGCACTAAGTAAATCCTGAGGATAATAAAGGGTACTGGATACCCTAGAGAGGAATGGAGTAAATGTATGGTTGTTAGATCAGCCTCTGTGGAATGTGTGGGTTGGAAACATGAAAAATTTCCCTCACCACTGTTCAGGCCTCAACATAGCCAATCATTTTTAAAGGACCAAAGTGCTTAGAGACCTGAAGTGGCTTTGTATTGGTGGGAAGAACTGTGTCAAGATGAACCAAAAAGTGTGTTCTAACCCCATATGTTCTGCAGATTGTCTACCTTATTCCTAGAATTCTAGGTGCAGGTTAGCATTTGATATGCCAGATTCATGTTGGATTTCTTGATGGTTGCCTATATTTTGAGGATTGAATGTTCCCATTGCTACCAAGTATATTAATAGATGTGTGGCAAAATTTTAGATTTATAACAAACTCTCTTTGTTGGACAATTCTTCAGTGATATGTGCACAATTTATGGCTCCTGAAGTTCTCAGATGCTAGATAGAAATTAATATGTTATTGAAAATACTGTAGGAATGCATTTCTTCTAAGCATCTTACATTCGCCTAATATACAGAATCGTTTTACATAAGCCACATCCATTTCTAATAGTTAGTTCTATTAACTATAAAGAGAATAAAGAATTAACTGTGGATAATATTCTTACTGAAAAGTATTGCCATTACTAAGCATCAGACTGAGTGGATCAGTCTTGAAGCTTGATCATCTTCTCATCCTGTGTTGTTAACAACTGCTTCAGTCATCTAGTGCTGCAGTATATGTTGGCTAAATCATCAAAATCCGTATGTTTGAAATTAATGGACATAATTTAAAATACATTCATATATGTACAGTATATGATTATATTTGTGTGTGTGTGTGTGTATGTGAGTATTTTGAGTGTATGTACATACAGTGTGTATATGTATGTATGTATGTATATATATATATATATATATATATATATATATATATATATATATATATATATATATATACATGTATATATATATATATATATATATATATATATATATATATATATATATATATATATATATATATACATGTATATATATATATATTCTACACATACACATCCAGTATGTATTTGATGTTTGTATGTATATAAATGAGGGTGCATGTGTGTGTATATGTATATCCTGCCAAATGCATTTTTTAATATGTGAGCTGCATAAAAAAAATTGCATAAGAGTTTGTAGATAATGGTTCAGTGTTATACAGTATGCTATATTAAATTAAGTATGGAACTGTTGTCTTTAAAATTTTCTTATGGGGATTTTGGTTGTTTATCCAACATTATTTATGACAGGAGAACTCTTTTTTAAGTATCTTCCTTCAGATTTAGGCACCATGGTGTAAGTTATGAATTTTTCTTTACTTTTAAGTACATATCTAAAAATATTGCCTAATGCATTTCATATATATGCTTTTCATTGTGGGGTATATTACAAGTTTAAAGCATATAATATCTTAAAATTGATTGCATTAAAGTAAAAGTGGATTGTCAGAGGTATACCCAACCATATCTTTTCATGTTTATACCTAGAAGCTTATTGATCCATACCTGTGGCTGAGAGGTGAAACTCCATGTGTATGGCCAGGTGCTTACTGGTGTCTGACAATGTGGCCGGCCCCACGCACCCAAAATGACCGGTGTATATCTAGTCATTTGCTTTGCTGTTAACGTTTTTTACAATAATTTTTTTGCAGACAGTCTTTGATAAGAATAGTTCCCAAGTAATTTTTGTGGTTTGTTTGAATTTGTATATTTGTAACAATAAGCCTTTTCAAGAGCTTGAAAGGATGTTTGATATCTTTGTAGAGTTCCATATGATAGTTAAATTTTGTGTGCATCACCTCCACTCTCTGGTGCCATGAATAAGTTGCAGCTTAACAGGAGCATAACATATTGATATTTTAAAAGAAAATTTATTCACCCCTATTTATGGTACTGTTTTATTGCTAAGTGTCTTATTATACAAACATTAAGATCCTTTTGCAGTTGCCAGGCAGGACACAGTATATCACATTCAGAAAATACAATTTTCATTTCAGAATTTTCCTTCTTTTAGATTTTCCTGAAATGTTCTAGAGCACTTCCCTTCACATTTGTGATTTTTGATGAAGGAATGAAAACCTCTTAAAAAGTTTAAAGTTTAGATTTCCTATTTTCACTGATTTACTATGCACACAAACACTCTGTGTGTGTGTGTGTGTGTGTGTGTGTGTGTGCATGTGTGTGTGTGTGTGTGTGTGTACACATGCACTCACCTATGTATGGTTATAGGGGTTGAGTCACAACTTCAGGCCCTGATGTGTGTGTGTATATATATATATATATATATATATATATATATATATATATATATATATATATATATACACACACACACACACACACTCTCACTACAATTTTAGACCGGCAATATTAACAGTGTAAGACAAGCCACAGGGGATGGAAATCTTCAGTTCAAGATCTTTAACATGTCTCTGTACATCACTAGGAGCTGTTCAGTGTTATAAGATCAGTAACAGGTGGATTGAGGGAAGTTTTCTCAGAAGGTAGCTTGTTGATGCCAACCTGTTTCACCTCAGGAGGAACAGGCCAGTGTTGGCATGCTACCTTTCCTCTGAGAAAACATCCTTTCAATCCACCAGTTGCTGCTCTTGCAATAGTGCGTAACTCCTGATGATACACAGAGACATGTGAAAGATCTTGAACTGAAGATTTCCAGCCCCCTGTGGCTTGTCTTGCATATATACATACATTATATCTATATCTTCTTTCAACGCACCGGCCGTATCCCACCGAGGCAGGGTGGCCCAAAAGGAAAAACGAAAGTTTTTCCTTTTACATTTAGTAATATATACAGGAGAAGGGGTTACCAGCCCCTTGCTCCTGGCATTTTAGTCACCTCTTATGACACGCATGGCTTACGGAGAAAGAATTCTGTTCCTCTTCTCCATGGAAATAAGCGGAAATAAAGAAGAACAAGACCTAGTAAGAAAAATAGAAGAAAATGCAGAAGGGTGTGTATATATATGCTTGTACATGCACATGTAGTATGACCTAAATGTAAGTAGAAGTAGCAAGATGTACCTGAAATCTTGGATGTTTGAGACAGAAAAAAGGCACTAGCAGTCCTACCATCATGTAAAGAAATTACAGGCTTTCGTTTTACACTCACTTGGCAGGGCGGTAGCACCTCCCTGGGTGGTTGCTGTCTACCATCCTACTACCTAGGATATATATATATATATATATATATGCAAAACAACCACTCTGAAAGAATAGAGAAATTCCAAGCGCTTTCGTGACTACTCACATTATCACGAAAGCGCTTGGAATTTCTCTATTCTTTCAGAGTGGTTGTTTTGCATATTCTGAAATCACCTGTTTACTGTGATCTTATTGTATATATATATATATATATATATATATATATATATATATATATACATATATATATATATATATATATATATATATATATATATATATATATATATATATATATATATATATATATATATATATATACACACACACACACACACACACACACACACACACACACACACACACACATACATATACATAAATACACAGATATTCAAACACCTCCAGGGAGAAACCTTCAAAATTTTCCTGTGATATGTTCTTCTCCAAGGCTGTGGGTCCCCAGTCACTGATCAATTTGATATAAGCCTTGTGAAATAATTAGAGAAATATTGAAATATTGAGAAAGACATTTGAAAAATTCAACTTTTATCTGAGGCCCTCTTCAGTAGAGAGGAAGAATGTGGCTGTCTGTATTGTGGCAGGGTGATGTCACCTGTCAGAAATCGCAACAGGTGGCCATCTCTTGGTGACCTTAAGATATTAGCAGCCTCTGCAGAACTTAATTACTTGCTACTTCTGGTATCTGTTGTCAAGGTAAAATGTTAAAGCTTAGTATATTGTAAGTATATTATAAGTATCAATTATCATCCTCTTTTTTTTTTTTTTAATTAATATTTTAAAGGTGCAGTATATTTTTGTAGAATTCTCCAAGTAAATAAGATAATGTCTTCATTCATAATTTAATTAACTTGAAGCTTGTCTATTTATATTTGAACATTTTTGGGTTTCACAGACCTGGTTTTCAGGACACTATCAGTCTTCCCAGAGTAAATTTCTTCACATTCCTTGTAATATATTATTTAAATGGTGCTATTTTTTCGTTAGTGGATAATCACTCATTCTCTTCTTCTTTAGGTGATTGACAATCACAATTCTTTTCTCATGTGACTTTGTCATAGCTGTATGCTCCACATTTTCTTTATAAAGAATTTGCTAAGCTTGTTTTAGGATAAAGTTCCTGTGGCCTAGAGAAGGAGTTAACCTGATAAAAATTCCCTGTAGCAGTGTTTCAGGCTATATTGGAATATTTTCCTTATTTTGCTTATTTGGTTAGACTTCTTATCTATCTATTTAGCTACTGGTACCATGAATGCATAGTGTCCTAAAAAAGATGCCAGACAACACTTTAACAGAATGATTTCTAAAATAATGAAGTTAACTACCTCTATACAACGAGAGATTATACAAAACCTAGTATCTCAAGGTTACTCAAAAACAGTCATCTGTATTTATGAAGGATGAGCATCATGCTGTCACATTATAGGTGGCCACCTTCTTCCTCACTTATTGTGATGGCTGTCACATTATAGGTGGCCACCTTCTTCCTCACTTATTGTGATGGCTGTCACATTATAGGTGGCCACCTTCTTCCTCACTTATTGTGATGGGTGTCACATTATAGGTGGCCACCTTCTTCCTCACTTATTGTGATGGGTGTCACATTATAGGTGGCCACCTTCTTCCTCATTTATTGTGATGGCTGTCACATTATAGGTGGCCACCTTCTTCCTCACTTATTGTGATGGCTGTCACATTATAGGTGGCCATCCTCTTCCTCACTTATTGTGATGGGTATCACATTATAGGTGGCCACCTTCTTCCTCACTTATTGTGATGGAGAGGCTTCAGGTGAAGGATGAAATATTCAGTTTGTCTTAGTGAATGTGTTTTTCCATATCCATTAGAGCATTAGAAATCTAATAATTAGTTGTTTGGAAAACTTTAAGCCAAAAATTGGAATCGGTTAGTTTTGTTTCCAAAGGGTATTAAAAAATCTCCTGGTATTATAAAGTCACAAAAATGAAATACATTTTTTAATCATATATTAATAATTGTTATTAGTAGCATGCAGTTCATTAAAACATAAGCCAAATGAAACAGTGTGTGTTGACAGGAATGTCATGTTGAAAGTCTTAGCAGCATGCATAATTTTTTTTGTGTGTTCCTGCAAAAATGTGAATTATAAATATACTCCCTGAGTTTTCCAATAAAATTCAACAATGCAGTGCTAATTATATATTTGCTTGATAAAAAAAAAAAAGAATAAAAAACATTAAGCGCCAAGATATTTGGATTCATCATGTGCTGAGCTCTCTCCTCCTCCTCCTTCATGTGCTTTAACACCTCTCTAACACTTGAGAAATAAAGAAACTTTATATAAGCAAATGTTAAACTATTGAATTACTACATTTTTAAGTACAATAAGTTTGAAATTAGAGTGTATGATAAAACGAAAAATTAAGCATATTGACAGAAATGACGTGACAAGTTGGTGGCATGTATGTCATGCATCTAGGTTTTATCCATACAAAGGTATCACAATACATAAGTCATTTGTATTCACAATTGAATCATTACACATGCTTATTATAGGTACACAAAATTAAAATTTTTATGATGAACATTGCTTTGAATAATGTGTGAGTATTTGTGGCACATTTTACCTTGTTACACAGCTATGAGGATAATTATACTCTGTAGATCTTCCCATAATATTCAGCACTAATTGACCCATACATGCTTAGTATTTTTCTCTTTGCATAATAATAATAAACATTGCAGTGCTATTATAAACTTGCACATTAAAGCAAGGAATAGGTTGTATAAAAAATCTACCTCTAGATGTGGTGTATTATCTGCTAGTCTCGGCCCCCCTCCCCCTCATTCCCCCACTCACCAGCATTGAATCCCTGTAGCACCAAAGAAATAAACTTTCCTCAACTCATATTGAACACTAATGACAAATTGAAATCTGGAGAGTACTTAGCAAAATAAGGAGTTTGAGACTGTTTTGACACACTGTGAAGGAAATCATGCACAATGCATAAATTTTGATCAAATTTTATATTTCTTAACGATTGTCAATAATAATTATAGTCTAGACATTTCTGTAGTGTCCAACAGTGCCATGCATAGGTTAGTGAAATTTCTCTCCAGCATTTCCTCTGCCACCCTCAGTATCCACATTTTCCTTAAAAACCTCTCCCTCATAATGTTTCCCTTCCGTTCTCACCACCTCTTTCTCATGTTTCCCTCCCTCCCTTCCTTGCCATATCTCCTATGCTCCCTTGCCACCTTTTTTTCCCCTTTCTCATTACTTCTTCCCTCCAATATAACTTGTCTCTCCTTCCCACATCATCTTTCCCTTGCTTCTTCACTGTGTCTCCCCCTCATGTTTGCCACCCTCCCTCCCTCACCAACAGTATCTGATCTATATACTATTGTCAAGTGGAGTGAGTACATATGCAGTATGATGTGCATGCTAGTATATGCCGCATTAAAATACTTGTTTAAGAAAAATTGTATGTTGCATATGGAATTTCAAATATAATTTACCATTTCCTTATGTTTGAATTCTCATGCCATATCCACTATATTTAATCATAATTTCTAGATTCTGAAAAGGCAAAATTTCTTAACCTGAATTGAGATGAATTATGATGAAAATTAACACTTAACTGATTCAGAGACGTTTTCTCTTGAGGCTGATATTAATGATGAGATGATCACTTGAACAGAACTATCAGAAATCATTGTGTGCCTTGGTCCCAAGCATTCAAAATATTTAATTTTATTGTAATGGGCTTTACATAGCTAAAGAAAATAGATATTATATATTCATTGGCTCTTTGACTTATGGTGGTCATGAGTTATGATAATTTTGAGTTATGACTTACCCTCATAAAGGAATTTAGTTTTAAGTTGCTATGAAAAATTTGAAATACATATGTGTTCAATGGTCGGCGCATGTGAGTGTGCCTCAGTCAACTAGTAATGGGGTAGCTTGCCTCTTGGGCAACATCTAAGCCAATAGAAGCATCGGAAGGTAGCTTAGCAGCCAGTCAGCTATGGAAATAAATGTATCTGGTAGCATCTCAGCCAATAGCAGCATTTGTATAACAGTTCATTGTTTACTCTTCAATTTGAAGTTACCATATGTGTTGCCTGTACCAAATATGGATTATTTACCCTTCATAACTGCACTTGTGATTTAATTTCACCATCTTTTGTGTTAGCAAGTCATCATGGCCTCTAAACTGAACAGTAAACATGCAATTTCTCTGAAGATCAAGCAAAAAATTGTGAATAAACATGGAGTTGAAATTAATGCATCAGTGTTAGAGTATGGGTTTCCATGATCAACCATCTCTACTATTATGAAGAAAATAGAAATAATAAAGAATATTAAAGTGACTGATAAGTCTAAGCTAGTGAAAAAAAGGCAGAGAAATTATCATGGAAATGGAAAGACTGTTGCAAGTGGATAAGAGATAGAAGCAGATGAAGGGAGATATAGTGCTTAAAAGTTATATTAGTGAGCGAGCAATCCAAGCTACAGTAAAAGTTGCACTTCCAGGATCTTGGAATGAATTACCATAAAACCATCTATTTTGGGGGTTTAATTATGATACCTCTAGAATGAATTAATATAACTCAAAGGACCACTGTACATGTATGTGAGATATATATATATATATATATATATATATATTAATATATATATAATGTAAATATATATATATATATATATATATATATATATATATATATATATATAAATGTAAATATATATATATATATATATATATATATATATATATATATATATATATATATATATATATATATATATATATATATATATATATATATGCAGAACAACCACTGTGAAAGAATAGAGAAGTTCCAAGCACTTTCGTGACTACTCACATTATCAAGTAGTAGTCACGAAAGCACTTGGAACTTCTCTATTCTTTCACAGTTGTTTTTTTGCATATTCTGAAATCACCTATTTACTGTGATCTTAATGCATATATATATATATATATATATATATATATATATATATATATATATATATATATATATATATATATATAATATACATATATATATATATATATATATATATATATATATATATATATATATATATATATATATAATATACATATATATATATATATATATATATATATATATATATATATATATATATACATATATATATATATATATATATATATATATATATATATATAATATACATATATATATATATATATACACATGCGCGCACACGCGTGCACACGCGTGCACACGCGTGCACACACACACACACACACACACACACACACACACACACACACACACACACACACACACACACACACACACACAGTGGAACCTCTGCTTATGAGTTTAATCCGTTCTGTGACCTAGCTTGTAACCCAATCTGCTCGTATGCTGAGTTAGTTTTCCTCATTTAAATTTGCTGAAATGCCATTACTCCATCCCAGCGGAATTCCTGCTCTCGGGAGGCAGGACAAAAATACTTCAATATAACACTAATATCAACTCTACGGCTTATTTATCTATCAAAGTTCATCATATATGACATAATAAACAATATAATTAACAGAGAAACATGATATATACTCTAGAATGAATAAAATAAGCCATAACATGGCGAGTGGTGGCGGCAGCGTCCATTCCCTCTCCTGCTGACTATATCTTCCCATGCTTTTATTATAAGAGAAAACAGAGTGTTTGTGAGGCTAACTGCACCAGTTTCATAAATAAGAAACATTGTATAAAAACATAATAGAGAATTTAAAGAAATAAAGTGGTTTTATAAAGTGTATGTACGCTGGCAGACTCTGCTCTTCCTTTTGGCCTTGTGGATGTCAAATTGGCAGGGGTGAGATATACATTGCATATACATGGGACCCATAACTTTTGGGTTCAGTATTTTAAATTTCATTTGGGGTCAATATTTTAAATTTCATTGTTAAAAAAGCTGTTTAAATTAAATATGGTATACTATCCTCTAGGAATATATCTCCTATTATTACACAGTCATAATAATCAACTAGCCAATAATTTTCTGAAATTCAACTAGTTTCTTTGTTTGGATACCACATAAGTTTATCCCAGGGCTGGGCAGTGAGAGCAGCAAAGCTTTGGAAACCCTTCAAATGTATAAAGGTGTGTGTGTGTGTGTGTGTGTGTGTGTGTGTGTGTGTGTGTGTGTGTGTGTGTGTGTGTATACATATGTATGTATGTATGTACGTATGTATGTATGTATGTATGTATGTATATATATATATATATATATATATATATATATATATATATATATATTTACATGTATATATATATATATATTTACATGTATATATATATGCAATAAGATCACAGTAAACAGGTGATTTCAGAATATGCAAGCAACCACAAGTAGGTGAGTACGTACGTACACACACACACACACACACACACACACACACACACACACACACACACACACACACATCCTCTCTCTATCTCTCTCTCTCCCCCTCTCTCCCTCTCTCTCTCCCTCTCTCTCTCCCTCTCCCACTCTCCCTCTCTCTTCTAGTAGCTCTGCACCTCCTACTAATCTTCAAATTATGGATTCTCTGCATAATATTTACATAATATTATGCAGAGAATTCATAATTTGAAGATTAAGTGTGAGGTTGCTAAAATTATTATCCAGAGGGCTGAAGAAGGGTTGTTGAGGTGTTTTAGGCCTTTAGAGAGGCTGGTGCAAAATAGGATGACTTGGAGGGTATATAAATCTGCAGTGGAGAGAAGGCAAGGTAGGGGTCACCCTAGGAAAGTATGGAAGGAGACAGTAAAGGAGGTTTTGTGTGCAAGGGGCTTGGACATCCAGCAGGCATGTGTGAGTATGTTAGATAGGTGTGGAGGTAAATGGTTTTTGGGACCTGATGAGCTGTTGGAACATGAGCAAGGTAGTATTTTGTGAAGAGAGTAAAAGAAACTGACTGGTTAGTCATGGAGTAGGGATGTACAGTGCTTGCACTTTGAAAGAGGGGTGAGAATATTTGCAGTTTGGAGGGGCTCCTCTGGAAAGACAGTGATAAAGTGAATGATGGTGAAAGTGTTTCTTTTTTTGGGTCACCTGCCTCATTGGAAGAGAGCCAGTATGTTAAAATAGAGCAGTCCCTGCTTATATAGCAGCTTATTTTCTGGACTACTGCTATAAAGCAAAATAATTGTAAGGTGAAACATAGCCTTTTTTCACTTTCAAATGGATATAAAAGCTTGATAACATGTTTACACGATCATGTATTAAGTGAGCAATATATAATACACATGTTAAAATATTATCATCCTTAACATATAGTGAGTGGTGAATATATTTTTTTGTAGGAAGTCTGAATAAATGAAGTACAATTGAAAATGCCGTAAAACGGAGCCCACCTATAAATAATAAATATATATATAACACATAACACTGGCCATCTCCCAAAGAGATTGGGTGACCCCTAAAAGAAACATTCACCATCATTAATGCTATCACTGTCTTGTCAGAAGTGTGTAGATACTACGGTTCACATTACCATCCAAACAATGAACATCTGCACCCTTTGTTGAGAGTGCAGGCACTGTGCTTTCCACCTCCAGGATTCCTGGGCCTGTGACAGTTAATATTGAAAAAGCTCCATTAATAAAACTTCTATTAACAAAACTTTGACTAGGGTTGCCAGAATTTTTACCAGAATTACCATACAGTGCTCACCAAATTATTTTTTTTTTATTTTATCCATATCATACAAAAGTATCATATGAAAAGCTGAACATTAAACTGCTCCAAATTACCATTTCTAATAACCGTTTACATTACATTATTTTAAATTAAAAGAAAAGACTAAATTCCATATAAACTATGTAATATGTAATGACTAGCAATTTGATAGGCATTATAAGAAGGCACTGTTTACTTCACAAATTTCAGCATTCATCTGGATTACTAGCAAAACTTGGCATCTGAACTTTTGTTGGATAATTCACTCACCTGTTTCACAACAGGTCTGGTTTTTCATAGATTGACCCTATTGTGTGTACTGTAGACAAACTTGAAGAATAACTTTATTTGTTATACTGTAGACAAATTTGAAGAATAACTTTACCTATTATACTGTAGACGAACTTGAAGAATAACTTTAGTATTTGTTGCACAAATAATTCTGAAATATTAGGCTAAGATAGAAATACTTAATTATTAGCATGATCAGTTACATTCTCACACAATAGTTTACTATTCTTCACACTAACAACCGTAACTTTGGAGGGCTTAAACTTTACAAGAAATCCTTCTTGATTTATAAACTCAGAAATTAGTAAGGCACCATTACATTGCTTTCGGTTTATTCCTAATATTCATTTTATAAATATAATGTTTAGCATTTAAGTGAGGTAACTGAGGACAGTGAAACTTGCCAGATCAGGAAAGTGTTCCTATCGTTGTAATAATTCACCCCAGATTCTGGTGGAAGACATCTTGTTTGTGATACTGAGCATATCACTGTATGCTGAATCATTCTCCATTGATCATCCACATTCTTTTTT
Source organism: Cherax quadricarinatus (assembly GCF_038502225.1). NCBI lineage: Eukaryota > Metazoa > Arthropoda > Malacostraca > Decapoda > Parastacidae > Cherax > Cherax quadricarinatus. The sequence continues at coordinate 46,857,415 of NC_091301.1, forward strand.
GCTTCAGTGAACTGTTGTCAGGTGATATAATCAAAAGAAGTTGAACCATGAGAGGATGCAGAAAAGAAGTTGCTTTTCTAAACTAGGAAGATAAAGCATTTTGGAGAAGTTAGGTTGCACATTTTGGATAATACTAAGAAATCTCTGCAGTGCTTAAAAAAAAATCATGCAGTTGAGGTTTGTTTTTACATAGATTGAGCTCTTTCAGTGCCTAAAGTAGTTTAACTCCAAGATAATATTTCACTATTATTAAGATGTTTGTCTCTTCTACAAGGATCAGATACAGAGAGAGCTCTTTCAATGATATATTCCCACTCCATGAAGACTAGAAGTAGATCTTTGTAACTCATACAGTCTTTCATGTACCACTGTAATTACTCTTTATCAGTCTGAATTTTTTTTTTTTTAAATCTAGGAAAAACCCAATGATGAAAAAAAGTAACACAACTTAAGGAAGAGATCATGCAGGTTATTGAAAATAAGTATAGTTGCTAACAGTTTCTCAGATGTGAAATGATCAATAGACTTTCACTAGTTCATAAACCAATAATATTAAATGTATTCATGCAACTGGAGTTTACTTATTATGCCAAAAATTTTTTATATAAAATAATAGTTTCCATATTCTGTAAACCAAAATTATTGTACAAACTATGATAACTAGAGAGAGAGGTATTGTACATCATACCAGTCAAAAGTATTGTACAGTTACGATAATTATCATATAAATGGCAACCCTTACTTAGAGACTGTATCATTGCACTATATTGCATGGTTTATCCAGCTGGAATGGACAGGTGAGAGAAGAACCCCATGGGTGTATCATAAACAAACTTTTGTTTGTGACCCAGTTTTTGAAAGTGACAAATTAAAAGTCTTTTGTGGACACTACTAGTGACCTTTGCTCAAATTATCATACTGAAATTATATTGATCTACAGACAAATTGAAATTTGGAGCTGATGTAAAGTTTACTGACATAAACTAACAACAGTGTTTAATAATGATACACTTGAAAGTATGCTGAATATATTACTTGTGCTTTTCAAGTGCAAAGGTAATGAATAGTATTGTCAGTATTTCTGAAAGCATTTTGTCTTTGTCATCCAAATCTTATTGATAAAATATGCAAAAATATATTTAATACCCTCATTTATTTACATTATCTACATTTGTTAATTTTACTGGCAGAAAATCTTAATGTTTAAATTCCCATATTTTCAAGACTTCAGTAAATGCTGAAGTTAATAAGTTAAAGAATTAGAGAGTTTGTGTTAATTAGGTGGAGGAAATATATCAAACAATGTAGATTTGCAGTAAAGACTAAATTTAGTGACCTGGGTGAACATTTTCTCCCTGATGCAGTATCCAGGGAACATAAAGGTAAAAGAGGTAAAAAAAATGATTGAATATGAATACAGGTATTTAAATAAGAGATGAAAGAAGTACATTTAAATCAGAAATGAAAAGAGTACTACATCTGCCATGTGCAAATCTACACTCACATGATTTTTGATATCTGCAAGCTGATGTATAAGTTTGATAATTATATAGAGAGATAAATTGTTCAGTTACACTTATTGTATGAAATAATTACATCAATTTGTCTATAGACTAGTTTAATTTCAATATGGAATTTACAGCCAAGTTTGTGGTAATCTCGACAAAACACTTGACAGTCGCACCACTGATGGGAGTTGAGTCACAGTTGGGTGTCAGTTGATGCCACACCTTATGTACACATCTCTGCTCATTCCAGTTGATGAGTCCATATGATGTGGTGAAAGATATTGCATGTAAGTCTTTGTTAATGGTGGTGGTATTACTGTATTTATTATGTTTTAATGTTATTGTAAAATTATCGAGATATATACTGAGTGAACCATGCACTAACCATGTGGGTTAATCTCTCTCAATGACCCACATTAAACAAACAGGAAGCAGTACAAATGTTGTATTTTGGTGGAGGGTTAGAGGAGGGCAATAAGATTTATGGATCATTGGAAAAGTAATGATCACATGATTCTTGAAAGACAGGTAGTGAGCGAGTAATAATGAATGCATTTTCTGTTTCCCTGTCTCTCTACCTTATTAAGAATGGTCTAGTATTAAAAAAATTTCTGTAACGCGCGCACACACATACACACACATGTACATATGCACACAGGAGAATTAGATCGGATGAGGATCAGGCAGGACTACAAAGGGACCTGGACAGGCTGCAAGCCTGGTTCAACAACTGGCTACTCAAATTTAATCCCACCAAATGTAAAGTCATGAAGATCAGGAAAGGGCAAAGAAGACTGCAGACAGAGTATGGGCTAGGTGGCCAAAAACTGCTAACCTCACTCAAGGAAAAGGATCTTGGGGTGAGTATAGTACCAAGCACATCTCCTGAGGCATACATCAACCAGATAACTGCTGCAGCATATGGGTGCCAGACAAATCTGAGAATAGCATTTCAGTACCTCAGTAAGAAATCGTTCATGACTCTGTACACTGTGTACGTCAGGTCCATACTGGAGTATGCAGCACCAGTTTGGAATCCACACCTGGTCAAGCACATCAAGAAATTAGAGAAAGTGCAAAGGTTTGCAACAAGACTAGCCCCAGAGCTAAGGGAAGTGTCCTATGAAGAAAGGTTAAAGGAAATCAGCCTGATGACATTGGAGGAGAGGAGGGTCAGGGAAGACATGATAACAACATACAAAATACTGCGAAGAATTGACAAGGTTTACAGAGACAGGATGTTCTGGAGATGGAACACAGAAACAAGGGGTCACAATTAGAAACTGAAGACTCGGATGAGTCAGAGGGATGTTAGGAAGTATTTCTTTAGTCATAGAGTTGTCAGGCAGTGGAATAGTCTGGCAAGCAATATAGTGGAGGCAGGAACCATATAGTTTTAAGACAAGGTATGATAAAGCCCATGGAGCAGGGAGAGAGAGAGGACCTAGTAGTGAGCAGTGATGAGGCAGGGCCAGGAGCTATGACTCAACCCCTGCAACCACAAATAGGTGAGTACACGCACACACACACTCTCACAGAGAGAGAGAGAGAGGGGGGGGGTATCACCTCTAGTACTGACAGGGGACCCATAGTCTCAGAGAAAATATGTATATGTACAGTGGTACCTTGAGTTACGAACTTAATTTGTTCCAGAAGGCTGTTCGAGTGAAGATACCAAACTAATTTGTTCCCATAAGGAATAATGTAAATTAGATTAGTTCATTTCAGACCCCTAAAAATACACTTACAAAAGCACTTACAAAAATACACTTGCATAACTGTTCGAGTTGGGAGCTGTTCAAAACTCGAGGTACCACTGTATATGTATATACAGTGGTACCTCAGGATACGAACAGCTCAAAACTCGAACAATTATGTAAGTGCATTTATGTAAGTACTTTTGTAAGTGTATTTTTGGGGGTCTGAAATGGATTAATCTAATTTACGTTATTCCTTACGGGAACAAATTTGTTTGGTATCAGCACTCGAACAGCCTTCTGGAACAAATTAAGTTCATATCCTGAGGTACCACTATATATATATATATATATATATATATATATATATATATATATATATATATATATATATATATATATATATATATATAATTAATTAATTAATTATGAGTATGTGCATGCACATGCACACAGCCTGTGCCCAACACACACAAGATATCATGAGTATAACACCAGTGAAACCACAAATTACTATTAATACATAAACAAAAATGTTGCCTATCAGAGCCACTGATTTTTTGGATCACTTTTAGAAGTTTTTTCTTGGTGCCTGAAAATGATTTGGGAGTAACTTACAAACTCTTTAGATTATATCCTATACTCTTCTTACATCTCTTTTATTATGGAATGCTTTAATAATTCTTTGTATAATAATTTTTTATAATCCAAATTTAAACACAAACACATGACTAAAACTACAGCTCATGGATCAGAACTAAGCTTTACGTAGAACATAGTTTATGTATCAGATTTATTCTTATCAATCAGACTCAGATTCATAGCATAGGCCATAAATCACGGGTTAAATTTAATTCCTTTGATCAGATGTTGACTTCTAAGTCTGTATACAGTATACCATTGTCATATATATGGTCTTGGTTCCTTGGCTTAGACCCAAACTCTGAAATACAAACATTTGACCTGTAATAAAACTTGACCCTTGGATCAAATTCTTACTCTTAAGTAGAGTCCCTGGGTCCTGAACTGCTATGTATCTTGTATGTTGCTATAAGCCACATCCATTGGTTTCATCTGGTATTCAACACTGTCCTGTGGTCAACATCACCACCCCACCATGCTACTGCTGCTAATATTGCTGTAGCTGCTCCTGCCACCATTCATGGAGGTGAGAGGCAAACCAGCACAGTACTCAGCCAGGCAGGGTTTTGGGTGGAGGAAATATGGCCACCTTCCTGCCATCATTATGCTTGTGACTGGTCCTTCTTTGCGCCTGGTTGTGTGATTTTGCTCAAGTATTGATCAGTTACTAAACTGTTTGTGAGCAAAAATATGGTGTACTGCATCATCTTTTTCAATATTTGGGCATAAATGATGAGTGCAAGTTATGATACTGTAATGGTGTACAAGAAATATCATTCTACTTTTTATTAAATGTCATATTTGATGGTTTACATAAAAGTATGTTGTATTGTTGGCTGCAGTTTTCTGTAATGTTTTCCACCCCTGCCTTTTCCTAAGCCTGCTTCAAGTATTTATCTCTTAGATTTTAAGACATGAGATTTTTTTATTGTAGGTAGGAATTTCGTTGTTTGATCTATTCAAGAGCTTTGTGAAAGGCAGGCTCGCATGTTCTCAGAAAGCGTGAGGTTGAAGGGTAACAACAAGGTGGCCGTCCTCTATTTATCAGGCCTAACCCAAATTCTTGGAAAACTCCTTGAGCAGGTATTGAGAGAATTAGCAAACAAGAATAGACAATTTGAAGTAAACATCTTTCTAAATGAACTCTCAAGCAGCAACTAAGAATTTGGATATTTTTAAGTGGATATACTCATGGGACGGAACATGGTTGCTGGCTACCCTCCAGCTGCTATTTCATAATTTTTTCATATAGATTTTTGACCTAAGATGAGCTATTTTAAGACATTACCAAGATCACGTGTTGTGTAGTCAATGTATTCGAACAAAGAATGTTAAACTCCATCGAATTTCCTTAGATTATATCACAATCGGATTTACTTATGCAATTAACCCTAGAATACTACTATTCAAAAATATTACCATGCAGATTTTGTTACAATATCTTTTTTCTAAATCAATCAAGTGTATCGGGTTCATGATCGGGGTCTGCCTGTGGTCTGTAGTGGGGGACATTATTTTTTTGATATTTTTAAAGGTGCATTTTATTGCCCTGTGTCACTAGACTACTGAAGAGCAGTACAGTAAATGTAACATATTTACAACTTTTACATACCCTTCTAAAACTAAAGCACTTCATTTTTGGTGTATAATTTTTATTGTGTGTGTGTATATATATGTGTCGTGCCGAATTGGTAAGACTTGCAATTTTGGCTTAAATAGCAACACTCTTCTTGCCGGATAAGGCAAGTGAAAATTTGTGTATGCAATTATTTTGCAAAACTCATTCTGAACTTAATGAAAAAAACATATTTCATTGTGTTTGTTTATTATTAAATTGTTGCAAACTTATCTAAAATATATTTAGTTGGATTAGGTTAAATTAAATTGCACTTGTTATAATAAGGTTAGGTAAGTTTTCTAAGGTTGTTATGGTACAAAATTATTAATTTTTACACTAACATAAATGAAAAAATTGATCTTTAGATATATAAGAGAAATTTTTAGAAAGGACGTAATTTTAAATGACCAGTTTTACCTATTCAGCACGACATATATATATATATATATATATATATATATATATATATAAATATTTTATATATATATATATATATATATATATTTATATATATATATATATATATATATATATATATATATATATATATATATATATATCACACACACACACACACACACACACACACATACACACACACACACACACACACACACACACACACACACACACACACACACACACACACACACATACATACATACATACATACATACATACATACATCCCTGTTGATGCAACAGTAGAATAATGTACTTTAAATTTAAAAAAAATGAGTATCACTTATAACTTCTTGCAGGTTTCTAGAAATATTGCATTATATTCCAGATTTTTTCATTCTGTAATTGCTCTTCTCTGCTTCCCTGAAACTTACAATAAAACTACACTCAGTAAGAGTTGTAACAAATGCCTCGGTGATTATACTTGTGAGGTTATTTCTCTGTTATATAAGACTTCTGTTGCTCTCTTAATTTACTATTGTTTGATTATGTAAGAGATTATGAAAGTGTTTGAAATAATAATGCTTTTTTTAACTGTGGTTATTTGCAAATGTATATATTATACTGCATATAAATATATATAAATATATATTTATATGCAGTATATTCACATTGAAAAATAGTATTAATATAAGTGCTGTTATGATTTATCACATTATCAAGAAACAGCAAAAGTAATAAAGCAAGAGAAGTCTTTTACAGGAGAGATGTAACCTGACAAGTAGAGTCAGTGGGGTGAGTCATTAGTCACCTGCCTCACTTAGCATGAGAGATGTAACCTGACAAGTAGAGTCAGTGGGGTGAGTCATTAGTCACCTGCCTCACTTAGCATGAGAGATGTAACCTGACAAGTAGAGTCAGTGGGGTGAGTCATTAATCACCTGCCTCACTTAGCATGAGAGATGTAACCTGACAAGTAGAGTCAGTGGGGTGAGTCATTAGTCACCTGCCTCACTTAGCATGAGAGATGTATTTCTGTTATTCTGAAGATTTGGTAAAGGTGAGTTTGTCCCCATTGTTAATAATACTCACAGATTTTATGAATTATGAATTAATTTTATTTATACTGTCCTGGACTTATATTCAAATTGTAATCAGTAATATTCTTTATAAAGCTGATTCTGTTTCATTCATCCAATGATTTGCTTATCACAACTTTCTCAGACTTTTGAAAATCAAAGGCTGGTTAAAAATCTTAATATGAATAAAGAGCATTGAACTCTTTCCCATTCTAATGCTGTATTTGTTATTGCAATCTTAGTTCGTCTTTTTCTAGTTTGTCCAAAGGTCTTGAACTAAGATTACAGCAATATAAATACACAATCAGAACTAGGCAAGAGTTCTGATTGTGTATTTATTCATAAGAGACATTTTAACTGCACCATTGATTTATGAAATACTGTGAAAGTTGTAACAAACAAATCACTGCTTGATCAAAGTATAATGAAATTAAACTTTTAAATATAAGTCAGAACCATATAAATTAGATTCATTCATAATACATAAAATTTGTGAGGATTATAAGCAATGTCGACAAATTTACCTTTACCTGACATGTCACTTTTAAATTTTACCTGACATGTAACCTAATTAAAAATTTCAGTGCGTAAATATATATATATGTATATATATATTATATATTATATATATATATATATATATATATATATATATATATATATATATATATATATATATATATATATATATATATATATAATAAGATATAAACAGGTATATATATATATATATATATATATATCATATATAATGTGAGTAGTCACATATATATGCTCTCGCGAATTCCTTGCATATATATATATATATATATATATATATAATATATATATATATATATACACATATATGCTCTCGCAAATTCCTTGCATATATATATATATATATGCGCACACACACAAAGTAGTGATCAGCGAAGAGGCAGGACCAGGAGCTATGACTTGACCCCTGCAATCACAAATAGGCAAGTACACATTAATGCCCACTCACACACCCCAAGCCTAATGAGCAAATTTTGTCAAAAAAAAACAAGCTTTACTATGTTTGAAAATAATAAAATAAGAATTCTCTTAAATTGATATATTTTTTAATTAACATGGTATACACATTTAATTTTGCATCAAAAATTAATTTAGCAGCTTAACCTAATCTTAACTTGCAAAAGCTAACATACAGTAATGTTCATGAGATTATTCACACCCAGCCTATTATAAGTTAGCCAAAATGAGCTATTTTTATTAAATATCAATGAAATAAGACTAATGTCATGATAATTTGAAGAATTTTTGCTAGTTGATGGAACAATTTATGCATTTTTGGGAGAATGACGTATGTATATGTATCCTTGAGCATGCCACTGCCACGAGTGTCCTCGCAACATGAAACAAATCTAGTTCGCTAGGCTCATGTTGGTTTGTAGGGTCGATGGAGGAGTGGATAAGGTGACATGTACATTATGTGATCTCTTGAGGCAGGACAGTGTGTTGTGGGGTTGAACCCTGACCTGCTGCAGTTTGGCAAATGATTCAATACCACTTGTTTCATGATTTCATGTATATATATATATATTATATTTTATTTTATTTTATATATACACACAGTGGTACCTCGAGTTATGAACTTAATTCATTCCAGAAGGCTGTTCGAGTGCCGATACCAAACGAATTTGTTCCCATAAGGAATAATGTAAATTGCATTAGTCTGTTTCAGACCCTCAAAAATACACTTACAAAAGCACTTACAAAAATGCACTTGCATAATTGTTTTAATTGGGAGCTGTTCAAAACTCAAGGTACCACTGAGTATGTGTGTGTGTGTGTGTTTGTGTGTGTATATATATATATATATATATATATACACACACACACACACACATATGTATATACAGTGGTACCTCGGGATAAAATCAGCTCAAAACTCGAACAGTTATGGGAGTGTATTTATGTAAGTGCTTTTGTAAGTATATTTTTGGGGGTCTGAAACGTATTAATCTTATTTACATTATTCCTAATGGAAACAAATTTTTTCGGTGTCGGCACTCGAACAGGCTTCTAGAACAAATTAAGTTCGTATCCCAAGGTACCACTGTATAATATATATATATACATGTATATGTATATATATATATATATATATATATATATATATATATATATATATATATATATATATATATATATATATATATATATATATATATATATATATATAATGTGTGTGTATGACTGTGCGTTTACTATACTTCAATGTCATGTTATAGTCTAAACTGAAGCAAAGATGTTACAGTTTAGTATTTTGTCCTGTTATTTAATCTTTGGCCAAAAAATTAAAAAAAAAATATTAGTAATAAAAAAAGTTAACATTTTACACTATAATATTATACATTGTATATTTTTTTTAGTAACTGTTGACATGGGTTTACATTTACAAAATAAATATTACAGTATTATACACATGAAAAGCACTAAATCCGTATGGTGCATTTGCAAAGCTCTATTATAATGTTTAGGTAAAAATTCAGTGAGTTTTTTTCCCTGAATACTTTGATTGTATCAAATGGTAATCAACTTTACGAGCTCTGCTAGAAGTGACAGGTTTCTTTAGTGGCATTCTATGGTTAATTGCAGTTACAAATTTACAACCGGCTGTTCTGTGTGTCATTTGTGCTTTATCATTTTCCTATGAAATTCAGACAAATTAAAGAGACTTTCATGGAAATAAATTCTCGAAATGTTTATTTTGGTATTATTGTAACCTGCTGGAGGCAGTGGTGTGCAGAGGGGGGGGGCTTAAGGGGCAGTGGCCCTGGGCATCCAAATGGGGGAGGGCATCCAATTAGAGAGGGAAATAAGATAGTGATTTTGAAGTTTCAACAGTGATAAATCAATTTTTAGAGGTTCACCACACTGCAGAGGCAGTGGTTAGCCCTTTATTCCTTTAACATGGTGTACCCTTTCTGTCCAGAGAAAATGGTACCCCCCAATTGAAGATGAACAAGAGAAAAAATGTAAAAGGAATGCTCAGATTTTGCAAATTGTTATGATAATGATGTTGCAGCCATTCAGTTATATGACAAAATTATTGATTTTGTGATGCTCCTTCGAGCTGGAGGGAATAGAATTCCCCGTGATGGTAAAGATGCTGTGGAGTCTTTACTGCAATGATGTCTTTCCTACACTGTGTTTCATACAGATTTCTGCTTACAATCGCATTTTCAGTCACAAGTTGTGAAAGGTCATTTTCAAAACTGAAATTAGTAAAAACGTATCTGAGGTCTTGAATGTCACAGGAGTGACTGACCAACCTAGCTTTAAACAGCATTGAAAAAGAATTTCTCACAGCTAATGTAAAAAGTGAAGTAGTTCAAGTGTTTTTCTGACAGGAGGTATCATTTGGGGAAAAGAACTTAATAAATTTGGTTGATTTATATTTAAATTGAATGAAATGTTTATTTCACGTTTTATCTGTGTTTACATATTCAAAATATCTTCCTTTCTCATAATATTTCTCAGCACTAGGCCTTATACTTGAGTCTTTGGGGCATACAATCAAGGAGTTGGCCCCGGGCATCACCAGACCTCTGCACATCACTGGCTGGAGGTCTTTTTTAGTATTGTCATGGTGTTTTTTGACAAAAATAGTCATCTTCAGGAATATTTCAATTGAACATCCTACTGAAGTTCAATGATGAGAAATTTCAATTACTCCAGTATAGAAAAGTTGAGGAAATTAACACTGAATCAGAGTATAAAACAAATTTCAACCACACAATGGAGAAAAACTAATGTAAAGGACCTGAGAGTGATAATGTCAGAGGATCTCACTTTCAAAGATGAAAATGTTTATTTCCTTGCAAAGCTTACAATGTGTGGTTTACATATTATAAAATATTAATTACAAAGGAAGCCACTAGTATGCCTAAGCATTTTGGGTAGACTAATCCTAATTCTTACTCTATATTGGCACAGGTTATGGAGCAGTACATTGGTCTTCTTTCTACCAATGGAACCTAAGTGCCCTCCGTCCCCTTCCCCAGTCCCGTTCTCCCCATCCCCCTCCTCCCATTCCTCCTCCCCTCCCATCCCTCCCTTTTCCCTGTCTCGTTTTTAGCCTCTAGGGTCCTCCCCTCTGGCATTATGATTCCTAGGTAGGGAAAGTGTGTCGGGGTTCATCCCACTCCATGAGGTCCCTCGGGGGTGGTGTAGTTTGCCATGGAATCTGGGTCATCTGGAGGTTCCCTGCTTCCTTCCTGGATTTCCAGGGGATGGGATGGGGTGTCCTGCAGATGACTGGGGTATCTCCAGAGGTTGCCTGTCAGTTCTGAGAGGTGGCAGCTGAGGGAGGTATGCTTTGTGGTGGGTATCTGACTGCCCTTTCTTTTTGTCTGCTGAGGCGGCTCGGTGGATGTGAGGTTGCTATCCCGGAGTGCTGGTTTACTTGCGTGATGGGTAGGGTATGGCACGGGTTCCATGCTGCATCTGTGCTGTTGGCAGTGTCAAGGTCCTCCTGGATGCGGAGAGGAACTTATGGCCCTTTCATGCCTTCTAGTAGCTGTCCTTTCACTTCCCCCCCCCCTTTTTTTCTTTCCTTCTTTCTTTTTTTCCTTATAATAATAAGAAAGAAGTACCACCATCATGGGGACTTTGTTCCATGACCCCCCTCCTCCTCCAGTCATTATTGCACCATTCTTCAGACCTTTCCCATACCCCTGCACCTTCTGCTGATGATGCTTCATTGCCTGCTCCAGGTGCCAAGGCACTGCCCATCTCTTCTAGTCCCTCTGACCCTTGCACATCTTTGACTATCCATCCAGCTTCCCCAGATACAGTACGACAGTTTTCGGATAGCCTACCTACCTCAGTTTGGGCTGCCTGCAGTCCTACACCTAAACGTTCCAGACCATTTGCTGACGATGTTCCTTCGATTTCTGCTCATTCCACTCAGAAACGACCTACACAACATCCTCTTCCTTTGTGTACCACATTTACAAGTACACAGTGAACCAAATTCTTTTTCCTTGCAGTCGATGTCTCCTACTGATTATCTTTCAGACCATAGTATCATTAAAGCTCTCTTATGACATGTTGGCCAAAATATGTTCTTTTACACTCTCCAGAGTGGTGCTCACATCACTGAAGTTTGGATCGTGGGCCAAGCTCATGATCTTTCCCTTCTTCTATTGATAACACAAGCATGCTACTCTCACTTCTTGTAGTGGTACAGTGGTCATACCGCATACCACTGTACAGTGTGATTTTCTATTTTACGGTAATGATATTTTAGAGCAATTAGCCCTCCAGGACCTTTTGATTCTTCAAGTGGATATGTATGTCCTACCCGCCCATGGGCAAAGTTGCTTACCCAGTAACGTCACCCTCTTAACCTTTGATTGCTGTGAGCTTCTGTCCTCCATTTATATTGCAGGACATTGCCTAAGGGTTCATGAGGTGGTCCCTATGCCCCAACAGTGTCAAAATTGCTTGTGCATTGGCCACCCAGCTAAATATTGCAGGTTTGTGGCAACGTTCCCAGTCTGCTGTGCCATGGATCATGTCGATACATCCTGCAGTCTTCCCCCACTTGTGTTAATTGCAACGAAGCTCGCCCTTCTTTTTCCTGCTGATGTCAGGTCTATTTTAATGAACATGAAATTCATTGTCTTAAGGAGAGTGAGAGCCTTATGCTATGGCTGTCTCTTGGCTCTGTCTTCAGGGGAATCTTCCTCGTGTTCTTTATTCTCGAGTGGTTAGGAGACCTCCAACCTCGGTGATCCCTCTGCCTACCAGCTCCTCCAGTCTTCCATGGTTACCCGTCTCTAATTCCTTTGCAGTTTTGCTCTCTGAACCTCCCCCCCACCTTCTTACCTCTTACTACCTCTACTTCTTCATCTTCTCGCCCATTAGTTTCTAAGTCTACGAGACCTCGCATGCTTGCACTTTCTTAGCACTTCTCACCTGTGAAGTTGAACCCATCCCCTAAGTCCAAGTCTCTTAGCATTCCTCTAGTGCTTACAATTCCCAAACAACTCTCCTCGGCCTCAAAGCCTAGTTCTCACCCCCTTTCTGGCTCTCACGTGAAGGTGGAGCTCATCCCCTCCCTCCCTCCCTTGTGTAGTCCCCTCTTCTCCTGTTCCCTCCCAGGCTTCTTCTCCAGCCCCCTTCCAGACTCTTTTCTCCTGTTTCCCCACAGGTCTGTTCTTCTGTCCCTGCCAGCACTTCTCCCCAGGTTCATACTCCCCTCCCTCCCCTCTCAGACCTCTTTGGTTCCCTCCATTGTCTCCATGATCTCTACTTGCTCTCCCTCACCTGTTTCTGAAATAATGGTATTGGTGTCTTCCTTGTCCACTAAAGTACTTGAGCTATCTCCGAATATATTGCAGAGAGAAAACCCTCAATGGACACCAGTGTACCTCCTCATGCCCCTTCTTATTTTTCACAGCCATTCACAGCATTTCAATTCTTCCCTGCTCACTCGCTTTCCGTTACCTCCACACACAGATTTCACTGACCCTACTAGCCCTTAGATTTTTATCACTTCTCACTGTTGGAATAAGTGGTACCCTGAGTTTCGGCCATAATTCATTTCAGAAGGCTGTTCGTGTGCCGTTACCAAACGAATTTGTTTCCATAAGGAATAGTGTAAATTAGATTAGTCTGTTTCAAACCCCCAAACATACACTTACAAAGGCACTGACAATAATACACTTATATAATTGTTCGAGCTGGGAGCTGTATGAAACTCGGGTTACCACTGTACCTATTTTTGTAAATAATGAATTATTTACAATGGAATATTCATGGTCTCAGGGGTAATCGGGGAGAGCTCCTGGTATTGCTCTCCCAGTTTTCCCCAGTGTGTGTTGGGTTATGAGAGCCTAAAATTCATTCAGCCATTATTCATCCCATTTCGAGCTATGTGTTGTTGCATTTTTCTGATCCCCTTCCTGATGAAACTTTTAATGAGAGTGCACTTCTTGTGCATGTTGGTATACCATTTCAACAGGTCTTTGATCTCTGCTGCAGTATACTGCAACACATATCTACTTGCACAGGTGGTATACAGTTTCCTCTCTATACCTCTCTTCCCTTCCCATGTATTATGTATCTCATATATTGTGTTCTTGATCTCTGCCACTGTCCATCTCGTTAGGTGATTTTAACGCTCATCATTATTTTTGGGGAGGGTCCCACTGTGACTCTCGTGGTGATCAATTGGAGACTCTTCTCGCTTATCATACTATTCATGTTTTAAATACTGATGTTTCCACCCATTTTGACTCTCGCACTCAGTCTCTTGCATTGATCTTTCTATCTGCTCCTCATCAATTGCACTTGATTATGTAAAGTAAAAGGGCACAAGTGCAACTAATGTGACATTTTGTTGTGGCAATGTTTCGCTCTCCAGGAGCTTTATCAAGCTGTTATGTAACAGCTTGATAAAGCTCCTGGAGAGCGAAACGTCACAAAAAAATGTCACATTAGTTGCACTTGTGTCCTTTTACTTTACATATTGTCGGTAATTCTACCAACATATTGCACTTGATTATGCTTGGTTTGTTCTTCCGGATTTGCATGACAGTGATCAGTTTCCGATTCTTCTTACTTTTATTATGTATTCCCGACCTCCTCGTAGCCCCCATTGGCAATTTGGATGAACAAACTGGGACTTATCTTCTCACCTTACCACTTTTATGGGGACCCTTCTTCATCACCAGTCCTAGCTGGTACACTAGTTTTCGACCTTAGTTTTGAATGTAGTGTTACATTCTATTCCTCAAACCTCGAGCACGCATTCTCAGATTTGCATGCCCTGGTGGTTTCCTGTGTGTGGCCGTGCAGTGTGCTTGAAACGTGCTGCATGGCCTCATTATCGATATAATCAGACCACAGATCGTCTTCTGGATTTTAAGCAGGCGAGGGCAATCACTTGCCTCATAATATGCGTCGCTGAACACAATTGTTGGCAAGACTTTCTACCATTACCTCGACTTCCCCTACGTGTGCAGTTTGGAAGAAGGTACTGAAGTTGTGTGGCAGATATGATCCGGACCCAGTTCCAGTTTTGTGGGTTGCTGGTGTCAGTGTTGTGGAACCTCTTGAAGTTGCCACGGAAATCAGGAAATATCTTGTCTGTCTCCCAAGGGCTTCACTTCTGTCCCTCATTTCTTGCTTCTAAGTCTGCCAGGGAGCAATCACCCTTGAATTTTTCTTCCAATGAGATGGAGTCTTATAAAGTACCTTTTAACCACTTGGAGTCTATGCTTTCTGCTTGCCAGTCATCGGCAGCTGGGCCTGATGGTATTCATATCCATATACTACAGCATCTGCATTCTACAGCCCCTGCAGTCCTTTTGCATCTTTTCAATCTTGTTTGGATGTGAGGAGTTCTTCCTCAATGATGGAAATCTGCCACTGTATTGCTTTTTCATAAGCCAGGCACTTTGGAACATGATACCTCTGTCTATCGTCCCATTGCTCTTACCAGTGCAGTCTGCAAGGTGATGGAACAATTGGTGAATTGATGTCTGATATGGTATTTGGAGACTCTCAATAGTCTTTCTCCTCGCCAATATGGCTTTCACAAAGGCCACTCTACTCTGGACCCCTTGCTCCACTTAGATACATATGTGCAAAGTGCCTTTTCTAATAAACACTCCATTGTGACAGTCTTTTTTGATCTCGAGAAGGCATATGGCACTACTTGGAGGTATAACATCTAAGCCCAGGCCCACTCCTTAGGTCTCCATGGTAATCTGCCAACCTTCCTTGCTGCTTTCTTACCTGAAAGATGTTGTCGTGTCCATGCTGGTGCCTTGCTTTCCTTGGACTCTGTTCAGACCAAGGGAATCCCACAAGGTTGTGTCCTTAGCACTACCCTTTTTCTCTTGGCTATAGATGATCTACCGTCCATTCTTCCATCGCATATTTGGTAGTCGCTTTATGTGGATGACTTCGCTATAACTTACGCAGGTGCTGACTGTCGCCTGGTAGCAGCCTTCCTTCAGGATGTGATTGACTGTGTTTCCCATTGGGCCACTTTTCATGGATTTAAATTTTCCGGTGTGAAAACCCCTTTCATTACTTTCACTAGACATCCTCTTGTCCCAGATGTTCCATTGTACTTGCACGGCTTGTGTATCCTGGAATGTGATATGGTCAAGTTTCTTGGCCTTGTTCGATCGCCGGTTGACATGGAAACCTCACATTTCCTCTTTGAAAGCAGCTTGCTATGTTTGACTAAATCTGCTTAGAATTCTTGTGCATCGTTCATGGGAGGGGGGATCACAGGCCTCTCCCTCATTTGCATTGTGTCCTAGTCTTGTCGAAGATGGATTGTGACGACCAAGTCTATTTTGTAGCTTCACCTGCAGATTTCTCTCTCTCTCCCTCTCTCTCTTTCCCTCTAAGCTAGATCCCTTTCATTATCAAGGTTTATGTTTATGCCTTGGTTCCTGTCATTCATCCCCTGTTGAAAGCCTCTATGCTGAGGTGAATGTTCCTTAGCCAATCATTGTGATGCTCGTTGCCTTTGTTACTTTGTCCACTCTCACAACCTTCATGTTCCTTCTATGTATAGGTTGGTCTCTGATGTTGGTAGGGGTCTCTTATTTGATCGATGCCTCTGCTTACTCCGTCTGTTTTCTCTTTGTCTTCATTCGGTCTTCTCTCCAGTTGCCTTTCCTGTATGTTCATGTAGTGTTTGCCTTTTCCCTTCCCTCCCCCCCTTGGGAGGTTCCGATGGTTCGTGTCTGTTCTTCCCAACTGCCCTGTGCTAATGCTCCCATACCTACGGCTGCTTCTCGTTCTCTTGATATTGATCACTTCTGGTCCCATGCTCATGCCATCGCTGTTTATACAGATGGTTCTAAATCTTCTGATGGTGTTGGGATCATAGTGGTGTTCCCTGACGGTGTTGTCAGGGGTCATTTGTTACACTAGGCTAGTATTTTCACAGCCGAGTTGTATGCCATCCTCATAGCACTTCTCCATGTTACATGTATGTCTCCTTCGGGGTTTGTGATCATTTCAGATTCCCTCAGTGCTTTACAAGCTATTAAACAGTTTGATTCCCCTCATCCATTGATCCTTTGTATTCAATTTTGGTTGCGTCATGTAGCTAGCAAAAACAAAGATGTCATTTTCTGTTGGGTCCCTGGACACGTCGATGCACGGGGCAACGAATGGACGGATGCTGCTGCTCGGTCAGCGGTACATGATCCTCCAGTTTCCTATAGAGGCATTCAGGTCAAGGACTATTTTACCATCATCTCTACCCGCATTTGCAACCGTTGGCAACAACGGTGGTTAGATATGCACCATAACAAATTACAGTGGACCCCCGCTTAATGATCACCTCCAAATGCGACCAATTATGTAAGTGTATTTATGTAAGTGCGTTTGTACGTGTATGTTTGGGGGTCTGAAATGGACTAATCTACTTCACAATATTCCTTATGGGAAAAAATTCGGTCAGTACTGGCACCTGAACATACTACTGGAATGAAAAAAGTTCGTTAACCGGGGGTCCACTGTATATGAAAAATTTTCTAGGGGTGTTACCTGTATGTACCTCAACATTACATGCATAAGAGTAATCTCATTGGTAGACAACAACTACATTGTTTACCGTAGTCACCCCGTGTAGACATGTGAGAAAACTGGTCACTGCAGGTGGCCTTTCGACACTCGCAATCTTATCCATATCTATCCGAGACCAGTATAAATTGGATATCACCCACAAGTACGGCACTACTAATTAATTGTGAACTGTATAGATTATATTAGTTTAACTGAATGAAGGAAGGGGGGGGGGTAGGTTACACATGGATATATCCATCAAGGAAAAACACTTGTACATAATCCCACCACTTACCAGATATTCTCTGGTGGTCACTTGATGTAGCTGGATCACCTATAACCTATCTGATTACAACATACCTAACTGGCCAGTATCAGTCTGCTTGAGGAAAATATTTTAATTTTCCGAAGCTATAGCACCTAATAGGTGTTTAATGTGCCGATATGAGTCAAAAATGTATTTGACAATAGGACAGAACCAAGAGTTCCCTTTGCACATGTGCGGATGTGTGGGGGTAGAGGTCGACTCGGGGCATGAGGAGGCGGCAGTGTTTTGAATGTAGTGAGGAAGCTGTGAAACATGGGATCAGGAAATTGGTGTTCACGGCGGCCTAAGGATTAATATAGGCCTCACTTCATAATAGGAAGTGTCGTGACTGTCCCTGGTGAAGAGTGAGGGAACGTGATTGATGGCACCGCTGTAAATAAGGTGGTAAAATGAGTGAATAATGGTAGGACCGGTGGTGACTGGCGCGTCGCCATGGACTGTGTCCCGGGGAAAAATACCCGTGATTTAATCATCACTCATCAGTCTCAAATCTTAATGGAGTGGCCTCCAATGTGTATAATAATTATGAGACATTAAACCGTCTTGTAAATCGTAATGTAATCAGTGATAATAACAATAAGTTAAGGAATCGTTGAAGCGATATGAACTGCCATTCCCAGAGTGTGTGCACATGTTTACCTCGTTGTTCCTGTCCCGAGGATAGTGAAGGCTTTATGGAGTCACGACTTCTAAACCGGGACAAACCGACGGATACCTCGTCCTGCTGGAATAAGAGCCGTGTCGGTGTAGCAGGACATCGAAATGAGATGGTGAATGGAGGAAATAAGGAGTATCAATCACCCACAGTTAAGTAACCCTTCTGGTTATAGCAGACTGATACTGGCCAGTTAGGTATGTTGTAATTGGATAGGTTATGAGTGATCCAGCTACATCAAGTGACCACCAGAGAATATCTGGTAAGTTCAAATTCAAATTCAAATTCAAAGTTTATTCTCTATAAGGATTACAATGCTGTGTTTACAGAATTTGGTTATTGTGTGGTTTACATGTAGTAAAATAATGATTACAGAGTGTACCACTAGAACACCTAGCATGGCTAGGCATTTCGGGCAGACTTAGTTTAATTCTTAATTTTAAAATATTACAAATTATGAGGTAAGTTGGTATTATGGCTAAGTGACTAAATACTAGTTTGTGAGTTTAGCAATGTGAATGCTTTTGTTTTGGCACAGTACATAGTTTCAATATTGGAGTATCACAGGATTCATTATTTTAAGATTGAGATTAATATTTCTGTTTATGGTCAAATGGGTGAGTGAGTGTAAGTGTGAACCACCAGGTGGTATTCGTGTAGTTAGTTGACGGGGTGTATCAGGGAGATAAGATGTTTTCTAATGGTAGTTTTGAAGGTGATGAATGTGTCTGCAGTTCTAGAGTTCTCAGGTAGGGTGTTCCAGATTTTAGGGCCTTTGACATACAGTGAATTTTTGTAAAGGTTTAGTCGGACACGGGGAATGTCGTAGAGATGTTTGTGTCTGGTGTTATGCCTGTGGGTTCTGTCACAACTATCAAGAAAGCATTTTAGGTCAAGGTTGATATTGGAGTTTAAGGTCCTGTAGATGTAGATTGCACAGTAGTAAGTGTGGATGTACTGAACAGGGAGTAAGTTTAGATCTATGAAGAGTGGGGGGGTGTGTTGCCAGGGATGGGATTTAGTGATTATTCTTACTGCAGCTTTTTGTTGGGTTATTATTGGCTTTAGGTGTGTTACTGCAGTTGATCCCCAAGCACAAATAGCATAGGTGAGGTATGGATAAATAAGTGAGTGGTATAGTGTGAGAAGGGCATTTTGCAGCACGTAGTATTGTATCTTGGAGAGGATCCCAACTGTTTTGGATACTTTTTTGGTTATGTGTTGGATATGGGTGCTGAAATTCAGGTTGTTGCCAAGGTATAGGCCTAGGAATTTGCCCTCATTATGTCTGGTAATTAGAGTGTTGTCGATCTTAATGTTAATTTGTGCATCTCCTTCTCTGCTACCAAACATAATATAGTAGGTTTTGTCAGTGTTAAGCGTAAGTTTATTGGCTGTCATCCAAGTCGATATTTTGATCAGCTCCTCGTTAACAATGGTGTTGAGGGTGGCAAGATTAGGGTGAGAGATGACA
The DNA here is from genome assembly GCF_038502225.1 of Cherax quadricarinatus. Taxonomy (NCBI): domain Eukaryota; kingdom Metazoa; phylum Arthropoda; class Malacostraca; order Decapoda; family Parastacidae; genus Cherax; species Cherax quadricarinatus. Next base: position 46,877,392 of record NC_091301.1, read on the forward strand.
TAAGTCGTGTCGTCAGCAAAGAGAATGGGTTTCAGGTGTTGGGATACGTTTGGAAGATCATTGATGTATATGAGGAAGAGCAGGGGACCAAGGACACTTCCCTGCAGAACTCCAGTATCAAGTGGCCGTGTTGTTGATGCTGTGTCTTTAATGGTGACATACTGATACCTATTAGTGAGGTAAGATTTGAAATAAGCAAGCGCATGGCCTCTTATACCGTAGTGGTCAAGTTTGTGGAGTAGGATGTCGTGGTCTACTGTGTCAAAAGCTTTTCTTAGGTCAATAAAAATTCCTAGTGGATATTCCTTATTTTCCAATGCTGTGTAGAGCAGATCTAGCATTTTTATGATTGCATCATTAGTGCTTTTATTTTTCCTGAATCCAAATTGGCAGGGGTTGAGTATGTTTTGTGCCGTTATAAATAAATATAGTCTCCTGTGCACGAGTTTCTCAAAGATTTTGGATAGCAATGGTAAGTTTGATATTGGCGTATAGTTGTTTAAGTCTGTAGGGTCACCACCTTTATGTATTGGTGTAACCCTTGCCATCTTGAGTAGTTTCGGGAAGGTGCTAGTTTCTAGTGACTTGTTAAAAAGTAATGAAATAGCATGTGAAAGGACATGGGCCGCTCGCTTGTTCAGTAATGGTGGGACATGAGACAGATTCCCTGAGTTATTTTTAAGTGACTTTATAATCTCGGTGACTTCTGTGGGCTCAGTTGGTGCAAGATAGAAGGAATCTGGGAAATTCCCATCTAGGTAGTCCCCGGCATGGGCATTGGTATGTGGGATTTTATTGGCGAGATTAGATCCTATGGTTGAGAAGAAGTCGTTTACCTTGTTAGCTGTGTCAGTGGGATGTAGTGGTGTTTCATTAGGTTTAGTTAGGACAATATTCTTGTTTTTTTTTCAGTTTGTGGGTCCCTAGAATCTGAGAGAGTGTTTTCCAGGCCTTTTTTATATCTCGTCTAGTGTCTGTGAATCTACTGGAGTTGTATAGTTGTTTGGCTTTCTTTATTACTTTGGTGAGAACTGATGAATAGTGTTTAAGCCCTGTCTATATTGCTTTTCATATTGGTGTTTCTTGTCAATGGATTTCAGAATGGTGCTGGTTAGCCATGGGCAACCAAGCCGTCTGTTTGTGATCTGTTTCGTTTTTATAGGACAATGTTTGTTGTATAGTCTAAGTAATTTGTTAAGAAAAATGTCTGTCCAGTCATCAATACCATTGGCCTTGGAGAATTCTGTAGGCCAGTCAACAGTCTCTAGGTCAGCTTATTGAGGCCTCGTCATGGAGTCTAAATGAGACTTTGTTGTATTCAAGTGGTGGTTTACTAATGTTTGTCAGGAGGAAGGTAGGGTAGTGGTCTGCAGTGCTATCTGTGATTATCCCTGATTTAAGGGGGGCTAGTATATTGGTCCATATGTGGTCTATTATGGTTGCACTTGTCTCAGTGAGCCTGGTTGGTTTAGTTATTGTTGGTATGAGAAGTGTGTTGTTCATATTGTTGATGAAATCAGTTACAGGCTGATCATCTAGTATGCCAAGGTTGATGTTGAAGTCTCCAGCTAAGAGAAGGTGGTGCTTATTCATTTGTCTGTTTGTTATTAGTGACTTTAATTTCTCACTGAAATTTGGGATGTTTGTGTGAGGTATCCGGTAAATGGCACCGATTGTTATAGGTGTCTTAAGGTTTTTTACAGTAAAATTAGCAAAAATGTATTCCCCATATTCATCACTAAAGCAAGTGGTGCTAATACAGAGCCAACTAGGGGAAATAACCTCCTTGACTTGGTTCTTGCCAGTAGGGAAACACTAATTAATAATCTTGAGGTTAATGATGAGCTTGGGGAAAGTGATCACAAATCACTCAGTTTTAATATATCATGGAATTCCCCTAATAATGGCAATCAAGTCTCTGTCCCTGACTTCCGCTTGGCTGATTTCATAGGACTGAAAAATTACTTAGGTGGGCTGAACTGGAATGACCTGACTAAGGGTCAGGTAGGTGGCGATGGATGCCGATATGACGCTTTCCAGGGCATAGTTCTAGCTGCTCAGTCAAATTATGTTCCAAATAGGGAAATCAGATCAAACAAAAATGATCCTAAATGGATGAACAATAGATTAAAATTTCTAATTGGTCAAAAGAGAGGCATATATAGGCAAATCAAAAGAGGAGAGGGACAATTAAGAAATCGATATATTCAGTTAAAGAGAGAAATAAAAAAAGGAATTAGAAAAGCAAAAAGAGATTATGAGGTTAAAGTTGCAAGAGATTCAAAGACTAACCCAAAAGGACTCTTTCAGTATACAGAAGTAAGATCAGGGACAAGATAGGCCCACTCAAAAGTTACTCGGGTCAGTTCACTGACAGTGATAAGGAAATGTGTAGAAGTTTTAACACATACTTCCTCTCAGTTTTTACACAGGAGGATACCAGCGATATTCCAGAAATGTTAAATTATGTGGAACAGGACGATAATAAACTGTGCACGATTAGGGTCACAAGTGACATGGTCCTTAGGCAAATAGGTAAATTAAAACCTAACAAATCCCCAGGCCCTGATGAACTGTATGCAAGGGTTCTAAAGGAATGTAAAGAGGAGCATAGCAAACCTTTGGCTAAACTTTTCAACATATCACTACAAACTGGCATTGTGCCAGATAAGTGGAAAATGGCCAAGTCTCTTCTCAAAGATCACTTACTCACCCAAAACCAAATAAATACTGAATAACTGAACCTTATAAATTGTATATCTTAAATGTTTCTCACAATTATATCACATAAATGTTAAACCTAAAACCCAATCTAACTTTATTATTTTTTAAATACACTACCTAACAGAATACTCCATTCTACTGAATGTACAACAATGCATACAACCATATGACCTGTCTTTGTAATACTCACTTGTGCTTTATAGTAATCTGTTTACATTAAAGTTTTATCACCGATGTCATCATTGCTTAGTTCATCTTAAGTTAATTTTAAGCCAGCCCGTAATGCTATGCATAGTATAAGTGGCTTTGGCATACTGCTCTTTTCTGTATTTTTTGTACCTCTGTATGTGTGCACAACTGTACGCAAGGGTTCTAAAGGAATGTAAAGAGGAGCTTAGCAAACCTTTGGCTAATCTTTTCAACATATCACTACAAACTGGCATTGTGCCAGATAAGTGGAAAATGGCAAATGTGATACCTATTTTCAAAGCAGGTGACAGGTCCTTAGCTTCAAACTATAGACCAATAAGCCTAACCTCCATAGTGGGAAAATTTATGGAATCAATTGCCGAGGCAGTTCGTAGCCACCTTGAAAAGCATAAATTAATCAACGAATCTCAGCATGGTTTTACAAAGGGGCGTTCCTGCCTTAAGAATTTGTTAACTTTTTTCACTAAGGTATTTGAGGAGGTAGATCATGGTAATGAATATGATATTGTGTATATGGACTTCAGTAAGGCTTTTGACAGGGTCCCACATCAGAGACTATTGAGGAAAATTGGGGCACATGGAATAGGAGAAATTTTTTCCTGGATAGAGGCATGGTTGACAAATAGGCAGCAGAGAGTTTGCATAAATGGGGAGAAATCAGAGTGGGGAAGCGTCACGAGTGGTGTTCTACAGGGGTCAGTGTTGGGCCCCCTGCTGTTCACAATATACATAAACGACATAGATGAGGGCATATAGAGCGACATCAGCAAGTTTGCCGATGACACCAAAATAGGCCGTCGAATTCATTCTGACGAGGACATTAGAGCACTCCAGGAAGATTTGAGTAGACTGATGCAGTGGTCGGAGAGGTGGCAGATGCAGTTTAATATAGACAAATGCAAAGTTCTAAATGTTGGACAGGACAATAACAATGCCACATATAAACTAAATAATGTAGATCTTAATATTACGGATTACGAAAAAGATTTAGGAGTTCTGGTTAGCAGTAATCTGAAACCAAGACAACAGTGCATAAGTGTTTGCAATAAAGCTAATAGAATCCTTGGCTTTATATCAAGAAGCATAAATAATAGGAGTCCTCAGGTTGTTCTTCAACTCTATACATCCTTGGTTAGGCTTCATTTAGATTATGCTGCACAGTTTTGGTCACCGTATTACAGAATGGATATAAATGCTCTGGAAAATGTACAAAGGAGGATGACAAACTTGATCCCATGTATCAGAAACCTTCCCTATGAGGATAGACTAAGGGCCCTGAATCTTCACTCTCTAGAAAGACGTAGAATTAGGGGGGATATGATTGAGGTGTATAAATGGAAGACAGGAATAAATAAAGGGGATGTAAATAGTGTGCTGAAAATATCTAGCCTAGACAGGACTCGCAGCAATGGTTTTAAGTTAGAAAAATTCAGATTCAGGAAGGACATAGGAAAGTACTGATTTGGTAATAGAGTTGTGGATGAGTGGAACAAACTCCCAAGTACAGTTATAGAGGCCAGAACATTGTGTAGCTTTAAAAATAGGTTGGATAAATACATGAGTGGGTGTGAGTTGGACCTGATTAGCTTGTGCTACCAGGTCGGTTGCTGTGTTCCTCCCTTAAGTCAAGGTGACCTGACCTGACTAGGTTGGGTGCATTGGCTTAAGCCGGTAGGAGACTTGGACCTGCCTCGCATGGGCCAGTAGGCCTGCCGCAGTGTTCCTTCGTTCTTATGTTCTTTTGTTCTTAATACAAGATAATTGGTTAGAGTAATAGATGGCAATACCACCCCCAACTTGGTTTGGTCTGCAGTTGTGAATTGCTGTGTATCCTGGTAGAGGGTAGATATCTATTGTGTCCTGCTTAAGCCAGGTCTCGGTAAGAATAATGCAGGAGAAGGGTGTCTTTAGTGATTCAAGGAGTGCCAGGAGGTCATCATAGTGTTTGCTTAAGGACCTGATGTTGTAGTTAAGTACTGATAGACTTTTAGCATTGTTTAGGATAGTGCTGGCTTGTGATGCTGTGTAATAAAGGCAGTTACTTTCCAATAGGTTTTGATTGTGTGTCAGATTATGGAGGTTTAGATCAGGGTCAACGTGATCAATCATCTTCTAGGTTTAAATTATGGTTATTTATATCCTGAGTTGTGTGTTGAGTTCTAGTACTGATATTTGTAGTGGTGGGAAGTTTGGACAAGTATATAGCTAGAGTATTTTGGTCATATAGAGTATAGTCACTACTACACATAATGAAATTGATGTTGTCTATGTGCTGTGCTGGAATGAACTAAAGTACAACTAGGTATAAACTAGTAATATAAAAATACAAATTAAAAATATAACAAGACTCACTTGTAATTGCACTAAGGTCTAATATAATGACTTTTGTGGAGTCTATGTTTTGAGCTAGAATGAGCTATAGTACAACTAGGTTTAATCTAATAATATAAAAATACAAATTAAAAATAGCACCAGTCTCTCACTAGTAATTGCACTATGGTCTAATATAATGAATTTGGTATTGACTATGTATTGAGCTAGAATGAGCTATAGTACAACTGAGTTTATTCTAATAATATAAAAAAGGCACAAGACTCTCAATTGTAATTGCACTAAGGTCTTATATAAGCTGTTTACAAGAATTAGAGTATAACTAGATTTAAATTGATAGGATAAAATACACAAGTTAAGGTAGCAAAAGAATAATAAAAAAAATTATAAAAATAAAAATGGCAATGACTTGGTTATAATATGCTAGTAAGATGGTAGACAGGATAATATAAAAGTTGTAGTTGAAAATACTGGTTTAAAAAAGTATAGAATAAAAATGGTCAATAAAAGAAGTTTACAATAAGTTTGGTCAATATAGTTTAAAGCAAAATTGGGCAATAATAGGGATTTTAGAATAAAATTGGGCAATTTTTTTTTTATTTAAAATACAATACATAGCTTAACATAAAAACCCCTTAAACTAGGGTTGATACACATTGAATATAAACACATTTTGAAACACAATCTCTCAGAACGTACAATAGCAAATAACAAACACAATATTAACAAACACAAGAGGTTACACAAATATACTAGAAAATATCGCTTGTGACAAAACATAACATTAAGAAAGATGGATAATCTTAACCCTATATATACAAGAACAACAACAAGAACATAACATGTAGGTGACCCCTGTAGCAGGTTCAATAATATAATTAAATCTATAATCCCTTCGGGTATACACTATTTACATAATATTACTGGGACATATTGCCAATGCAAAATACAATACAATAAGAATAATATTATGATAAATATATAAATATATCGGTTACTCACAACCAACACAAATAATCGATAACCGAAAGAATCTACATCACAATCTCATGATAAAACAAAGTACATACTGTTACTCACCTAACCCACCAGTACATAAGTTCCCTACAGTCACACATACTCGCCTTACCACAAGTCTTACAAGTCAGCCACAAAACTAGAATAGCCATAAGCATTCTGCACTCATCTACAGGCTATACACATTATATAATATAGCAATAAAATGCTCAGTACAAACACATAAAACCCCATTTGCCAGGCCATAGCCGAAAGGTACATCAAGTACTTCAACAAAGAAAGAAGGCAGTAGACTCTGACTTAAGACATCTATAACACACATAACTTCACCACCACATCCACTCATACAACCACATTTACCTCAACCACGCATTACACAGATACACACAGTAAACCAGCCCTTGTGCATACCCAACCCCGGAGGCAAGCCCGTTCCATCCCCTGAAATTCAATCCCCCCCCCTTTCACAACGTTAACAATGCTCTCACACTCATACTACGGTACCCTGCTGAAAAAGCCTGGTCCCAGCGACTTCCATATATTTCCCAATTATAACACAACGTTCTATAAATGGTCCCCGCAACCCCCTTTTGCGCACCTTCCAATCCCCATTCCTTCTCATCGCCCAGGATACAAAAACAAAATCCGCAATTATATACGTGACTGCACGTTGCACAGGCACCTCGACGCCTCCCACGTCCAAACTTAACACCCTCAATACTGATATCCCGAATCCTCCCACTGTCCTCAGAACCTTACCCATCCATTCCCTGATGCTCCCCAAATTATCACAAAAATACACTACATGAAACGCCGTCTCCTCATCCCCGCACACCTGACACGCGCCCTCCACCATCAACCCTCTTTCCTTAAGTGCAGCACCCGACGGCAGTATACCATGGAGAAAACGGAAAAATACCTCTCGCACATTTGGACGCACGCGCATCAACCGTAATCTTTCCCATATATCCTTCCACGCATACATAGGGTAGATACTCTCAGCCTTCACGACTACCTTCGCCCTTACAACACGCTCTAAAACACCCACTCGAACTTTATTAGGGTCCCATACATGCAGCAACGCCCGCAACACGTCTTCACACACCTTCATCTCCGACCCTCCCCACCACATTCACACCTCTTCATGCAAGCCATTCACGCCCCTCCCTGCATGACCCCGCACACGGCGTAACCCCCACTTCAAATAAATACACTTGACTCTTAACCATAAATCAATCAACCCCAATCCTCCTCTGTTGACCGGTAAAGTAACCACACTCCTACTCAACCATTCACACCCAGAACCCCAAAGAAAATGGAAAACCCTCTTTAACAGCCTCGTAACATCCGGACCTGCTAACGGATATACCGCAGCCACGTGCCAGACTTTACTGTATAACAACACATTCACAACAATCGCACGCTGATGTACTGTCAAATGAGTTGGTCTCAACCCATCCAATCGCCCCACCATTCGATCCACAACAAGTCCAGAATTAACCATCCTCGCCTCTCTCGCACTACTCATATACACTATTCCACACACTTTTATCCTGTCCACCATATTCCAATGTACATGCCTTCCCCAACTCTCTCTTCCGCGGGGGCGTTGACCCCCGGAACTCTCTCCAGGTAAACTCCAGGTAAACTCCCACCCAATCTCCTAAGACCAGTAATTTTGACTTTTCCACATTAACTCAACCCGGTAACCCCCGCGAAATTATCAATAACATCTCCAACCGCACGTAAACTCCTCTGTGTTCGCACGAGTATTGTCGTGTCATCCACATACCCTATTATTCCCTGCTCTCCACTTCCTACTCCCCAATCCACCTCCATACATGCTTCCACCTTTCTATAGAAAGGGTCTGTTAAACAGGCAAACAACAATTGAGACAGGGGACAACCCTGCCTAATACCCAGACCCATGGATACCCACTCCCCAAACTTCCCATTTACCTGTACACACACTCCCACACCTGTATACAATGTCTCTGCCCAATGCACCACCTCCTCCCCAAAACCCTGCCTCCTTAATATGTACCACAATACCTCACGTTCTACACTATCATACGCCGCCTGCCAATCTAATGCTAAGACACCCCCCCCTGCTTCCCTCCCGACCCTTCCACAAAATTCTTTATAATACTATGCCCGTCATACATCGTCCTCCCAGACACACCATATTGTCCTCTCGCAACCACTCTATCCACCACACACTTCATCCTATTTCCTAAAATTTTTGCAAAAATCTTATAATCAGCACACAGCAATGATATTATCCTAAAGTCCCGCACCGTGTCCTGTTTCTTACCTTTTGGCACTAAAACCACAACCGCAGTTCCTTGCAACCTGCCCATCCTCCCCTCCCTTTTCATCGTATTCATTAGTTCTACTAAGAAGGACTTCAACACATTCCAATGGCTCACATAAAACTCGCAGGGCAAGCCATCCAGACCTGGAGCCTTACCTCGTGCCATCCCCTCCAAAGCCCTCCACACCTCCCCTTCTTCAATATCCCCCCCCCCAACGCCATGCGATCACTGCTACTTAGCACACAAGATACATTCTCCCCCAACCTCCCGAAAGCCTCCACATCCATCCCTACACTCAGTAAATTTTTGCCAAACCACCTATCCACATAATCACTCATTGCCTCCGTTGTTCTTAACTCATGTCCCGCCCTATATCCACCTAAGTCCTCATGTACCACCAGCCTATCAATTTCCATAGCCATACGTCACTGCCTCTGTCCCCGTAACACACGGGCCGATGGTCGGTCACCCCACACCGCCTCTTCAATTCCACCCTGCACTCTCACCGCATCAAATCTGTCATTCTGCAAATCTCGAATCCTCCCTTTTAACAACTCGATTTCCTCCATGGGATACTGCCCTGCCTGCATGCCCCTCTCATAACAACTTTGCAACCTACCCTCAAAATACTGCTGCAACCCGTACGTCATCCAACCCTGGTACTTTCCCCATCGCACATAAAACCGCCGGATCCTCTCCTTAGCTACCCCATCCCACCACCCCAGCAAGTCACCCACATCCCTACCCTCTCCCCACAAATTCTCCCACATTGTCCTAAAATCTAACCCCGCCTCCTCCACCCCAAGAAGTCTCACATTTAACTTCCAATACCCTGGATACCTCTTAGGTAAGCTGGCCCAAGTCAAGTCCATATAAACAGTTCTATGATCCGTGTATACAGCATCCACCATATGCACACACATCACCCGCACACTTCTCGTCACATATAACCTATCGAGCCTGGCCGCGTATCCCTGTCTATGAAACGTATGCTCAACCATTAGGTCCCCACCTCCAATAACATCCCTTAACCCCACGCCCAGCAAAAGATCCCTTAGGCTAACCAAAAAATACCCTGCCCCCCGTGGCTCCACATCCTTTCTACGTATTATACAATTCCAATCACCGCCCACGATTGTTACCGAGGGAAGAGATCTCAAATAATAAACCAAAACATCATGCACAAATTCATTCTTCACCCGTACATCACGCTCCACCGGCGCATACACACAAACCACTGCCAGTCACTCACCTCTCCACCATCCAACTACCCGGAGTACCCTACCCTCCTCCCCTCCCTCACATCTAATTACAACAAACGGGCTCGTCTCCCGAATCAGAATTCCAACCCCACCTTTCAAACAGTCCGAATATGCCACAAACACACGATATCCATCCACATTCAAATCCCGACCCGCCTTAAAGTTATGCTCCTGCATGAATACAATATCTATGGCATGACGCCTCAAAAACCCCTGGAGCCACAAACGCTTCACATTCACACACAACCCATTTACATTCACAGTCATACACCTGAAACCTTCTTGAAGGGTTTTACACGCTGCCCTGTAACTCCTTTCATAGACACGTCACCAGCCTTCCTACTTTTCCCACCATGCTCACCACAGTGAGCTCTATTCCCTCCCTGGTCGAACACCTGACCGGACACACCTGTGGCGCCTCCACTCACCACGTCAGCCCACGGTTTCTTCCCCGGTCTCTGCGCCAGGGTCAAGACATCATCGGAATCAGAGTGAGTTGCCGCCCTCTTCCGCCGAACACTCTCTGCATCCATGGTCTGGTCGGGGATGCCTCACAATGCACCTCCGCCGCCACCTCGATCACGGTCACCATTCCTGTAGAAGAGGCACCTGAAGTCAGCTGGCTGTCTCTCCTCTCGTCCTCACTCTCCTCAGGTCCCACCACTGATTGTACATCATCCCCGGCTCTCTTCGTCTCCAAAAACCTTTCCGTCAACTGCTTCAAAGCCACATCCTCTGCTCGTTCTCCTCCACTCAGCTTGGTCTCCCCTTCCACCAAAGCAGAGACTGTAGATCCTACAGGCATTAATGGGCTCGACCCCACTGTCGGAAACTCTCTCTCCACCTCCTCGCTCCAAGACGAACTATGGCCCTTTACAGGCGTCCCGCTGGCAGGCCCCACCTTCGGGTCAGGCCCTCACTCCGTCCTTCTGTCTGCATCCTGTTGTCGCTGCTGCCTCTCACACTGTGCTGCCATATGGTCATAAGCGCCACATAGCCTGCAAGTCTTGTGCTGCCCTGCGTAATACACCATCACTTGCATCCGAAAGTCGTCCAGGATGACAAACGATGGGATGGGATGCCTCAGCGTCATCTTTAGGTTGAACGTACCCTCCGGCCAGCCGGCATACGCCCCATCCACCAGGTACCCGCCGTTGCCAGATGCACAGTACCATAACGTTCAAAAACGTTCCATATATCTGCCTCGTCAGCTTCGAAAGGCACGTTACGTACCTTCACCCAAGTGTAGTGTCGCGACACGTCAATTAAACGAACTCGTATTGCCGAGTTTACGTCCACACAGCCATCTTGATACTGCTCCACTAGGCGCTCATACACTGCCGTCGATCGTAGCTTAACGAATATTCGGTAAGCCCCGTTGAGCGATACTCCATACAAATCTTGATCAGCAATGCTGTATGTGTCGCGAATAATCAAAGGTAGAAGCACCTGTGCGGACTGAGGCGTAACTACACCCCGCACTAAATCAAAGCACACAGTGTTGACGCGCCTTCTGATAGTCTGTGCCATCTTGTGAAAATCAATCTGCGCAGGAAGGCCTCTCAACCAGGAGCGTGTGCGCAGCACAACCTCACGGCAATAAAGCGATGAGGTCAATGATAAAATAAGATAAAAAAGTGATGTGGTAAGTTGTAAAAAAGGAGATAGATTCTGTAGATATTAAACACAATTAAGACTATGAGGTAGAATGGTCGTTGAATACAACAAAGACAATCAAAGGTAGTTGGGGTATTAGAATTTTAGGGGGGCACAAATTTATGACAATATAACACTAACGGTGGACTATGGGTATTATCTGCACTTTACTCTGATTCTGTTAGTCCAGCATCACTTAGGAATGTTTTAAGCTCATGTTCTGTAGTTAGTTTAATATGTTTATTATGCACCCCATACCCATCCTGTGGGCGGTAGTCAAAAGATTACAGAGGTACATAATGGGTCCAGGGACTAGGCCTCAAAGTTTTGATAGCTGAGCAAGTTACAGAGGTAATGAATTCACAATTTACAAAGGTAATGAACTCACAATTTACAAAGGTAATGAACTCCAGGTAGGTCTAGTCACAATCATGACAAGTTACAAAGGTATTTACAGATTACAGAGGTACATAATGGGTCCAGGGACTGGGCCCCAAAGTTTTGATGGCTGAACTAGGTACAAAGGTAATGAACTCACAAGTTACAAAGGTAATGAATACTGTAAGAATGGTTACTTACGTTTATACATGGCTACAATCATGAAAATTTTTTAGAGTAATGAGCAATTCACACTTCCACACCTGGTCACAACTGTAGTAAGTTATTGGTGCAAATATTGATTGTTGAGTCACACACACACACACACACACACACACACACACACACACACACACACACACACACACACACACACACACACACACACACACACACACACATACAAATTCATACACACACACACACCTCTGTAACTTGCTCAGCTATCAAAACTTTGAGGCCCAGTCCCTGGACCCATTATGTACCTCTGTAATCTTTTGACTACCGCCCACAGGATGGGTATGGGGTGCATAATAAACATATTAAACTAACTACAGAACATGAGCTTAAAACATTCCTAAGTGAGGCTGGACTAACAGAATCAGAGTAAAGTGCAGATAATACCCATAGTCCACGGTTAGTGTTATATTGTCATAAATTTGTGCCCCCCTAAAATTCTAATACCCAAACTACCTTTGATTGTCATTGTTGTATTCAATGACCATTCTACCTCATAGTCTTAATTGTGTTTAATATCTACAGAATCTATCTCCTTTTTTACAACTTACCACATCACTGTTTTATCTTATTTTATTATAAACTAACCATAACTTGTCCTCAATAATTCTACCTCACTTTAAGAAATACTCAATTGCCCAATTTTATTCTAAAATCCCTATTATTGCCCAATTTTGCTTTAAACTATATTGACCAAACTTATTGTAAACTTCTTTAGAGATGAAGTATCTCTTCCCAGTGGGCTGTTTCCTAACTGCGATTTTTCCATCCCTCACAAAGCACTGGTGGATTTTTTGGGCATAGCGTAATTTTCTTAGCCGATAAAGAAGGTTTTGTCTTGTTTTGGTAAGGCACTCATTGACGTAAACATCAGATTTCATAGAAATAGATGATTTTAGTAGGTTGTTTCTTTGTAGGCTAGTTTGGAATTTTAACAGCACTGTTTTTTTACCCGCTTGGTAGCCCATCAGTTTGCAATCCTTTAGGTCATCACTACATATGTTAAGGCGAAGGTGGTCCTTGATAAGCTGTAGGGTGGTCTCCATGCAGGTTTCTTGGGTGACTGTGGCTGGGAGATGTTTGCTGTTAACTACAACAGCGTCAGGTAGCTGCTGTTGGTCATTATGGTCTTGGAAGTTGGTTATGACATTGGCAAGTTGTTGGTGAGATTATGTACAAATGTTTTTCCTTGATGGATATATCCATGTGTAACCTACCCCTCCCTCCTTCATTCAGTTACACTAATATAATCTATACAGTCCACAATTAATTAGTAGCACCGTACTTGTGGGTGCTATCCAATCCATACTGGTCTCGGATAGATATGGATAAGATTGTGAGGTTGAAGGAACCACCTGCCGTGACCAGGGGTGGCTAAGTTTTCTCACATGTCTACACGGGGTGACTACGGTAAACAATATGGTTGTCTCCCAATGAGTTTACTTGTATGCATGTAACGTTGAGGTACATAAAGGTAATCACCCCTAGAAAATTTTCCATAACTGCCCGCTGGTCCTTCCTGAACCGGATGCAATCAGTGAAAAAATTAATTGAATTAATTACTTAATAATGAAGTGAATGATTGAAGGAAGTGGTATAGGGTACACAAGTTTAATTGATCGTGTGGTGGATGATAATTAGCCCAATTAATTGCTAGCACATGTGTGGCTAGGATTTATACTAGAGTAAAGTGCAAGAATTACTCTTATAAGGCGCCTACTTAAGTTGTATAATCAGTGATTAATAATTCTCTAACCATGACTGGATCTGATGGAGTTAATGTGGCTGACAAGTCCGTGAATTTTAGAGTAATGAAAGCATCATTACAGGTTATTAAAGGCCATGTGACGAAGGCATTTGATTTAATGAATCAAAGAACCGTGAACCCTAATGAATTAAAGTTATATTTAGATGCTTCAGAGAGTAGATTTGATTGGTACAAATTGTGGTTAAAAGACTGTGAAAGAGATCTGCTGGAGAATTGTGCAGATGGAATGGAAATGAATGTTTTAATTAATCAACATTACGAATTGGAAGAAAAACTGTCTTGTAAAAGTAAGGCTTTGAATAAATTAAAGGGTGTAAGCCAGGCAGTTGATCAACATATTAATGCAAAGGATGTGTTTGCCAAAACCTCCAGAGTATGGTCTGGAGGAAATCAGACTAGGTCGGCAGGAATTAATTGTTCAACTGCAGACCAGTCAGCCAAACAGTTCTAAGGATATAACACATAATGACTCTGAAGTATCTGTCAAGTCTCAAAAGGGAAAAATAATCCCAGTGGTAATAATCATAGTTAAGAGTTAAACAGGCACATATCAAGTCAGGAATCAGTAATAGTGGTTCCTCACATCAAGGTAAGAGGAATAAGTACCTCAGTAAGGGTAACCCAGTTAATAAGAGGTCAGGCAAGGAAAAGAGAGACTGCTGCCTCTTCTGCCAGGGTACTCATTTCACTAAAAATTGTAATGCCTATAATTCATGGGATATTAAAGTGGAGAGGATGGAAGAACTTGAAAGATTTATCAGATGTCTAGACAATCATAATGTAAAGGATTGTCATACCAAATTGAACATTTGCTATCAATGCAACAAGAGAAGGCACCATACAGTTATGTGCAGGGTTATATGTGATTCTTATAATGATGGTGACAATAATAATAATGTTAATAACCCTGACACTACAGTGACTGATGTAAAGATTGCAGCTAATGGCAATAATGATGGCCTAGCTGAGGTAGCCTTGCCGGTGTTGGATGTAATAATTCAGGATAAAGGGCATAAATCCAAAACCATGTGGCGTCACTCTCCTCAACCCTGGTACGGGCCATGTAATATATGGCAGACTACCGCCTAGTAATAATGACTAGAGGAAGTGAATACAGTCACGGTGTCTTACTCATAAAAGGTCAACCCAGTACAAGTATTCTTCTATCGAGAATGATGTTGAACCAGTCTAATTTGTGGGAGCTGGACAGCATAGGGATTAATATAAATGAGGGAAGTCCAGATGATTCCTTTACTCAGGAACAATACCTGAAGGATGTTAAATGTGAATCTGGACATTACTGGGTGCGACTTCCGTGGAAGCTCAACCGTCCAGAATTATCTACTAATTATAGGATGGCGTATGGACAGTTAAAGGGCCCAGCTCTGCGAACTGAGCAAGACACCAAAATTGTTGATTGCTTATAATGATATAATTAATAAACAGTTAAATAATAAATTGTTTCTACTTCAGGCGACGATAAATGCACACCTTATGTGCACAGGTGGTCCACTGAGCGAAGTAACTGGGTAAATAATCTTATGTGGACAATTTCCGGGTGTGACGTCAACTGAAGAGGAACTAATGAGGATATGTGAAGGGGTTAATGAAATAATGAAGTAAGGTGTTGGGACTGACTTGGGATACTGAGAGAGACTTGTTATTGTTAAAGTCTCATAATTCCAGTATGCCCAATAAATTAACCCAGGGAGCATAGGCTTATGCCCCTGAGAGAATGGAACAGTAATTAGTCCATTTTGAGGGATCAATAAATATGGATGGCCATGGAGTTGAAGTGCCTATATGCAGTAATGTGCTGGGGCTGACTTGGGACACTGAGAGAGACTTGTTATTGTTAAAGTCTCATAATTCCAGTATGCCCAACAAATTAACCCCGAGAGCATAGACTTAGTGTCACACCTTACAATAAGAGGGAAATTGTTAATACCAGAAGCATGGAGGCTTGAGTGTGCTTTGGGTGGAGGCCTACCTGAGGAGTTAACAGGTGGAAAGAATTAATGGGTGATTATGTAAATACCAATGTTGGAGTTCCCAAGCCAGGTGGCCAGCGAAGATGGGAAAATTGTACTCCACATTATGTAAGTCGTCTAGCAACGAACTCCGCCCGGCCGCAGTGTGGAAAATATTTTAATTTTCCGAAGCTATAGCGCCTAATAGGTGTTTAATGTGTCGATATGAGTCAAAAATGTATTTGACAATAGGACAGAACCAAGAGTTCCCTTTGCGCATGCGCGGATGTGCGGGGGTAGAGGTCGACTCGGGGCATGAGGAGGCGGCAGTGTTTTAATGTAGTGAGGAAGCTGTGAAACATGGGATCAGGAAATTGGCGTTCACGGCGGCCTAAGGATTAATATAGGCCTCACTTCATAATAGGAAATGTCGTGACTGTCCCTGGTGAAGAGTGAGGGAACGTGGTTGATGGCACCGCTGTAAATAAGGTGGTAAAATGAGTGAATAATGGTAGGACCAGTGGTGACTGGCGTGTCGCCATGGACTGTGTCCCGGGGAAAAATACCCGTGATTTAATCATCACTCATCGGTCTCAAATCTTAATGGAGTGGCCTCCAATGTGTATAATAATCATGAGACATTAAACCGTCTTGTAAATCGTAATGTAATCAGTGATAACACTAAGTTAAGGAATCGTTGAAGCGATATGAACAGCCATTCCCAGAGTGTGTGTGCACATGTTTACCTCGTTGTTCCTGTCCCGAGGATAGTGAAGGCTTTATGGAGTCACGACTTCTAAACCGGGACAAACCGACGGATACCTCGTCCTGCTGGAATAAGAGCCGTGTCTGTGTAGCAGGACATCGAAATGAGATGGTGAATGGAGGAAATAAGGAGTATCAATCACCCACAGTTAAGTAACCCTTCTGGTTATAGCAGACTGATACTGGCCAGTTAGGTATGTTGTAATTGGATAGGTTATCAGTGATCCAGCTACATCAAGTGACCACCAGAGAATATCTGGTAAGTGGTGAGATTATGTACAAATGTTTTTCCTTGATGGATATATCCATGTGTAACCCACCCCTCCCCCCTTCATTCAGTTACACTAATATAATCTATACAGTCCACAATTAATTAGTAGCACCATACTTGTGGGTGCTATCCAATCCATACTGGTCTCAGATAGATATGGATAAGATTGTGAGGTCGAAGGAACCACCTGCCGTGACTAGGGGTGGTTAAGTTTTCTCACATGTCTACACGGGGTGACTACGGTAAACAATATGGTTGTCTCCCAATGAGTTTACTTGTATGCATGTAATGTTGAGGTACATAAAGGTAATCACCCCTAGAAAATTTTCCATACTGCTATAACTAGAAGGGTTACTTAACTGTGGGTGATTGATGATCCTTATTTCCCCCATTCACCATCTCATTTCGATGTCCAGCTACACCGACATGGTTCTCATTCCAGCAGGACGAGGTATTCGTTGGTTTGCCCCGGTTTACAAGTCGTGACTCCATAAAAACTTCACTATCCTCAGGACAGGAACCACGACGCCTAAGGTGTTCACTCGGAGCAAGGCGACCTATTTCACTTCACGCATTCTCTTAACTTAGTGTTATTATCACTGATTACATTACAATTCACAAGACGATTTAATGTCTCATAATTATTATACACATTAGAGGTCACTCCATTAAGATCTGAGACCGATGAGTGAGGATTAAATCACTGGTATTTTCCCCTGGACACACTCCATGGCGGTGCACCAGTCACCACCAGTCCCACCATTATTCACTAATTTTACCACTTTATTACGGTAGTCCCGTAAATCATGTTCCCTCACTCTTCACCAGGAACAGTTATGCCACTTCTTATTATGAAGTGAGGCCTATATTAATCCTTAGGCTGCCGTGAACACCAATTTCCTGTTCCCATGCTTTCCCAGCCTCTTCACTCAATTCAAAACGCTCCCGCTCCTCCTTGCCCTGTCTCGACCTGTCTCCCTGCACATCCGCGCAGGTGCAGTGGGAACCCTGTTGGTTCTATTCCATTTTCAAATACATTTTTGACCCAAATCAACACATTAAACACCTATTAGGCACTATAGCTTCGGAAAATTAAAATATTTTCCACACTTCGGCCGGGCGGAGGTCGTTGTTAGACGACTTTAATAACATGGAGTACAATTTTCCCATCTTCACTGGCCACCTGGCTTGGGAACTCCAACATTGGTATTTACATAATCACCCATTAATTCTTTCCACCTCTTAACTCCTCAGGTAGGCCTCCATCCAAAGCACACTCAAGCTTCCATGCTTCTGGTATTAACAATTTCCCTCTTATTGTAAGGTGTGACACTGGGTTAATTTATTGGGCATACTGGAATTATGAGACTAACAATAACAAGTCTCTCTCAGTATCCCAAGTCAGCCCCAGCACATTACTGTATATAGGCACTTCAACTCCAGGGCTATCCATATTTATTGATCCCTCAAAATGGACTAATTACTGTTCCATTTCCTCAGGGACATCCTTGCAACTTGCATTATTTCATTAACCCCTTCACATATCTTCATTAGTTCCTCTTCAGTTGACGTCACACCCGGAAATTGTCCACATAAGATTATTTACCCAATTACTTCGCTCAGTGGACCACCTGTGCACTTAAGGTGTGCATTTATCGTCGCCTGAAGTAGAAACAATTTATTATTTAACTGTTTATTAATTATATCATTATAAGCAGTCATCAATTCTGGTGTCTTGCTCAGTTCGCAGAGCTGGGCCCTTTAACTGTCCATATGCCATCCTATAATTAGTAGATAATTCTGGACGGTTGAGCTTCCACGGAAGTCGCACCCAGTAATGTCCAGATTCACATTTAACATCCTTCAGGTATTGTTTCTGAGTAAAGGAATCATCTGGACTTCCCTCATTTATATTAATCCCTATGCTGTCCAGCTCCCACAAATTAGACTGGTTCAACATCATTCTCGATAGAAGAATACTTGTACTGGGTTGACCTTTTATGAGTAAGACACCATGACTGTATTCACTACTTCCTCTAGTCATTATTACTAGGCGGTAGTTTGCCATATATTACATGGCCCGTACCAGTGTTGAGGAGAGTGACGCCGCATGGTTTTGGATATATGCCCTTTATCCTGAATTATTACATCCAACACCGGCAAGGCTACCTCAGCTAGGCCATCATTATTGTCATTAGCTGCAATCTTTACATCAGTCACTGTAGTGTCAGGGTTATTAACATTATCATTATTGTCACCATTATTATAAGAATTACATACAACCCTGCACATAACTGTATGGTGCCTTCCCTTGTTGCATTGATAGCAAATGTTCAATTTGGTATGACAATCCTTTACATTATGATTGTCTAGACATCTGATCAATCTGTCAAGTTCTTTCATCCTCTCCACTTTAATATCCAATGAATTATAGGCATTACAGTTCTTAGTGAAATGAGTACCCTTGCAGAAGAGACAGTCTCTTTTCATTGCCTGACCTCTTATTAACTGGGTTACCCTTACTGAGGTACTTATTCCTCTTACCTTGATGTGAGGAACCACTATTACTGATTCCTGTCATTTGATATGTGCCTATTTAACTCTTAATTATGATTAATACCACTGGGATTATTTTTCCCTTTTGAGACTTGACAGATACTTCAGAGTCATTTTGTGTTATATCCTTAGAACTGTTTGGCTGACTGGTCTGCAGTTGAACAATTAATTCTTGCCGACCTTGTCTAATTTCCTCCAGACCGTATTCTGGAGGTTTTGGCAAACACACCCTTTGCATTAATAGGTTGATCAACTGCCTGGCTTACACCCTTTAATTTATTCAAAGCCTTACTTTTACAAGTCAGTTTTTCTTCCAATTCGTAATGTTGATTAATTAAAACATTCATTTCCATTCCATCTGCACAATTCTCCAGCAGATCTCTTTCACAGTCTTTTAACCACAATTTGTACCACTCAAATCTACACTCTAAAGCATCTAAATATAACTTTAATTCATTAGGGTTCACGGTTCTTTGATTCATTAAATCCAAGCACTTGTATGCCTTCGTCACGTGGCCTTTAATAGCCTGTAATGATGCTTTCATTACTCTAAAATCTACGGACTTGTCAGCCACATTAACTCCATCAGATGCAGTCATGGTTAGAGAATTATTAATCACTGATTATACAACTTAAGTAGGCGCCTTATAAGAGTAATTCTTGCACTATACTCTTGTATAAATCCTAGCCACACATGTGCTAGCAATTAATTGGGCTAATTATCATCCACCACACGATCGATTAAATTTGTGTACTCTGTACCCACTTCCTTCAATCAGTCAATTATTAAGTAATTAATTCAATTAATTTTTCACTGATTGCATCCGGTTCAGGAAGGACCAGTGGGCAGATATGAAAATTTTTTTAGGGGTGTTACCTGTATGTACCTCATCATTACATGCATACGAACATCTCTACGACATTCCACGTGTCCGACTAAACCTTAACAAAAATTCAATGTATGTCAAAGGCCCTAAAATCTGGAATACCCTACCTGAGAACTCTAGAACTGCAGACACATTCATCACCTTCAAAACTACCATTAGAAAACATCTTATCTCCCTGATACACCCCGTCAACTAACTACACGAATACCACCTGGTGGTTCACACTTACACTCACTCACTCATTTGACCATAAACAGAAATATTAATCTCAGTCTTAAAATAATGAATCCTGTGATACTCCAATACTGAAACTATGTACTGTGCTAAAACAAAAGCATTCACATTGCTAAACTCACAAACTAGTATTTAGTCACTTAGCCATAATACCAACTTACCTCATAATTTGTAATATTTTACAATTAAGAATAAAACTAAGTATGCCCAAAATGCCTAGCCATGCTAAGCATTCTAGTGGTACACTCTGTAATCACAATTTTACTACATGTAAACCAAACAATAACCAAATTTCTGTAAACTCAGCATTGTAATCCTTATAGAGAATAAACTTTGAATTGAATTGAATTGAATTGAGTAATCTCATTGGGAGACAACAACTATATTGTTTACCGTAGTCACCCCGTGTAGACATGTGAGAAAACTTAACCACCCCTGGTCACGGCAGGTGGCCCTTCGACACTCACAATCTTATCCATATCTATCCGAGACCAGTATAAATTGGATAACACCCACAAGTACGGCGCTACTAATTAATTGTGGACTGTATAGATTATATTAGTTTAACTGAATGAAGGGGGGGGAGTAGCTTTCACTGAGACCCACATAAAGGATCACTTAGACAACGAAATATGGATCCCAGGTTACAACCTATACAGATGTGACAGAGTGAACAGGCAAAAGGGGGGGGTTGGCCTGTACATTGCAGAGTCACTTGTTTGCACAGAACTGCTAAATGCCTCAAATGATGTAGTGGAAGTTTTAGCAGTAAAGGTCGAGAACCAAAACCTAGTCATTGTGATAGTCTACAAGCCTCCGGATGCAACATCCCAGCAATTCCAGGAACAGCTGTTAAAAATTGACCACTGTCTGGAAAACCTTCCAGCTCCTGCACCCAACATCTTGCTCCTGGGGGATTTCAACTTAAGGCACCTAAAATGGAGGAATATAGCAAATAATATTGTTGCAGTAATAACACCAGGAGGCAGCTCTGATGAAAACTCACACTCACGCGAGCTTTTAAATCTCTGCACAAAATTCAATTTAAACCAGCAAATAATAGAGCCTACTAGACTGGAGAATACACTAGACCTCATCTTCACTAACAATGATGATCTGATAAGAAATATCACCATATCGAAAACAATATACTCAGATCACAACATAATTGAGGTTCAGTCATGTATGCGCGGAGCCCCAGACCGACATAATGAGATTAGTCACGAGGGAGCATTCACCAAATTCAACTTCAATAACAAAAACATAAAGTGGGACCAAGTAAACCAAGTCCTAACCGATATAAGCTGGGAAGATATACTAAGCAACACAGACCCCAACTTATGCCTAGAACAGATTAACTCGGTAGCACTCGATGTATGCACAAGGCTTATTCCTCTAAGAAAAAGGAGGAGTAGATGTAAAACAGAAAGAGACAGGCGCTCCCTTTACAGGCGACGGAAAAGAATAACAGAGCGGCTAAAAGAGGTCAATATATCTGAAATGCGTAGGGAGACACTGGTCAGAGAAATAGCAAGCATCGAACTTAAGCTAAAAGAATCCTTTAGGAGTCAGGAATCGCGGGAAGAACTAAAAGCCATAAATGAAATCGAAAGAAACCCAAAGTATTTCTTCTCCTATGCCAAATCAAAATCGAGAACAACGTCCAGTATTGGGCCCCTACTTAAACAAGATGGGTCCTACACAGATGACAACAAGGAAATGAGTGAGCTACTCAAGTCCCAATATGACTCAGTTTTTAGCAAGCCGCTAACCAGACTGAGAGTCGAAGATCAAAATGAATTTTTTATGAGAGAGCCACAAAATTTGATTAACACAAGCCTATCCGATGTTATCCTGACGCCAAATGACTTCGAACAGGCGATAAATGACATGCCCATGCACTCTGCCCCAGGGCCAGACTCATGGAACTCTGTGTTCATCAAGAACTGCAAGAAGCCCCTATCACGAGCCTTTTCCATCCTATGGAGAGGGAGCATGGACACGGGGGTCGTCCCACAGTTACTAAAAACAACAGACATAGCCCCACTCCACAAAGGGGGCAGTAAAGCAACAGCAAAGAACTACAGACCAATAGCACTAACATCCCATATCATAAAAATCTTTGAAAGGGTCCTAAGAAGCAAGATCACCACGCATCTAGAAACCCATCAGTTACACAACCCAGGGCAACATGGGTTTAGAACAGGTCGCTCCTGTCTGTCTCAACTATTGGACCACTACGACAAGGTCCTAAATGCACTAGAAGACAAAAAGAATGCAGATGTAATATATACAGACTTTGCAAAAGCCTTCGACAAGTGTGACCATGGCGTAATAGCGCACAAAATGCGTGCTAAAGGAATAACAGGAAAAGTCGGTCGATGGATCTATAATTTCCTCACTAACAGAACACAGAGAGTAGTCGTCAACAGAGTAAAGTCCGAGGCAGCTACGGTGAAAAGCTCTGTTCCACAAGGCACAGTACTCGCTCCCATCTTGTTCCTCATCCTTATATCCGACATAGACAAGGATGTCAGCCACAGCACCGTGTCTTCCTTTGCAGATGACACCCGAATCTGCATGACAGTGTCTTCCATTGCAGACACTGCAAAGCTCCAGGCAGACATCAACCAAATCTTTCAGTGGGCTGCAGAAAACAATATGAAGTTCAACGATGAGAAATTTCAATTACTCAGATATGGTAAACATGAGGAAATTAAATCTTCATCAGAGTACAAAACAAATTCTGGCCACAAAATAGAGCGAAACACCAACGTCAAAGACCTGGGAGTGATCATGTCGGAGGATCTCACCTTCAAGGACCATAACATTGTATCAATCGCATCTGCTAGAAAAATGACAGGATGGATAATGAGAACCTTCAAAACTAGGGAGGCCAAGCCCATGATGACACTCTTCAGGTCACTTGTTCTATCTAGGCTGGAATATTGCTGCACACTAACAGCACCTTTCAAGGCAGGTGAAATTGCCGACCTAGAAAATGTACAGAGAACTTTCACGGCGCGCATAACGGAGATAAAACACCTCAATTATTGGGAGCGCTTGAGGTTCCTAAACCTGTATTCCCTGGAACGCAGGAGGGAGAGATACATGATTATATACACCTGGAAAATCCTAGAGGGACTAGTACCGAACTTGCACACGAAAATCACCCACTACGAAAGCAAAAGACTTGGCAGACGATGCACCATCCCCCCAATGAAAAGCAGGGGTGTCACTAGCACGTTAAGAGACGATACAATAAGTGTCAGGGGCCCGAGACTGTTCAACTGCCTCCCAGCACACATAAGGGGGATTACCAACAGACCCCTGGCAGTCTTCAAGCTGGCACTGGACAAGCACCTAAAGTCAGTTCCGGATCAGCCGGGCTGTGGCTCGTATGTTGGTTTGCGTGCAGCCAGCAGCAACAGCCTGGTTGATCAGGCTCTGATCCACCAGGAGGCCTGGTCTCAGACCGGGCCGCGGGGGCGTTGACCCCCGGAACTCTCTCCAGGTAAACTCCAGGTAAACACATGGATATATCCATCAAGGAAAAACACTTGTACATAATCCCACCACTTACCAGATATTCTCTTGTGGTCACGTGATGTAGCTGGATCACCCATAACCTATCTGATTACAACATACCTAGCTGGCCAGTATCAGTCTGCTATAACTATAAGGGTTACTTAACTGTGGGTGATTGATGCTCCTTATTTCCTCCATTCACCATCTCATTTCGATGTCCTGCTGCACCGACACAGTTGTTATTCCAGCAGGACGAAGTATTCGTTGGTTTGCCCCGGTTTACAAGTTGTGACTCCATAAAAACTTCACTATCCTTGGGACAGGAACCACGAGGCCTAAGGTGTTCACTCGGAGCAAGGCGATCTATTTCACTTTACGCATTCTCTTAACTTAGTGTTATTATCACTGATTACATTTCAATTCACAAGTCGATTTAATGTCTCATAATTATTATACACATTAGAGGTCACTCCATTAAGATCTGAGATCGATGAGTGAGGATTAAATCACGGGTATTTTCCCCTGGACACACTCCATGGTGGTGCACCAGCCACCGCTGGTCTCACCATTATTCACTAATTTTACCACTTTATTACGGTGGTCCCGTAAATCACGTTCCCTCACTCTTCACCAGGAACAGTTACGACACTTCCTATTATGAAGTGAGGGCTATATTAATCCTTAGGCCGCCGTGAATACCAGTTTCCTGGTCCCATGTTTTCCCAGCCTCTTAACTCCATTCCAAACACTCCCTCTCCCCGATACCCGTCTCGATCTGTCTCCCCGCACATCCGTGCAGGCGCAGTGGGAACCCTGTTGGTTCTATTCCATTTTCAAATACATTTTTGACCCAAATCAACACATTAAACACCTATTAGGCACTATAGCTTTGGAAAATTAAAATATTTTCCACAAATTGCATTCTATTAAACCACATTTGGATTTGTGGCCATCTTCTTACCACCAATGCCGTACTCAGGAGACTGTGCTCTCCTGTCTCTGCATCAGCCATACTCGCCTTACCATGGGTATCTCATGGGTATCTCATGGAACAACACCCATCCTTCTCTGTCAGGTTTGTAGGGTCCCTATTGCGGTTCTTCACTTGTGGATTGTCCAATTTACCAGTGATCCCCAGGATTTACCTTTGATGCTGCTGCCCTACCACTCTTACCTTAACTAATTGTACTCACCTAATTGTGGCTGCAGGGATCGAGACTCAGCTCCTGGCCCTGCCTCTTCACTGAGTGCTACTAGATCCTCTCTTTCCCTGCTCCATGATGTAATGTATACAGACTTTGCAAAAGCCTTCGACAAGTGTGACCATGGCGCAATAGCGCACAAAATGCGTGCTAAAGGAATAACAAGAAAAGTTGGTTGATGGATCTATAATTTCCTCTCTAACAGAACACAGAGAGTAGTCGTCAACAGAGTAAAGTCCGAGGCAGCTACGGTGAAAAGCTCTGTTCCACAAGGCACAGTACTCGCTCCCATCTTGTTCCTCATCCTCATATCTGACATAGACAAGGATGTCAGCCACAGCTCCGTGTCTTCCTTTGCAGATGACACCCGAATCTGCATGACTGTGTCTTCCATTGCAGACACTGCAAAGCTCCAGGCAGACATCAACCAAATCTTTCAGTGGGCTGCAGAAAACAATGTGAAGTTCAACGATGAGAAATTTCAATTACTCAGATATGGTAAACACGAGGAAATTAAATCTTCATCAGAGTAAAAAACAAATTCTGGCCACAAAATAAAGCGAAACACCAACATCAAAGACCTGGGAGTGATCATGTCAGAGGATCTCACCTTCAAGGACCATAACATTGTATCAATCGCATCTGCTAGAAAAATGACAGGATGGATAATGAGAACCTTCAAAACTAGGGAGGCCAAGCCCATGATGACACTCTTCAGGTCACCTGTTCTATCTAGGCTGGAATATTGCTGCACACTAACAGCACCTTTCAAGGCAGGTGAAATTGCTGACCTAGAAAATGTACAGAGAACCTTCACGGCGCGCATAACGGAGATAAAACACCTCAATTACTGGGAGCACTTGAGGTTCCTAAAACTGTATTCCCTGGAATGCAGGTGGGAGAGATACATGATTATATACACCTGGAAAATCCTGTATGGGCCTGACGGAGGAGGTCATCTACGGTACATCGAGGTGCCTCTACCAGATTTCCCCAGGTCTCATATGTGAAGACACGTGGGGGGCACCGTCTGCTGATCACGGCATGTCTTGTCCAGGTGGTGTATGGTCATAGAAGGACGCTATTGTGTCTTTGAGACCCACGCCTCATAGTTCAAACTAGGGCTGTCAGTTCTCCCTAGCTAACTTAACCTAGTGTTTGCCTACATTATCGGCCTATTACTACCTATGTTAAGGTCTTAGGTCTACATTATTATTATCTACAGTTGTCTCAATAATCCTAATATTAGTGTACTAACAGTAAACTACCTACTTCTTTCCTGAAGGGTAAATCTATAAATTAATAAGTGCCTACCATCCACACCAACTCGGGGGAGAACACTTTTGTTTGGGTGGGTTTAAGGGCCACCCAGCTGAGCCATTCCATTACGGCCTTTCTGGGACCCCTTCGTACGCCGTATCTGTCCTGTGGAACTTTAGGGACCAAATAAATTTCCACACCTTCCATCATGTCATTCACATATACCAGAATTAGCACTGGTCCTAGGACCGACCCCTGTGGGACCCCACTCATCACAGGTGCCCACTTTGATACTATGGAAAATTTTATAGGGGGTTACCTGTATGTACCTCAACATTACATGCATATGAGTAATCTCATTGGGAGGTAATAACCATATTGTTTACCATAGTCACCCCATGTAGACATGTGAGAAAACTTAACCACCCCTGGTCACTGCAGGTGGTCCCTTCGGCCTCACAATCTTATCCATGTCTATCTGAGACCAGTATGACAGGTAGCACCCGCAAGTACGGCGCTACTAATTAATTGTGGACTGTATAGATTATGTTAGTTTAATTGAATGAAGGGGAAAGGGGGTAGGTTGCACATGTATATATCCATCAAGGAAAAATCACTTGTATATAATACCACCACTTACCAGATATTCTCTGGTGGTAGAAGTAAGACAGGGAAACATGCACCAACAGGGAATACAGTCACAGAAACCCAAGGCAAGCGGAAACCAAGCCTGTGCACATACTATGCACTTGGTATCTGCTGGCATGGGAAATCTGGAAAAACAGATGGGACATGCAACTATGACCACCCTAGAAAATGCCATGCCCATATGACAACAGGAAAATGCAAACTCCCTTCCTGTAAGCTTTTTCACCCTGAAATGTGTACCTCTTCAGTACAGGAAAGACTGTGCTATAACTTAAATTGCCAGGCATACCATCTAAAGGGGACAAAAAGATACAAAACATCCAGGCCATGGGAAAACCTGGGTAGCCACAGCCACTCAAGAGGGAGAGGATTTTTAGTGCCAGGAAGGAAAAAAAACTGGCAGGAAATGGCAGAAATCGTACACCAAATCCAGTCATTCCTGGAGTGGAACCACAGTCGATGGCCTCCACTCCAAACCAACAGATACAGATACTAATGCCGGAAAAAAAATCCCCCCCCCCAGTACCAACAATACCACCAGTCCGATAACATTCTTCTTTGCAAATATACAGGGTCTAAAGCCAGCAACAAACAACAAAATACCTTTCATCCGTGGACTGCTTGCAGAGGCAAAGGCAATGTTCGCGGCTTTCACTGAGACCCACATAAAGGATCACTTGGACAACAAAATATGGATCCCAGGTTACAACCTATACAGATGTGACAGAGTGAACAGGCAAAAGGGGGGGGTTGGCCTGTACATTGCAGAGTCACTTGTTTGCACAGAACTGCTTAATGCCTCAAATGACGTAGTGGAAGTTTTAGCAGTAAAGGTCGAGAACCAAAACCTAGTCATTGTGGTAGTCTACAAGCCTCCGGATGCAACATCCCAGCAATTCCAGGAACAGCTGTTAAAAATTGACCACTGTCTGGAAAATCTTCCAGCTCCTGCACCCAACATCTTGCTCCTGGGGGATTTCAACTTAAGGCACCTAAAATGGAGGAATATAGCAAATAATATTGTTGCAGTAATAACACCAGGAGGCAGCTCTGATGAAAACTCACACTCACACGAGCTTTTAAATCTCTGCACAAAATTCAATTTAAACCAGCAAATAATAGAGCCTACTAGACTGGAGAATACACTAGACCTCATCTTCACTAACAATGATGATCTGATAAGAAATGTCACCATATCAAAAACAATATACTCAGATCACAACATAATTGAGGTTCAGACATGTATGCGTGGAGCCCCAGACCGACAAAATGAGACTAGTCACGAGGGAGCATTCACCAAATTCAACTTCAATAACAAAAACATAAAGTGGGACCAAGTAAACCAAGTCCTAACCGATATAAGCTGGGAAGATGTACTAAGCAACACAGACCCAAACTTATGCCTAGAACAGATTAACGCGGTGGCACTCGATGTATGCACAAGGCTTATTCCTCTAAGAAAAAGGAGGAGTAGATGTAAAATAGAAAGAGACAGGCGCTCCCTTTACAGGCGACGGAAAAGAATAACAGAGCGGCTAAAAGAGGTCAATATATCTGAAATGCGCAGGGAGACACTGGTCAGAGAAATAGCAAGCATCGAACTTAAGCTAAAAGAATCCTTTAGGAGTCAGGAATCGCGGGAAGAACTAAAAGCCATAAATGAAATCGAAAGAAACCCAAAGTATTTCTTCTCCTATGCCAAATCAAAATCGAGAACAACATCCAGTATTGGGCCCCTACTTAAACAAGATGGGTCCTACACAGATGACAGCAAGGAAATGAGTGAGCTACTCAAGTCCCAATATGACTCAGTTTTTAGCAAGCCGCTAACCAGACTGAGAGTCGAAGATCAAAATGAATTTTTTATGAGAGAGCCACAAAATTTGATTAACACAAGCCTATCCGATGTTATCCTGACGCCAAATGACTTCGAACAGGCGATAAATGACATGCCCATGCACTCTGCCCCAGGGCCAGACTCATGGAACTCTGTGTTCATCAAGAACTGCAAGAAGCCCCTATCACGAGCCTTTTCCATCCTATGGAGAGGGAGCATGGACACGGGGGTCGTCCCTCAGTTACTAAAAACAACAGACATAGCCCCACTCCACAAAGGGGGCAGTAAAGCAACAGCAAAGAACTACAGACCAATAGCACTAACATCCCATATCATAAAAATCTTTGAAAGGGTCCTAAGAAGCAAGATCACCACCCATCTAGAAACCCATCAGTTACACAACCCAGGGCAACATGGGTTTAGAACAGGTCGCTCCTGTCTGTCTCAACTACTTGATCACTACGACAAGGTCCTAAATGCACTAGAAGACAAAAAGAATGCAGATGTAATATATACAGACTTTGCAAAAGCCTTCGACAAGTGTGACCATGGCGTAATAGCGCACAAAATGCGCGCTAAAGGAATAACAGGAAAAGTCGGTCGATGGATCTATAATTTCCTCACTAACAGAACACAGAGAGTAGTCGTCAACAGAGTAAAGTCCGAGGCAGCTACGGTGAAAAGCTCTGTTCCACAAGGCACAGTACTAGCTCCCATCTTGTTCCTCATCCTCATATCCGACATAGACAAGGATGTCAGCCACAGCACCGTGTCTTCCTTTGCAGATGACACCCGAATCTGCATGACAGTGTCTTCCATTGCAGACACTGCAAGGCTCCAGGCGGACATCAACCAAAGCTTTCAGTGGGCTGCAGAAAACAATATGAAGTTCAACGATGAGAAATTTCAATTACTCAGATATGGTAAACATGAGGAAATTAAATCTTCATCAGAGTACAAAACAAATTCTGGCCACAAAATAGAGCGAAACACCAACGTCAAAGACCTGGGAGTGATTATGTCGGAGGATCTCACCTTCAAGGACCATAACATTGTATCAATCGCAGCTGCTAGAAAAATGACAGGATGGATAATGAGAACCTTCAAAACTAGGGAGGCCAAGCCCATGATGACACTCTTCAGGTCACTTGTTCTATCTAGGCTGGAATATTGCTGCACTCTAACAGCACCTTTCAAGGCAGGTGAAATTGCCGACCTAGAAAATGTACAGAGAACTTTCACGGCGCGCATAACGGAGATAAAACACCTCAATTACTGGGAGCGCTTGAGGTTTCTAAACCTGTATTCCCTGGAACGCAGGAGGGAGAGATACATGATTATATACACCTGGAAAATCCTAGAGGGACTAGTACCGAACTTGCACACGAAAATCACTCACTACGAAAGCAAAAGACTTGGCAGACGATGCACCATCCCCCCCAATGAAAAGCAGGGGTGTCACTAGCACGTTAAGAGACCATACAATAAGTGTCAGGGGCCCGAGACTGTTCAACTGCCTCCCAGCACACATAAGGGGGATTACCAACAGACCCCTGGCAGTCTTCAAGCTGGCACTGGACAAGCACCTAAAGTCAGTTCCTGATCAGCCGGGCTGTGGCTCGTACGTTGGTTTGCGTGCAGCCAGCAGCAACAGCCTGGTTGATCAGGCGCTGATCCACCAGGAGGCCTGGTCACAGACCGGGCCGCGGGGGCGTTGACCCCCGAAACTCTCTCCAGGTAAACTCTCTCTCTCCAGGTAAACTCCAGGTGATGTAGTTAGATCACCCACAACCTATCCAATTACAACACACCTAACTGGCCAGTATCAGTTTGTTATAACTAGAAGGGTTACTTAACTGTGGGTGATTGATGCTCCTTATTTCCTTCATTCACTATCTCAGTTCGATGTCCTGCTGCACCGACACGGTTCTTATTCCAGCAGGACGAGGTATCCGTTGGTTTGTCCCGGTTTAGAAGTCGGGACTCCATGAAAACTTCACTATCCTCGAGACAGGAACCATGAGGACTACACGTGTTCATTCAGAGTAAGGCGACTTATTTCACTTCACGCATTCTCTTAACTTAGTGTTATTATCACTGATTACATTACAATTCACAAGACGATTTAATGTCTCATAATTATTATACACATTAGAGGTCACTCCATTAAGATCTGAGACCGATGAGTAATGATTAAATCATGGGTATTTTTCCCTGGGACACACTCCAGGGCGATGTGCCAGTCACCACCGGTCCTACCATTATTCACTAATTTTGCCACTTTATTACGGTGGTCCCATAAATCATGTTCCCCTCACTCTTCACCAGGAACAGTTACATCACTTCCTATTATGAAGTGAGGCCTATATTAATCCTTAGGCAGCCGTGAATGCCAGTTTCCTGGTCCCATGTTTTCCCAGCCTCTTAACTCCATTCCAAACACTCCCTCTCCCCGATACCCGTCTCGACCTCTTCCCTGCCCATCAGCGCAGGCGCAGAGCTTCCCTGTTGGTTCTCTTTAAAATACTATTTAGAGCAACAGTAATGCATTAATCATGTATATTTACATTATAAAAAATATACAGTATAATTATGGGAATTTATTTTCCACAGATACCTCATCATGTACCATGACTCGTTGTTGCCTCCTTGTCAGGTATTCTCCCCTCCCTTCTTGCAGATGGTCCAACCTCTGACTTACGATCACTTATTGACTTTTTGTCAGCAACTGTTTTACTTTATGAACTTTGACACAGCCCCTAATTCCCCTTCTAGCCTTTTCTCCCCTCACCTCTGATCCCTTGTCAGTTTAGCACTTTATTTGATTATAATAATGTGTGGGGCAATGAATGGGTGGATGATGCACTCGGTCAGCGGTACGTGATCTTCCGGTTTCCTATAGAGGCATTCGGTTTAAGAAAGACATCAGTGAATCCCTGGTGTTTGCTATGCTATTTACTCTAGCTGGCGCTCAATTGAACTGGTGCTCCCACAAGGTACTAAGTGGTCCCAAATTTTTTTAATACTGCGCACACCGAGTGTTAAGACCCATTCTCTCGTGTCTAGTCAACTCAGGACTATTGCCCCAATTTTGAAGGAATGAAAAATGAAACACTGATCTACGTTCAGAGCACTGCACGAGCAAATGCATATCTACGTTTGGACAGTTTAAGGGTTAAATCTAATTAATCACTTTAGTTACCTAGAATACAATAAGGTATATTAAAATGTACTGCTCCATAACCTGTGTCAATACAGAGTGAGAATTAGGATTAGCCTGCCCAAAATGCTAGAGGCCTTTTTTTGGGACTATTTAACAGTCATCTCTACCCGTTTGCACAACCGTTGGCAACAACCATGGTCAGATATGCACCATAACAAATTACATGCTATTAAACTACGTTTGGGTTTGTGACCGTCTTCTTACAACCGTTGCCGTACTCAGGTGACTGTGCTCTTCTGTCTCCGCATCGGCCATACTTATCTTACCCATGGGTATCTCATGGAGTGACACGCTATTCCTCTCTGTGAGGTTTGTTGGGTCCCTAATCAGTTCATCACTTTCTTGTGGATTGTCTGGTTTACCAGCGAGCTTGCAGAATTGACCTATATTGCCGCTGCTCTTAGATTATCTTCTCTCCTTGCTGACAGCTCTGACTTTGACTTAT
Source organism: Cherax quadricarinatus (assembly GCF_038502225.1). NCBI lineage: Eukaryota > Metazoa > Arthropoda > Malacostraca > Decapoda > Parastacidae > Cherax > Cherax quadricarinatus. The sequence goes on from NC_091301.1 coordinate 46,910,116, forward strand.
GCTCACTTTTTGACATTTTGTCAGCAACTACTTTACTACATGAACTTTGAAATATATAGCCTTTAGCGTCCCTTCCAGTCCTTTACTTCCCTCACCTCTGATCCAATTTCCAACTAGCTGTTTATATACCCCGCACTATTTTCTGCCCTGCAGCGCTTCATGACCCTTGTCAGTTTAACTCTTTATTTGATTATAATAATATGAAAATGATAGAATGGATAATGAGAACTTTCAGAACTAGGGATGCCAAGCCCATGATGATTATCTTCATAGCATTTGTTCTCTCTAGCTGTACAGCTGTACAGCTCTATTGCTATACACTAATGGCCCCTTTCAAGGCAGGCAAAATTGCAGACCTGGAGAATATACAGAAAACTTTCATGGGGTGCATAAGTATGATAAAGCACCTAAATTACTGGGAATGGTTGAAGTCCTTTGATTTGTATTCCCTGGAATGCAGGCAAAATACATGATAATGTACACTTGGAAAATACCAGAGGGACTAATCCTAAATGTGCTTACAAAAATCACTTCCTACATAAAACAAAAGACCCGGCAGTAGACGCAACATCCCGCACTACTGAAGAGCGGGGTGTCAGGAGTATGCTAATAGATTGTATAATATGTGTCAGGGCCCAAGATTGTTGAACTGCCTCCCAGTATACATGAGGGGGATTACCAATTGGCCCCTGGCTGTTTTCAAGAAGACATTGGACAGGCACCTAAAATCAATACTTGATCAACCAGGCTGTTGTTCGTACGTCGGTTTACATGTGGCCAGCAGTAACTGACTGGTTGATCAGGCTCTGATCCATTGCAAGGCCTGGTCACAGACTGGGCTGTGGGGGCACTGACCTCCGAAACCATCTTCAGGTATATTAGTTTATGGATTAGTGTTAAAAATGTAAATTTTTATGTCAAATTAGTTTGTGATCATAATGTAGAGCCAATTTAAGTGAACTTAGATATTTCTTTGGTAATATTAAGTATTTATATTATATTACTAAAACTCTGTGTACCGAGTATCCCCAACGAATAAACTGCAGCTTTATGACTAAATGCCTCTATGCAGTCTTTTCCACTGATATACCCACTTACTACCTGTAGTGATACTGCTCCTGTGGGGAGCAGCAGCAGGATAATACTGCACCACCTCTCGGGGCCCTTAACAACAACAACAGTTTGGTGTGTGTCATGGGCGCCAACACATGGTGTGTGATTCTCTTCTCTTCTATCCCTATATTAGTGATGCAGATTACATGGTGAGTTTAAATATGTGGCCTGTAGTTATAACTTTTCTCTTGACATATGCAAGATATCACCATCCCTGTAGAAGCCGTTATTAGATGTACTAGTCATTATATTTTGTTGTTGCAGAAGTACTATGAAGATTCTATGTTCAATAAAGCCTAGAGATAAGGCTTGTGTTTCTACCACAACAATTTATTGAACATAGAATCCTGGGCTACCTGGTGGTGATCCTGCGCTAGACTACATCACAACATGGAGCGCTTACTGAAACCTGAGAGGCTAGACTGTGATCCCAGCTTATCAACGGCTGCTCAGGAATGGAAGCACTGGTTTAAGACTTTCGAAAACTTCTTGGGAGCCCTTCCTAAAGAAGATCTAGATAAACTAAATCTGCTCATCAATTTTGTGTCACCTAAGATATATGAGGCTATTTCTGAGTGTAATACCTACGAAGATGCTATGAGCCAGCAAGACTGGATCTTGTGTTCACCCTGAGCAGTTCAGACATTGAGGACATCACTTACGAGAGGCCCCTTGGAGCTAGCGATCATGTGGTGCTGAGTTTTGATTATATAGTAGAGTTACAAGTGGAGAAGGTAACAGGAACTGAAGGGGTCAGGCCAAACTATAAAAGGGGGGACTACACAGGTATGAGAAACTTCCTGCAGGAGGTTCAGTGGGACAGAGAAATGGTAGGAAAATCAGTAAACGAGATGATGGAATATGTGGCAACAAAGTGCAAGGAGGCAGAGGAAAGTTTTGTTCCCAAGGGAAACAGAAATAATAGGAAGACCAAAACGAGTCCTTGGTTTACCCGAAGGTGTAGGGAGGCAAAAACTAAGTGCAACAGAGAATGGAAAAGGTACAGGAGGCATAGGACCCAGGAAAACAAGGAGATTAGTAGAAGAGCCAGAAACGAGTATGCACAGATAAGGAGGGAGGCCCAGCGACAGTATGAAAACGACATAGCATCGAAAGTCAAATCTGACCCGAAACTGCTGTATAGCCACATTAGGAGGAAGACAACAGTCAAGGACCAGGTGATAAGGCTGAGGAAAGAAGGTGGAGAACTCACAAGAAACGATCAAGAGGTATGTGAGGCGCTCAACACGAGATTTAAGGAAGTATTTACAGTAGAGTCAGGAAGGACTCTGGGGGGACAGACCAGATGGGGACACCAGCAAGGAATACACCAACAAGTGTTGGACGACATACATACAGATGAGGAGGAGGTGAAGAAACTGCTAAGGGACATCGATACCTCAAAGGCAATGGGACAGGACAACATCTCTCCGTGGGTCCTTAGAGAGGGAGCAGATATGTTGTGCGTGCCACTTACCACAATCTTCAACACGTCCCTGGAAACTGGGCAACTACCTGAGGTATGGAAGACGGCAAATGTAGTTCCCATTTTTAAAAAAGGAGACAGAAAAGAGGCACTAAACTATAGACCTGT